>NC_139026.1:31042366-31642366 GCF_964662115.1 Mustela nivalis
AAAGTCTTTCTTTATATTTTTTAGAAACTGATGTAGCACATGTATAAAAGCTTACAGTAGGTTGCTCATTACGAAAATAAATAACTTCAGTTTTCTGAGTAATTAGCATCTCTCTTGTTAGGTAATATTTCAGATTATTTTTAAATGAGTTTTTGTTTTGGATCATAGAATAAATGCCAATCTTGGAAAAGATTGTTGTTTAGCATTTATTTCTCCCTTGCCAGGAAAGGAAAAAGAAACAAAGAGAATCATGGAAAGAACACCAACATAATATTCATCAGGATTGTGGTTGGAAAAGGATTTGAAATAACTGCAGCCTGTTTTTGTTTTTTTTTTTTTCCAATGTGATTCGAATTACTGGGGGAGAAAAAGAAATTGTTAATGCACTATTGCCTGAGTGACGACCCATGTATGGTGCCCTCTGTTCTATCTCAGGCGGACATGATTAAATGGTGTTTGTTCTTTCAGTTGTATGGTACTTGGGGATGTCATAAACATTATACAGATACTAAGCCTTCCATTCCTTTTCACTGCCTTTCCCCCACAACCCCAAAAATGAAATGCTAAGTTCTGTCACCTGGGGGTAGTTATAATAACCACAGCTGCTGATATTGCCAGCGGCAGGCACAGAACTGGATCAAGGAAAATGTGACCCAAAGTACATGACTTTAAACTCCAGTTGTGACAACTAATGTAATCACTGCCGGAGGAAAATGACTCCCTTGACTAAACTCACCCTGATTTGTTATCTGACTAAAAATGTCTGGTGGAACGAAAAGTCAACATTTGTGGGCATGCTTGGTTGTTGTACATAAATCTGATGACTGAGATTTGATAATGACTCTTGGGATGTTATAGAGAGTGGGATCTTACATATACTTTAGAATATATTACCTGTTGATAGCATAAACATTAAAACTTAGGTTTTTATGATAGAAATAAAGACAACAGAAAAGAATTAAAAAAGAAAAAAATAACCCTAACAATTTGCCATAATTAAGAACTACATTTCTAAGAGAAATGTAACTCCTTAAAATTACAGGCTTATATAATTTTTTACATGAATACAGCCAGAGGGCTTTCTTAAGCATCAGCCTGTGACCAGTAGACCAGGCTTTGTGATTCTCTGGGAAAGGAGATAGCATGTGATCCTCCTTAGATAAAGGGAAGTGAAACTTGAGTTAGTAAAGGTCAAAAAGATTCTTAGAAACCTATGCTAATAATACATGTTTGAAAACAGTTACATTATTCAGTCAGGGGGTTAGGCTCAACCATTTTATTGGGACTTTTTTTTTTCTACTGATAGTGTCTATATATTACAGAGAAGCTGATTTCCTTGTTAATGTATAATAATTGTTTCTAAAGTCTGAACTTTTACATCAAATGAACACATTTCCATTTAACTTTGAGTAATTCCTAAACTATTATTGTATTATAGAGATTCTGCAAAACAAAATATTTGTTTTTGGGTCCTTGGGTTCCATGGTGTAGTGGTTAGCACATCTGCCTTACAAAATATTTGTTTTTGGAATTGAGAGTTAGTGGTTCTAACTGGTCAGTGACCAGACTTATCTATAAAGAAGTGGGCCTGGGGCGCCTGGGTGGCTCAGTGGGTTAAGCCGCTGCCTTCGGCTCAGGTCATGATCTCAGAGTCCTGGGATCGAGTCCCGCATCGGGCTCTCTGCTCAGCGGAGAGCCTGCTTTCCTCTCTCTCTCTGCCTGCCTCTCTATCTACTTGTGATTTCTCTCTGTCAAATAAATAAAAAAAAAAAAAAAAAAAAAAAAAAAGAAGTGGGCCTGACTTTTCTTGTGAAACCTGTAATTTTATTCAGAAGTCAAAGAACTTTTTTTTTTTTTTTAAGGATTTTTCAAGCAAGGGTTGCATCATTGGAAAAAGTAATGGATTCCTGAGTTAATTGCTTTAAAGACCAATATTCACTTGGTTGAATAAAGTCTGAGATGTTTTAGTTCAATATTCGAAATGTACTTGTTAGCCTACTATGAGCCATAATTGCTAGATTCTCAGGTTGCCTGGGTGGCTCAGTCGTTAATTCTCTGCCTTCTGCTCAGGTCATAATGCCAGGGTCCTGGGATCAAGCCCTGCATCGGGCTTCTTGCTTTGCAGGGAGCCTGCTTCTCCCTCTCCCAGTCCCCCTGTTTGTGTTCCCTCTCATGCTGTTTCTCTCTGTCAAATATATAAATAAAATCTTTAAAAAATATATTGCTAGATTCTGAGTCAACAGTAATAAACGATGCAGCCTTTTATGACACTATTTACTATTATGTTTTTTATTAGTTAATTCTTATTAAGGTAGAATTAATACACATTGTAATATTAGTTTCAAGGATTTAATATAATGATTCAGCAAATCTATACATTGCTTAGGGCTTATCCAGATAAATATACTCTTCATCCCCTTTTAAGTTCCCTACCTTCTCTCTGCAACCACTAGTTTGTTCTCTGTATTTAAGTGTCTGTTTAGTTTTTTTTTTTTTTAAGAAATACATTTTTTTAAAAGGAAATAAATTTAGAATCTATAATGTTGCAAAGTCTTTCTTAATAGAAGGTACCTATACGTGCATTTCATTTATTCAACAGATAGGTATTGAGAATAGCTCTCTGTAAGGTGTATAATAGGTAGCAGACACCAAGATGAATGAAGTGTGGCCCTTGATTTCAGGAAGTTTAAGGTCTAGAGAGGGAGATATTCCCATAACTATAATGGAAGGTGGCACAGTAAATAAGATGGTAGACTTAAAATGTAAAATAATATATTTCATAATTTATTAAAATCTGCATGTAGGAAGGAAATGAAGGGGGTATTCATATCCCTGTCTTTTAATTCATCCAATTATAAGTTTTCTTTTTATAAAATCATACCGCTCAGAATGGTACCATTTTATACCACACAGGATTTGAAAATTGTCTTGTGATATTCCAGCAGGAAGGTAAGAATTGATTAGATTTAGAAAAAGCTGATATTCCAGACGTCAAACATAAGCTTCAAAAAGTCTTTCTTAAAGAGTGCTGTTTGCATATATTTCAATGCTGCCAATGTTTTCTCTTAGTTTCCTAAAGACATAAATTTACTTCTTTTGCCGAAGGATCTATAATGTTTGGTGTAATAGTGCCTAGTTTCTTTATCAGCTATAGTGTATAATAAGTAGGTGGAAGCTGAATTACCTAGAACCTGCCAATCTTATTTCCACCAAAGGGCTTATATTCTTGCTTCAACCTGTGCCTGGAATGTTTGTTTTTGTTTTTGTTTTTGTTTGTTTTGCTTTATTTAAGTCCATTCCTTCACCTCTCTGCTCAAATACCATTTTCCTAAAAAGCTGTTTGTGAACTCCTGCTGAAACATTCTCATCTACCTGCCACATCAACTCTACTTTCTTTACTTTGTTTTATTTTTATCTTAGAATTTCCTAAATTGCAAGGCTGTGTTAATAACTATTTTGTTTACCTTTTAATTATTTCTTGACCTCACTAGAATTCTGTTGAGGCATGAACTGTATTCTTACTGCATATGACATATTAGTCTTCATTAACTATTAGTCAATATATAGTATTTATATTTGTCTGGTTAAAAGTTAATAATCTAGGCTGAAATACAATTGCATGTGGGCAACTAGCTCCCCAGAAATTCTTAATCTCACACATCTTTCAAAAACCTCACTTCAGCATTTTATTAAGAACACAAATTGCTTCCCAAAAGAAGGTTATGAATCCTGTGACACACACACAAAAAATGTTCTTTCCCAGATCAGGTTAGAGATAATTTTTCCTTGACAGAAGGAAAAGACAGCCAGCCACTCAGTATGACATATCTAGAATGGGTGAGGCTGACCTGTTGTCTAGTATGAATTTAACAAGTTGGTCATGATCTAGAGCTGTCCTTCAGTTTTCTTATAGACTGGATTTTGTATCCACAACAGAAATGTATTTATCTCACAGGTGTGGACTTTCTTACTTTAAATTAGGAGGCCAGACACTTGGATTATTTGGCCAGCGTATTTACTCTCAGAAAGCTTGCTACTGGGAAATCAAATGATAATCAAAGCAGCCAGAATCAGAATTCATGTGTTTGCTGACATCGATTATTGATCATCTGATGTATCCATTTCCATAATAAAGTATTATGGCGAAGTATTACTTACCTCATTCATGAGGTAATTTGCAAGATTAGAAATGTAGTTTAAAGTAAGATATAATGATTGGGATTTAATGTAGTCAGTTAAAAAATCTTAAATTAGATAAAAACTAATTAGTGTACCATAGGACAATAAACCCCTAAGTTTTGGTGTTATTTTTTTCTATGGGACAGATAAAAATCATTGAGTATTATTAATTTTCTTAATTATGACATAGAGGCTTTTTCCCTCAAATCAGTATAAATGGTAAATCAAAGTGCCATTCACTAATATCAGATAGTTCTTAGGCAGATTTGTTAGACAATTAAAAATTCACATGCACCAACAAAAATTCACACACACACAGGGGAAAGTGTGAATATTTTCTCCTCATAATATGCTTTTGTGTGTGTGTATATCAAAGAAGTACTATGGTGAGGAAACATCTCAAGCTTTCAAAGAAAAAAAAAACTGCTTAGGGACTAGTTAGTTTCAGATAACTTTATGTGGTGGTAGTGCGATTGGGATTTACTTCTGTTTCTTTATGCTTTTCTTTGTTCTCCAAGTATGGATATGAATTTTTTTTTTTTAAGATTTTATTTATTTATTTAAGAGAGAGAGCAAGAGAGCGTGAGTTGAGAAGAGGGACAGAGGGAAAGGGAGACCCAGATTCCCTCTGAGCAAGGAGCCCAATGTGGGGCTCCATCCAGGGACCCTGAGATCATGACCTGAGCTGAAGGCAAATGCTTAACCCACTGAGCCACTCAGGTGCCATTTGGACGTGAATTCATAAACTATGGAAGACAGAAATAATAAATGTTATTTAATAAGACTTCCTTGAGTCTTTTTGATAGAGCATGTGTCCTAAATATGGCAAAAGGAAAGTCTGTTTATTTAATATATTTTAAATTACTCTCTATTTGTATGGAATTTGTACTGTATTTGGAAACATTATTGAGACCCTTCAGAAGAAGATTAATGGTGCGAGAAACACAAGTGATTTTATACGTTTGTTTCTACACACACATGCAAATTTTGTTTTCAGATGTGTAATGTGATAAACATTTTTTTTCAAAAGTCAAATGTAGTGGAAAAAGAATATGCATTCCTTGGATATGGTGGTAGGTTTTTACTTTTGATTTTGATGAAAAATGTTAAAATACCTCTTATCAGGACACCTGGGTGGCGGAGTTGGTTAAGTGTCTGCCTTCAACTCAGGTCATGAGACCAGGGTCCTGGGATTGAGACCGGCATCAGGCTCCCTGCTTGGTGGAAGCCTGCTTCTCTCTCTGCCTGCTGCTTCCCCTGCTTGTGTTCTCTCTCCCTCTCAAATAAATAAATAAAATTTAAAAAAATATACATTTTATCATGCAACATTTAACCTTTAATAAGTAGGCCCATAAGTTATAATTTCATAGTGAAAGTAGATTATATTTTATTTTTTCTCCATGAAATTAGAGATGAACATGCTTTTCCCCAGGCCGTATTTCCACCTTCATTTGCAATTATCTGTGTATGTTATTTTCCAGTTTTACATTTCTCCTAAGAAAAATGATTCCTAAGACCCAAATAAGATGCTTTAATACAGACTTAAATACATTCAAAGAGGCAAGATCCAGTAATGATGAGAGAAAAAGCTATCTGTATATCTGCTTTAAGCAGTATAAACAGATGGTCATCTGATACTTTCTAGTAAAGTTTCTAAAAACGTAGAGGAAAACCAATGAATTGATTACCTACTGGGTAAGGGACATTAGGCATTGGGGTAAAAAGAGACCAATGTGATCAGTCTTTGTGGGATACAGAGATGCCTCAGAGATGCCTTGAAATCCTAGCTCCCAATGTGCTCATATTTGGAGATGGGGCCTTTGGGAGGTATTTAGATTCAGATGAAGTTATGAAGGTCAGGATTACATGATGGCATTAGTGTTCCTATTAGAAGAGGAAGAAACCAGAGTTTCTTCTCTCCCTACTTTGGGAGAATGGACCAAGAGGTTAGCTGTTTATAAATCAGGAAGCTGACTCTCACCAGGAAGTGAATCTGCTGGAACCTTGATCTTGGACTTCCAAATTCCAAAACTGTAAGATATAAATTTCTGTTATTTAAGCCACTCAGGCCATGGTATTTTGTTTTGATAGCCCAAGCTGACTAAGAAGACATCTTGAATCCAAAATTAACCTTCAGCTCAATTCTCTATGACCTCCAGCTCTCTTAGTTTATTTCTATGAAAGTACAATCTCCTTGTTATCATACTTAAATCTTTATAAAAATCCCCCCCATTTATTGATGCTTTTTGGAGAAGACCAATTTCTTCAAAACAACACAAAATAGCTCTTACTAACAAATGATATTAAGTTCCAATTAATTAAAGAAAATTGTTACAATCTGGTCCTCCAGACATGTTAGAAGTGATCTAGAGACTGCATTGGTATAATTACAGTCCAAACCTAAAATAAAACAGTTTATAAAAACTTCCTTTTACATTTGATACCATTTTCTTGGTCTAATTACCTGAGCTATTGTTTCAAATGTCTAATAACTTTATGTGTAAGGAGACAAAAGCCTTAGTGATGCTGAAATAGTTTTACTAATTTGTCCAATAAAAATAATATTCTGGCTTAACTTGATTTTAAAAAGCCAGGTGGCTATAATACTTTACCTTTAAAAATATATCAGAATTATAATATGCAGCTTATTAAACTGCCCACAGGTGTTTGGCAGAAACGATAGCAGTTTACTTACCAGAATGAGGTACAGAGTCACAAACCAGGGACAGCACAACCTGGCAGATTTCCTGGGATAGCAGAGCATGTCAAAACAACAAAAATGCCCAAATAGTCATGAAGCTTGATAAAGCCATATTTCTCTGAAAACTTCTAAAATGTTCTTAGCTCTGTATTTTTTAAAAACAAAATGTCAAGCAAATAAGATTTTTCAAACAAAATACACAGTGATAAAAAATACCAGCATTTGCATGGAGTAGCAAAGTATGACCTTCTTTTTCGATGCACTGTAGAACTTCTAAGTACCTGAATGATTATAAGAAGCATGTGATAACAGTTTTCTTCTTAGAAACTTTAAAATGCATGTGAAACAGCATTTGATAAATCAGTGTTATTATGCTCTTCTTATCGGTCATGCCAGGTTGCTGCTGTCTCCGATCTTCTCTGAATGACACTGGCTCTCCCCAGTCTACTCCTAAATACATCCTGTAATAGTTAGCATTACAGATCATCTCATCTCTGTTACCAGATGACCCCCAAATCAGCCTCCATGTTGATTTCTATCTAAAGCCTCCCCAGCTCTTAGCAGAGTGTCTAGCCACAGTGGGCACTATATGTGTATTTGCACACTATTTGATAAACATAATTTTTTGCTAGGTAATTTTACCAACTCTGTAAGAATCTTGACAATATTCATCAGATAACTTACAGTCAGCCCAGATAATCTTTCTATAAAGTTGTTTTATGCCTCTAGGTTTAAGGTAATTTGTTATATAGTCCTAGCAAAAGGAACAGAAAATAAAATTAAGTTCCCTATTAAGGAGAGGCTTAATTGAAATATCTCAGTGCATGTATGTATATTTTAATGGGAATTTTCACCATGTCAGAGATAGATAATGTAAGTCTATTTTCCCTGAGTATAAATTAAAGCACTTTTCTTGTTGAGAGTAATACAAAGATTCTTAAAACTAATTACATAATTATGTATATCAACAATAGCTGCAAGACGTCATGGTGATTAGAATGTCAATGCAGTGTTAACTTCACTGCTGTGCCATTGATTAAAGTGAAGGAATGGGATAAGCTATTATGGAAGGGGTTGGTATATAAATTATTTGAAGGTGAACACTGGGTACTGATGTAGGAAAGATGATGTTAGGGTTTGAAGCCAACAGCCAAGAAAGAATTCTTGAGACATCTTTGGTGCAAAAAGGTGATTTTATTAAAGCATGGGGACAGGACCTGTGGGCAGAAAGAACTGCACCAGGGTCATGAGGAGTGGCCTATTATATACTTCCAGGTTGGGAGGGGGTTAGGGATAGCCTAAGTGTGGAAGGAATTTGGAAGCAAGGTTTCCAGGACCTTGAAGGGGAAAAGGTCACATCTGTCTAATAAAACCTTGGTCCCAGGGCACCTGGGTAGCTTGGTTGGTTGAGTGTCTGCCTTTGGCTTAGATCATGATCCTGGGGTCCTGGGAAGGAGTCCCACCTAAGGGTCCCTGCTCTGTGAAGAGCCTGTTTCCTTCTCTGCCCCTCTGTCTCTCATGAATAAATAAATAAATAATTTAAAAAAAAACCCACACACAATAAAACACTTTAGTCCCTTCAGATGTTTATCAATGGCCATATGCTTGGGGAATGATTGCCAACACATGTCTTAGGGGATTTAGAGATAAAGGAAGTTTCCAAAGGAATTTTTATACATTAAAGTAGACATAGAAGATCTAGGTTGGAGAGGGGGCAGTCAGGTTGGGATTGACTTTTGCCCTTAGCAAAGTGTTAATATTGAGGCAGTTGAGTCCCTAGAGGATTGTCAGTCTGCCTGTTTCAAGGACTTGTCAATGGGCTGTAGCTAGTAAGGAAATTTAATAATTTTTCTTCTGACTTTGTTTCTCACATCAGGTACCTCAAAAATATATCTGTATATGGATATAGATATAGATCTCCTCACTTACTTAATTGCTTATGGTTAGATATGACCCAAGTTACTGGCAAATGTGATCTCTTGCTGCAATGAAAGAATTCAAGGATCTGGACAAAATTCAGATCCATAAAATGTGATATGAAAATTCTTAAGCTTAGCACTGATGTTAAATGACATAAACACCCTAGAATTTATGCATCCTCACAAGAGTACCACTATAACATAATTCATCTTGACACATTGTGAACTGGTCAAGTTAAATGCACTAAACAGAAACAGATACAAGAAAAGCAATGTACAACCTAGTTAGTCTGTATTGTGCTAGGCATTTGTGCTGTGGTTTAACATGAGAAAGATCTATGTCCTATTTAAGAACTGTTGCAAGTTGTTTTTCCACTGAATTTTATACTTCATCAAATTGATTTAAAAATACTCATGCTTTTTGTATAGACATTTACCAATCTGTTATATGACCACATGAAAAATGGACCATGCTTTTTTTATATATTAGCTTGAACTAAAATGTGGTAAAAGAAACAAAACATTTCTGCCAAAGGCATAGCTGTTTATCTTAAAATATCTATAAATAAAATATATTATACCATATATTAAAACTCCATTAACATATTTTAAGGGTTGTTAATTTATGTGGGAATAAACAGTAAGTTGATGCAAATTACTGTAAAAATGATAATACAATTTAAATTTAATATTCTTTACTACCCTTTTAAATTTTATGTAGTACAGCGAATTTGTTTTTTCTCTTTTAAAAAAGGAAAAATTCAGTCTTCTTTTTTTTCCAGTTATTTCTTAAAGCCAAAATCTCATTTTTTTAATATTTAACACTACTTTGAGGTGTTTTTCTAATTACTATTCTATCACTAAGTAAATTTCAGCACTAATATTTAATATTTTGATATCTTTGAAAATATACTGTGACAGGATATTATACATAGTTCTTTTTTTTTTTTATACATAGTTCTTAATGTTAACTTAGTGATTGAATATGGTTGCATCAAGTTAGGTGTATCTTTACACCTAACTTGTATCTTTAAAGTCAGCTGAAGTTGCTCTGTTCTTTCACACACACACACACACACAAACATAAAACACACACCAGCATGCACACACTAATAAATTGTGGCATCCTGAGCCACATCTTTGTCCAGTAACCTTCCCTAGGTTTTAGTAAATTCTCAGGGGCTTGTGATTTCATGGCACATTTGACTTCTGATGCTGCTGAAAATCCTTAGTGTCTTACCTCCTGAGGGTGTTCCTGTCTCTTTTCTCTGCCCTAACTTGAAAGTCAGCCCTGCTTCCCTTGTTTACACAAAAGCAACATGAAACAAAAACCATCAGAAAACATTTGCATTTTGTGATTGTCTTAACCTGAGATGTCAAATTAATGAAGGGGTTTACCTCACAGCAGTGCCAACGACTTAGAATTAGGAGCAGACATCACCATCTTTAAACTACAGTTGGATAATCCATCAGGAGGAATTAGGAGACAATTTTACCCATAGTATCCCCAGATTTATGCCAGTCTGACTGTCCCCTCTCCTCTTTTCCTTCTCATCTTCTCTCTGTATTTGCCACTTGTCCCCAAGCCCTAAGTATTTATTTTTATGCACATAAAAGTATTCATTTTATTGTTAGGGTACGGAGTCGACCACCCCTCAATTAGACAGAGAACACTCTTGATAATGCAAGTCACACAACAAGGTTTATTTGACAAGCTTAAACTTGGGCCCAAGTATACCTGATGCAGCAGAGTAGGGACTTGGACCCCGAGCCAGATTACAGTCAGAGTTTTTAAAGGCAGAGTAGGGGTGGACTCAGTGGTGGGTGAAGACAAAGGGGTCTTGAATGATGTAAGTCTCTAAGGAATTTTGGAAGCGAGGTCTCCAGGACCTTGAGGGGCTAGCTGTTGTCTGGGGACAACAGACAACAATAGACTGACCAGAAAAATAAATAAATAAAATAAAATAAAATAAAATAAAATAAAATAAAAATTCATTACCAATAATAAAAATCTTCTTGTGACACCCTTTAGATGTATATCAGTGAGTCATATGCTTGGGAATGATTGCTGACACTCTCTTGGAAGTTTGAAAGTAAAGTTTCACATTTCTCCTATCAAGTGTCCTTGTTAGTGAGATTTGGGTTTAGAAGAAATTTAACTTTATTTAGGGCTTGAGGAACTGAGTTATTTGCCTCTGGAAATTGTGCTATTCTTAAGATAGCTTCTTTGTTGTAAATCACTAGGACACTTGTAAACCAAGGGAGACTCCTGTCTTGCAGAATTGTGATCTCTGGGAGTTAACTATTTGCTTTTCCTTTAGGTCAGGGGTGCCTGAAGAAAGTCACACATATTACCGAGGGAAGCGGGTGGAGAGGGGGTACGAGGTGCCAGCTTTTGGGCTTTAGCTTTGCCAAGATGGCTGTACTTATGTCAGGGCTAGACTCGAGGTGGGTACAGCCTTGTTTTTCTTGGCCTCCACATTATGTGGAACAATTCACTTCTTTTAAGCATGTGACCTAAGTGCCGAAGTCATCCATACATTCAGTGATGATCTTGTAGTGTCAGAAGAAGCTTCCGAATTATCTTTTTTCAAGAGTACCTTAGAGTAGGTCATTTTGTATGAGTAGAACATAGAGAGTAGAAGGAATTATTGTCCTTGTAGCATGGTTGGAGGGCAGTGTATACACTTCCATTTATACATTTATTCAGTGAACAATTCGTGAATTAATACTTGTTCAGTTACAAAGACAGGTGCTAGGAATTCAAAGTTGAATAAGATCTAGCTTTTTCTCTCCAAGGTATTTAAGGATTCTTCTGAGAAAATAGAGAGAAGAGGTAATAACAATTAATGTGATGAGTAAGAGATTCAGAGCAACCTGCAGCACAAAGGGAAACAAAAACTTGGCTGGGCCAGAATGTATCTACATGGGGTGCACTGAGGTGAGGATCCAGTGGGGAAAGGGTATCTTCAGGAAGACTGACCAGAAAAATAAATAAATAAAATAAAATATAATAAAAAGTTGTCCAAATAGATGATACTGATGAGAGAGTCAAAGGCAAGCTAAGGACAAAGCAGAAGGTGACATCTCACAAACACCACCCCCCACAAGATATATGTAACATTCCTCTTGCACTCCTGGCTGATGTAAAGCTAAAGAAAGGAAAAACAAATAGTTAATTTATAGAGATTACAATCCAGCAAGACAGGGCTCTCC
Organism: Mustela nivalis; assembly: GCF_964662115.1. Taxonomy (NCBI): domain Eukaryota; kingdom Metazoa; phylum Chordata; class Mammalia; order Carnivora; family Mustelidae; genus Mustela; species Mustela nivalis. The sequence goes on from NC_139026.1 coordinate 31,054,382, forward strand.
CTCGGTTTATAAACGTTTTAGCAATCTATGAGAACAAAGCATTTCTGTCAATAACCTAGCTTCCAGAAGGAAATGTAGATACAATTAAATGTCCTTATAACCTGCAGCCCATTGACAGATACTTGAAGCTGGCAGAGTGTAATGTTTCTCCAGGAAGCTCCCAACTATTTTCGTGTTAATGCCTTGCTGGAGGGAAAAACGACCTTAACTTGACAATGGCAAGGCCTCCAGTATCCTGTGAATCTTCTTTAACATATGAAAATGCTTTTGAAACCTCCCTTTTCCTTACCTTCCCCAACTCCCAAGTAGATAATCAGCTACCCCTCGCAATCCTGGTGAAACAGCTCTTTCTGCCTCAAGGTCCTGTCCCCCTGCTTTAATAAACCACCAATTTGCACCAAAGAGGTCTCAAGAATTCTTTCTTGGTCATCAGCTCCAGACCTCACCCCACCAAACCTCACCCATCAATACATAAGAATGAGATGGAATCATTTAAGTGATGGAAGAGTACTTAAAAGATTTCAAGACATAGAAAACAATTTGGGCAAATATGTTGAGAAAATGCTTGAGTATTAGATAAAAGGGGGAGGAATATCCAGAGAAGGGGACGAAAGGGTAGGTCGGGGTGATTATAAAAAGTGTGTTAGCCATTAGCAGTAATTTTAAGTTAATAAAAAATGTTGATAATTTTGAAGCAAGAAAATAATTCAGGGGCTTTTTTCCCCTCAATAAAATTTTTACCTTTATTAAAATTTAAAGTTTTTTTAAAGGAAAACTATAAATGGGATATATATTTTTTACTCAACTGTGCTTTAAAACATGTTAAAAGTGTTATTTTGAAAAGGAAACACTTTTCTGCTATAAAATCTACCTTTTATGACCAAACATAACTGTCCCTTATATATGTGAATAGACTGATTCCATTTAGAAATTCACTTTAAAATAACTCAGGTCTTTGAAAAAAACAGGTGTCTTTGTGAACCTTCCTTTAGCTTTCTGGAGTGAGTTTTTAAATGGAAAGTGACCTCGAGCTATGAAAACTCAAAACTTCAAAAAATTCTACAAAGCCAACATTTGCATAAGAGGCAGTGGAAAAGCTATGCAGTAATTTTCTGCCCCAACACATTTTAGTGACTTTCATTTTTTTTTTCATTTTACAAAAAAAATATTTAATTCACTCCAACTATTATTTTCAACTTCCATCATGAATTCCTTTGAAACTATTTTATTTGGAACAAATAACCCATAAATTCTTTTATGTGGATCTTTTTAAAAACTTTCAGTTAGCTTTAGGATTAGCAATGGTAGAACCAATGCTGTTCTGCATAAATAACTTGAGGATAGCCTTCATTCTTCATTCAAGTTCTGACATATTTGTATGGAAAATGAAACCAGGCAGCCTTTCAAAACCAACTGCTCTGGCAAGCAAAGGTTCGAGCATACATTGATCTAACTTAGCTAAAAAGTCATAGGTGCCAAGAGGCAAGTATATTTTAATGAAAGAAGTTTTATTTCAGTGATCTTTTCTCTAGCACCTGTAATGCCTCATAATGCTTAGTCTCTCTTTACTATAAAGCACCTGTTAAAAAGATGTGCCAAAGTATAAATACTGGAGCACAAAAATTGCCTTTCAGAGCCCAAAACCCATGTGGTAATGCAACAGCTGGCGGTAGAATCAGTGATCTGAAAGTCATTTGGAGTCTTAAAATCTGCTTTTATGGGGAAAAAGGGCAGAGTTAGAACAATAAACTGACTAAATACTCTCTCATAAGGCCAAATTTGACATTGGGACTGAATAGGATAGATTTACTGCCATTTCCATAGGAACTAAGCTGGTAGAATTTTGGGAAAAATATTTTTCATTCCATCCTTATTCTTGGATGGATTTTATTTCATCTTTTTATCTGGGTTTTAGTCCTGTAGAAATAAACATATTTTTCATATTTCATGTTTCTTCTTCATTATTAAGCAAAAGAAAAAAAATGCATTTGGAGAAGCATTTTCCTGATACATATATTTGCCTGTTGTAGTTCTTTGCCTTTGTGAGGTTTTTCTGACAAATTAATGAGGTTCTTTTGCCTGACCAATAAACACAATAAGTTGTGAATCTGTGAAGCTGGAACCAACTTTTAAATTATCGTTTTCAGTGATGTTCTAGTTATTCCAGGGTGGCAGACATTGTAGGGATGTATGGGTGATTGAGGGTGACCAAGAAGGACATAATAATTATGGCTCCAGACCATTACTGCCACACTGTCCAGGATGATGAACTTTTGGACCAACATGGGTCATGCATTTACCAATTTCTAAACTAAGGGAAGTTTAGTGGTACACTAAATACATCCATGAACAGCTGAGATCCACAGCTGTGATTACTAGTCTGCGAGCAGATTCAGAGCTTGGGCCAAGAGGAGTATCACCTACATAAGTGAGAATACTCTTCAATTCACTTGCATGGTTTTCTTTTTCTCAAGCAAGAATTTCTTGATGTTGTTGATCTACGTTCTGAAACAAGCCCTTTGTCTCTTTGTATATGTCACATGCTATCATTAATTAAGATAGGCAAGATCAAGTGATTTACAGCCCTAGTGGGAAGAGAGAAGCCATCTCCAGGAGAAAAACAGGAGATACTGAATTCAGAAGTACAAAGCTATTCTTGACAAGTACCACCTCTCAAACTATGCATATACGTCAAAAAATCAAAATACAATCAAATAGCCATCAAAGACATAGAGGTTCCTTAAATACCAACTTGAAAAGGTTAAATACTGTATGACTTCAATTAAATAACATTCTAGAGAAGATAAAACCATTGAGATCGTAAAATGACCAGTGGTTGCCAGGGACTGGGGGTGAGGAGACATGAATAGGTCGATCATAGAGGATGTTTTCTTTAAATTTCTTTTTAGCCTAACAGTATTCATTGTTTTTGCACCTCACTCATTGCTCCATGCAATACGTGCCCTCCTTAATACCCACCACCTGGCTCCCCCAACCTCCCACCCCAGCCCCTTCAAAACCCTCAGGTGGTTTTTCAGAGTCCATAGTCTCTCATGGTTCACCTCCTCTTCTAATATCTCTCAACCCCCTTTTCCTCTCCATCTCCCCATGTCCTCCATGTTATTTGTTATGCTCCACAAATAAGTGAAACCATATGATAATTGACTGACTCTGCTTGACTTATTTCACTCAGCATAATCTCTTCCAGTCCCATTCATGTTGCTACAAAAGTTGGGTATTCATCCTTTCTGATGGAGACATAATACTCCATAGTGTATATGGACCACATCTTCCTTATCCATTTGTCCGTTGAAGGGCATCTTGGTTCTTTCCACAGTTTGGTGACCGTGGCCATTGCTGCTATAAACATTGGGGTACAGATGGCCCTTCTTTTCACTACATGATCATAGAGGATTTTTAGTGATAATGTTCTTTATTTAGTGGTAATGCTCTGCATGATACTATGGTGGATACATGCCATTATACATTTGTCCAAACATATAGAATGTACGACACCAAGAGTGAACCCTAAAATAAACTATGGACTTGGGATGATTGTCATGTGTCAATGTAGGTTCATCAGTTGTAATAAATGTACCACCCTCCTTGTGGATGTTGATATGTGGGAGGGTGTGCATGCGTAGGGGTGGGGGATATATGGTAGTCTCTGTATCTCTCCTTCAATTTTATTCTAAATAAAAACAGCTCTGAAAACATGAAGTTTTAATAAAAAATACAGTCAGTTCAAAAATAAAACAAAACATGGTTTTATGCTACAAGTACTTAAAAAATATTTTAAATTCAATTAATGTACTCTGTGGGAGAGACATTATAATTTCTGTGTTAAGCTTGAGAGAGCCCTGTAGAGAACGCTCTACAAAGTTTAGTTCAGTGCTGAGGGTCATAAAGATGGCATGCCATAAGATAGGTATGTCCATTTAGGACTCCAAAACTCATGTCCTTTTTATTATAACCCAATACATTAAAGGTACCATCGTTTCGGGATTGAGGAAGAACAATGGAGAGGATCAGGGAAGGTTAGCAGAAACTTGCTTGGAGTTGAAAATTGAACTGAGTCTTCAGGTATTGGCCAAGTTATCAAGGTAAGCAGTATGGCTGGAGAAGAAAACCCTCTGGGCAGAGGAAAGGACATGAGGATGGTCATAGAAACCTTACTTTTTAGTGTTGTCAAAGCAGAATTGCACTGGACAGAGCTAAACAAGCAAGAGATAACTTAGTCAAACTATTGCAATGGAATAGAGAGATTGAACCCAAATTCCAGTGACTCAAAAGGTGGAAGTGAGCACCTTTTGAACTCTTGAGTTCAAAATTACAGAAAAATACTATAAGGTGTTAAGGGTGAGATTGATTAATGGGATGTGCCTAGCATATAGAGTTATTCCTGAGTTTACAAATACTTTTCTCTGTGATCAGGCCATCTGAGTTGCAAACTGACAGAATGATCCTAGACTCTTTCCCTCCCAGAAACTGAAAAATAGAGTTGCTGTCTCCTTTGATGTTTCCATTTCAAAGAGATGGTTTCTGAGTCCCAGAGAAAGATACTTCCTGGGCTATAAAATTACAGTAGGATTGAAGAACATTTACAAATATTTCAAAAGGACAAAGAAAGAATTTACATTCGCAAGCTTTCTAAAGTAAATGCTCTAAAGGGTCTGTAGTGAGAAGAAATCTGTCTTAAATTTAGTCGAGTTGAGGGGAACATCAGAGTCATTGGGGGTATATCAGAGTCACTGATGTAATTAAGAAATAGAGAGCTTGGGGCACGTGGGTGGCTCAGTGGGTTAAGCCTCTGCCTTTGGCTCAGGTCATGATCTCAGGGTCCTGGGAATCTCTGCTCAGCAGGGAGCCTGCTTCCCCCTCTCTCTCTTCCTGCCTCTCTGCCTCCTTGTGATCTCTGTCAAATAAATAAAGAAAATCTTAAAAAAAAAAAAGAAATATTGAGCTTAATATAGAGTTAAGAAATATAGAGCTCTAGGTCCCGTCCCCAGTGATTCTGATCCTATATTCACCTTTCTCCATACTTACTTATTTAAAGAATGGTATTTTCCATGGTGTTTGAGGGTATGTGGCAAGGAGTGTGAGAAGAAACTGGAAGGACAAAGGAACTAGGTCATCTAGGGCTTTGTGTATAACACATGGTTGGGTTTTATTATTTAGGTCAGAGTTCTACAAAGTATGGACTTCCTGTATCAGAATGACTTGGTTGGGATACCTGCGTGGTTCAGTTGGCTAAGAGTCTGCCTTGTGCTTGGGTCATGATATCAGGGTCCCAGGACTGGGCACTGTGGTGTGTTCCCTGCTTAGCAGGGAGTCTGCTTGTACCTCTGTCTACCCACCCCCCTACTCCTGCTATCTTTCTCTCTCTCTTGCTCACTCTGTCTCTATCTTGGTTAAATAAACAATAATTAAAAAAAAACAAAACAAAACAAAAACAAAAACAAAAAAATCACTTGGAAAGCCGATGTCTAGTTGTCACCATAGAACCATCGTTCAGAACCTTTATGGTCACACTGGAGATCTGGAGATGACCACTTCATGTTCATTTTGTTTCCTTTGGTTTTTTCCTGCATAGTTAATACCATATTATACATTAACCTATAACTTAAGTGTTTCATTCTTTTATTTGAAGACAAGTGGCATAATAATTTTTTATATTGATGTATTACAGTTTACTGAATGGCTCTTCTATCCTTAAATATTTGAGTCATTTCTAAATTTCTTTTTAAAGAAATAATCCTTTAATAAATAAATTTGTGTGTGTGGATTTTTGTTGGTTTGTTTTTGTTTTTTAATATTACTTCCTAGTGAGATTCCAAGAAGCAGGATTACTAAGTCAAGGCCATAAATATTTATAAAACTCTAGATTTCTAAGTTGTTATCCAGCTAGGCTATATAAATTTATACATTTAGCAACAGTGTTCAAAAGATCAATTACAAAGAATTATTGCTAACATTAAACATTATACTACCAAAATCTTTTCTTTCTTTCCTTCCTTCCTGAATTTTAGATTCAGATTCTTTTTATTTTTTTTTTTTTTACTTCTGGAGTGTTCCTCCTTTTTGTTATTGTTGCTATTGTTATTGTTATTATTGTTGTTTCCATTGTAATGACTCTCTAGACACTGACATTTGTCCTCCAGTGATGTAATATATTTTCCCCAAGTATTCTGTTTATTTTTTGTTACAGTGGTGAAATTTAATACACTGGTGGTTTTTATTTTCATTCAGTCTGTTTTATCAATAATTACTTCATGTTTTCTGACTTGGGGGTTATTATGTCATTTTCTTTCTCAGCCTACATTTCTCCTTTGTCTTCATTTGAGCATCTTCTTCTGGGGAGGGATGGAGGTGGGAGTGGAGATGGTGTGACTTTTTGAAACAAATGTATTCGTTTGTTGAAACACACTACCAGAGTTGCTTTGTGATACCATCAGTTCCACTTGCCTTCTTGTATGTTGTTTTCCATGTGTCAAATTCTCAATAAAAAGCAGGATACCAGTACCCTTAGACAGGTTGCATGTTGGCCTTCTGAAAAGCAGGATCTGTATAACAGAAGGAGAGCTGCCCAATTTTTTTTCTTTGGCACAGACGCTAGAACTCTGATCGGGGCAAAATGTTAGAAAGGGGAAAGACATCGATTACAATCTCTCAGTTTCTTTTATATGGTACAAGGAATGTGACGTAACTGATATTCTAATTTCAGTTTTATGGACATTGCTCTGAGTGGAACTTATTCCTGGAATCTGGCAAATGACTTGTTATCTTTCAGTCTTTTATTTGTTATGTTTTATTTTGTTTTTGAAGTCTTTATCTATATATTTTTTCTTTATCTTTATCTATATTTTAATGGGAAATTAAAAGAAGCCGATTTATAATTATTAGTCAAACCTGATTTTAAATGGAAATTTGTGTTATTCATCTTTATCTGACCAGCAGATGGGCTGTCAGAGGATTTTTCTCTTTCCCTTATTCCCTTAGTAGATGTTGAGTCTTGCTCTCAATCTGAAACTGGAAGGTTTAACTGAGAACAAGGTCTCTTTTTCCTTAAAAAAGAAAAAGAAAAACAAACAAGTCTTCAGCTAGTATAGCTTTGAAAAAATTAAACAAATCTTTTGTGCTCCATAGTTTCTCTCTGGCCCTCCTACCTCTCTCTGTCTCTCTGGTGCCTTACTTTCTCTTTTTGGTTATTTAGTTGCTTAAGATCTCATGCCTTCAAAAGTAAGAACAATGAGTTACCGTGTGATATTGCATAGTTTTTTCTTCCTTACAATTTACAGAGATTCCTGTATTTGATCTTCACATGTTGTAAGCACATGTATACAAATTCACTGCTTAATAGTAGCAATTGGTGTAATTTGAGCAGTATTAGAGCAAAGATAATTACTACTAGTACACACACACAAACACTTAAAGTGGTTAAAACATCTGCCTGATTTTCCTCACAGTCTTTTTTTTTTTTTTTTTTTTTTTTTTTGTAGAAGAAATTATCTTCTGTTGTTGCAAAGCATTTGAGGATTGAGGTGTTCTGCTTAATTGAGTATGATGGTTAAAAAAAAATCTACAGCTGGATTGCCAATTAAAAAAAATGGGCCACTGTATAATTCATACAGAATACATTAAACATAAACATAATGTTTGCTGAAACCATTCTGTTCATCATTATGATTTTCCCCAGTCATTTTAATGTAGTAATTTAAATACTAGGAGACCAGAAAGGAATTTCTATAGCAAAGAGGCATGCTTCTATGTGGCCATCAGTATCTGTGAACTAATGCACATGAACCCTTTAATGTGTTTCTCAAAATGTGCTCTGATACCACCTGCATTGGAGTTATCTAAGATGATTTTTAAAATATAATTTCCAGGATGTAAGGGACAAATTTTCACCAGCAACACAGGTGATTTTCAGATTTAGGACATCACTGAAATTGATGAATTTACATCAGTGATTCATATGAATCATTATTGCTTGGGTCTCTTTTGCTTTCCTTATGTCAACTTTTGAATAGTTTTGACATTTTCAGTCTGTAAGATCTTTAGTCTTGTCTACATAGAGCCCTATAAAGCAAATAACTAAATGAGAGATTTAAGAATTGGTATTTAGCTTTATTAGTTGTCTAAGCACTTTTATGTTATAGTCTGTATTGTAGGGGGTGAGGAGTGTCAGATCAATTCGTAAGTATATGGTAATACCTTTGGTGATACTTGTGCTGACTTTGGTTCCAGCTGCTTATTGCGTTTGGTGCTTAAGAAATTAATTTTTTTCAAGAAAGTACAAGGCTTATACTCTATATATGAATAAATAGAAATAATTTGCATTTCTTGAAGGCAGCTATAATTAAAAATAAACCTGAATAAACAGAAATGGACATAATTCTCTATTTTTTTTTAAATGTATCTCCTTTGGGATTATTTACATATCATTGTAAATTTTTACTGGAATACTTAACTTTGTCTCTGTTGATTCTATAATCCATGTAGTTGAGATGAGCTTATTAGTGAATGGTTTAATTTAAACATGATGCCAGTAAGGCTAAGTTTCTGGGTTTGTTTTGTATCCAGGACAGTGAGAATTTAAACAAAGAAGAAAGAACTGTTTTACAGTTATATGGCTATAACCTTAACAATGCATTGTCCTGAATACATTTCATATACATATGTTGATTTTTATGTATCATGAAAATTCAGATTATTACCAAACAAGTGCTAATTATTTATTTCCATCAAAATTGTAAATTTAAGAATAACCATTTGATATAAAATCACTGAAATGTTTATGAACAGAATTCTTGGAACCAACAGAATACATATTAAATAAGAAAGGAAAATCATGGGGTGCCTGGGTGGCTCAGTGGGTTAAGCGTCTGCCTTCAGCTCAGGTCATGATCTCAGGGTCCTGAGGTCAAGTCCCGCCAGGGAGCCTGCTTCCCCCTCTCTCTGTGCCTGCCTCTCTGCCTACTTGTGATCTCTCTCTAGCAAATAAATAAAATCTTAAAAAAAAAAAAAAAAGAAATGAAAATCATAGGTCAAAATTACTAATACAGGGTGGCTCAGTGGGTTAAGCCGCTGCCTTTGGCTCAGGTCATGATCTCAGGGTCCTGGGATCGAGTCCCGCATCAGGCTCTCTGCTCAGCAGGGAGCCTGCTTCCTCCTCTCTCTCTCTCTGCCTGTGTCTCTGCCTACTTGTGATCTCTCTCTGTCAAATAAATAAATAAAATCTTTAAAAAAAAACAAAAAAAACAAAATTACTAATACAGATGCATGTTTTTATAAAATACTAGCAAACTAAGTATAAAATGCTAGCAAACTAAATCCAGTTATGCATTAAAACACACACAGACACAATTTAGATTTAAGTCCATGAATGGTTAAATGGTTTAACATTAGAAAAGTAGTCAGTATTATTTTGTAGAATACTTTGGAATAAAAGAATAATAAATTATTTGAAGAATATTATAAACTCTTAATTGAAGATATATAGATGTGAAAAAATGGAAATAGATTTCATTATTGGATGGAAAGACTGAATTTCAAAAATATTATTTTCCAAAACAACAACAACAATAATGAAATAATTCAAAGCAATCCAAGCTAGAATTTCAATACCCTTTTTATCATCTCTGTTTTTCTCCTTTTAGAGTTAGGTAGAATAAATTAATATTTAAATGATGAACAAATTCAGGAAGATATCTAGAAGATGATAAAAATGAGAATAATGGCATAACTTCAGAACTTATTTTAAAATCTAGACAATATTGTCCATACACTTTTGGTGTAGAGATAAGAAAATAGTTTGGTGTCACAAAAGAGAGAATCCATAATTAGAAATAATTAAACATTTGCCTTGACTTCTGACTCAGTTAGATGCTCCTTTATTTGAAATTGATGAAAAGATTCCCAAGACACACTAGGTTCCAAATATTTATTGCTGAATCAAGGGGGTGCGGTAGGCAATAGGGCTCCCAGTGGATCAGCAACTGCAGCAGGAATTTCACAGTTTGCCAAACTCAGCTTACCGGCCATTGCACTACTTGGAACACACTTGGTTGCAAGAGATGTGTTGGAAACTTGCATGGAATAATTTAGTTCAGGGGGCTACCAGCTCCATCCTTACTGATTTTATTTGTACTTACCACATATTTTCTCTGAGAAAACTCAGTTCCCTCTAAGTGAAGCTGTAGATCATTCATTTAGGCATTTCACTATTGACAATTATTATGATGATGGGGTATAATCTAAATATGCTATATTTATCTTAATTTAGCCCATACCAGCATACCAGGCAAATCCAAGATCATACCTCCAGACATCTCTGGGGTATAGGAAGGTTTTCTCAATCATCACTCTTGATACATTTGACTGGTCATTTTTTTTGGTTGGGGGGGGTGGTTTGCGGGGAGAGGAACGTCCTGTGTATTGTAGAATGTGTAACAGAATCCCAGGGCTCTCTTCTCAGGTTGTGGAAGCCATAAATGTGCCCAGAGGGCAAAATCACCCTAATTTGGCAACTACTGATTTGGCATAAAAGTTTTATTAACAGCTTACCCTTACATTTTATAATAGAAGTTAACATTTGACAAAAGTAATAGTTTAATTCAGTAGGAAAAAGGTGGATTGCTTAATAAATCGTGCTAACACAACAGGCTATCTGGGAAAAATAAAAATGGACTCATTTGCCACAGAAAATGATAAAATGTAGAAGGACCATGTAATTAAATATTAAACATAACATAAACAAATACTGTGAGAACTATAGGTAATAATACACAAAATATAAAAGTAAGAGAAATCTTTCTAATTAAGACCGGAAATTCATGGACCATTAAGAGGAAGGAATGACACATTGACCACTACTGTGATTTTTAAATCCAGCATACCAAAAACACAGTACACAAAGTACACAAATCAAATGGGATAAAATATTAGGAGATTGGTAACAAAGGGTTAATGTATATAACATACAAACATGTATTTAATATAAAGAGTCATAAGAAAAATACAAATGTATCTGGGTAAATATGAATAAGGTTTTTGGAACAAATCCAAAAGGCCAGCAACCTCATATATAGATACCTAACTTTAGCAGTAGTTGAGTAAATGCAAATTAAAGTAATAAAAAAGTATTATTTGTAGTTTCCATATTGTTAAAAATTAAAGCAGTAATAAAAACATTACTACTGTGACTTTATAGGATATATCTCTATGGATTTGGAACAATGAAGGTTTTTTTAACATGCCATTAAAAACAAATCATAATAGTATAGCTTATTAATTTTAGTACACTAAATTTTAAAATTATATAAAAGAAAGACTACGTAAAGTTTTAAAAAGGTAGAAATTGAAAAAAGAAATCTACAGAACATGTATTAATGCAAAGAAAAAGGTCAGTGTTCAAAATTCAGGAATGCACACACAAATCAATAAGGAAAAGTTACAAAGTCCAGTAGAAAACCTAGAAAATGATATGAACAGGTAATACACAGAAAAGAAGCTTTAATGGCCAAATCCAGTGATAGAGGCATTTGACTTTACTAATAAGAAGATACAAAATAACAGAATATGGAAAAATATTTTTTCTTCTGTCAGTGTTTTGTTTGGGACAGATTATGCTCGGAGACTGAGATTTATCTTTGCTGATAATTTATTTAACACAAGTTCACTGTGGGAATTATAATTAATAATATTTTATAAGCCAAGAACATACCAGATAATGTCTCTTCATAAGCTGATAGAGAAATAAACTGTTAACCAATAATAGATTAATTACACGGTTATGCCGGGAAGGGAGAAATAAAAGAAATAGAGTCCAAATTTGATTGAGGTATATACCTTTCTGTGAGTTGGTTCTGGGTAGTCAGTGCTTTTAACTAAAAGCTGGGCATAGATTGCTGTCTTGGGTCCCTCTCTGTTGGGGCACATAGCTAGTGGACAATGGCACTAGTGTTGGCAGACAAGGTGGGCTGCTCTGAAAGTTATTACTGGAAAGACCATTATGCAATTGGTACCACTTCCCCTAGGATTAATCTCACCAAGGCAGGAACAGATAACCCCTTCTTTTCCTGAGACAGTTGTATGATTTAACACTGTTTTTGTTGTTGTTGTTTTAAGATTTTATTTATTTATTTGACAGGCAGAGATCACAAGTAGGCAGAGAGGCAGGCAGAGAGAATGGGGGAAGCAGGCTCCCCGCTGAGCAGAGAGCCTATATGGGGCTCCATCCCAGGACCCTGGGACCATGACCTGAGCCAAAGGCAGAGGCTTTAACCCGCTGAGCCACCCAGGTGTCCCTGATTTAACACTGTTGCCAATTAAAAGTAGCCTGGCCAAGGGGCATCTGGCTTGTTGGTACAGCATGCAGCTCTTGGTTGTGGGGTTGTGAATTTGAGCCACATGTTAGGTGTAGAGATTATTTACAAATAAAATCTGTTTTTTTTTTTTTTTTAAGATTTTATTTATTTATTTGACAGAGAGAGATCACAAATAGGCAGAGAGGCAGGCAGAGATAGAGGAGGAAGCAGGCTCCCTGCTGAGCAGAGAGTCCGATGCGGGACTTGATCCCACGACCCTGAGATCATGACCTGAGCCAAAGGCAGTGGCTTAACCCACTGTGCCACACAGGTGCCCACAAATAAAATCTTTAAAAAGAAAAAAAAAAAGTAGTCTGCCAAGATAGGAGCAAGTGTCTCTAGATCTTTAAAGAGCTATTCAGATCAGCAAAGAGAAACCTTGCCCAGATCTAACACTCTGAATGAGTCCTCACAAATTCTTGTTATTTAAAGTTTAAGTGTCCATTATGTTCCTTGAATATGTTCTTATTGATAAGACCCTCTTCTAAATACTAATCTTCCAAATATTCTTATTGATAAATTGCCAGTAGTACCCATCAATGGTTGAGAACTTACTGACAGCAATAAATGTTGATACAAAAATTCCTGATACATCTTCCTTAAGGTAAAAAGATTCACCCTTAGACTAAAAAATCTTTAAGTTATAAACCAATACACAACAATCCATTCTGTTATTTCAAATCCCTTATTTATATGTATCCAAAGGACCTAATGTCCTTGACAAATATAAGTTGACATATATATAATATCTGTTTCACCCTGTGATTATAAATCACTTACTGACTTTAATCACAACCAACTATATTTTGTGTGTAATTTTCTTTTGACTCTTTTTTTTTACATCATAGGTTAATAACCAATCTAAGCAACCATACTCCTAGTATTATTAACATAAGAATAGCAAAGAACCCTTTAACATAGAACCATATGCACTCACTAAACAATGAAGAGTGAAGCTTCTTAAAAGGCTGTTAAACTTCCTTGACAAGTACATTTTCAAGTAAATATCATTTTTATAAAACTCCAGAGGGTACAGGCTTGCATAGCATGATCAAGCACATGTTCACATGACATAACATCAAAATTGAAAAACTGTCATAATTTTAGGAAATGCATGTTTTTGTTCTTTTTTCAATTCCTCCTAATTATTTTTACTTTATTTACTTTATTATCTTCCAAATGTCTTTTTCCTTGTCTTAATTTTTTAATGCATTATTTACATTTATTAAATGTGAAATTTTCTTGTTATCTTAATAGTTCCTTTATCTTCTACTGTCCTTGAATAGTATCTTTTCCCCTTCTGTTGTCACATTTATTACCTGTACTGTAATCACACATTTCATCACAGTATGTATCTTTTCTCCTCCTTGACTCCAATTGGTTAGGGTAAGTGACTTAGAACATACTATTGTCCAATTTCCCATATTAAATATAACTATTTAAGGAGACCTTAAGACCATAGTCATGGTATTTGTACCATAGGTTTATCCCAAAGGTATAGCAGTGCCAAAGGTGTTTTGGTTCCATTTCCCTAACATATCCTTAGGAACATGTGTTTCTTCTATCAGAAGGGGGCTTTCTGTGGCCTGAAGGCGCCTCTCTTCTTTTTGATATTGGGTAACTGCAATATCATGTTTCTTGTTTAAGTGCCAATATTCTAATTTCATATTTGCCCAAGGACTCACAATCATTAGGATGTGTAGTATTGATTCTAGTCCTGGTTGAGTTATTTGTTATCTCAAATGACTAGCATTGCCCCAAGATTTCAACTGTTTAAGAATATTCCACATAACAACCAATCTTAACAGCAAAAATTGACAATCTACTCTTAGAGAACCATCTTTTATATAATTTTTTAGTGCTTCATTATGTTTATTGTTTTCTCCAATTGCTTTATATAGAATTTCTACTCTATTTACTTCTGTCTGAATTTTGTGTTTTATAATATATTGCTAATTTTATATATCTGTGTACACAACAAAGACAAAGCTGCCATTGCATGTGTGTTTATTGAGATTGTTTGGTTTCAGAGTCTCTAAGATCTAATGTAACTGTTTAATTTGGAATTCAGAAAAAATTACTGTCTCCAATTAAATCTACCAGTCCAACAAGGAGCTAAAGAGTTTCTTTCCTTTCAGTGAATCTGTTTTGGCCATAGCTTGCAAATTGGGCATAAACAAAGAGGGATAAAACTGAGTACAGTTTGGGGCTCTATAATTTGCCTAGAAAATGTTGGATATTAAATTAAAAGGTATTGACTACTGTTGTAAGTTTCAATATAACCATGAGAGGCTTCACAGCTTCCCATATTCTTGAGGTAGAAATCTGTGGTGTGAGATAGAAGTCTGATGCATACTATCAAGGATAATATGTGTTATATGCTAAGCTTCCTGTGTATATACCTTACAAAGTATCTCTGTTCTTTTAGAGTCTGGACACTGTATCCATGGATCTACTGGTAATCTTCTAATAGGTGAATATGAGTTGGGGGTGTAGTAAATGATCAATTTGGGGCCTATTTATATTTAAAGATAGAATTCTAGAATTCTCAAATCACTGTGTCATATGCCTGCAACTAATATAACATTGAATGTCAAGTATACTTCAGTAAAAAGAAAGATATAATTGCCCAACTGCTATCACGTGGATGTGCTGTGACAATGTTTATTCCCAAAGTGTCATCATTACCTGTGGCTGGGACTACTTATTTAGCATTTCCTGTGGTAAACTCATTTCTGTATTTTTTAGTGGTTTCTCTAAGTTGTCCTAAATTATTTTAAAAAAGATTTTATTTATTTATTTGACAGACAGAGATTACAAGTAGGGAGAGAAGCAGGCAGAGAGAGAGGAGGAAGCTGGCTCCCTGCTGACTAGAAAGCCTGATGGGGCTTGATCCCAGGACCCTGGGATCATGACCTGAACCGAAGGCAGAGGCTTTAACCCACTGAGTCACCCAGGCACCCCTGTCCTAAATTTTTTAATCTTACTTCTCATTCTTTCTCTTTTACCAGTCATCTGTTTATTTTTTATTTTTCTGTTCCATAAATAGAGCATAATTCTGTTACAGTTGGAAGTTTATTATATATTATTAATATAAAGTAATTATGTAATGTAATTACATTTGTAATTTATGTAAAAATTAATGTAATATAATGCAATGTCTCTAAATACTGGTATGGCCATGCTACTACCCACCATATAGTGGTATTTATATGTATATTATCTTTTAAATATCCAAATGCACGCTCTATTTATTAGTTCTGAGATTCCTATCCCATCACTAGAGGAACAGTCTGCCTGGGTTCATACTCAACAATACCTGTATGTGACATCACATATTCTATTCAAAAACATGTTGTTTGTAAAAGTTAAAGTTAAATATGTGACCTTAGGCATGGGCCATGATAATATTTGAGTCATAGTTGCATTATTTGGTGCATCCCTACACAGTTATTTAGTATTAGCTGGTAAAGTGAAGGTCAAGTCATAGTGTATGGATGGACCAAAGTATTTATATATGTGTTTTGTTTTAGCACCAAATTAATAGTTTATTTTCCTTTAATATGGGTATGAAAGGTCTGATAGCGTTTGGTTCTGCAGAAACATGGTATAACATCATGCCACATGGAGGAATTGCATACAGCAACTTGTGCCAAATTACCCAGAGTCTTTGTTTTCATTACTGTGTTAATATTTGTCTGTGCATGTACTAATACTGGTCTTCTCTCTGGGTTATCAGACTGTTTAGCTTTGATCATGTTTACTGGTCTACAGTTGTCTTTATGGCATCTGTTAAACAGAAAGGATCTTTCTGTTATACATTGTTGAGACATGACTTTGCTTTCTGAATATCCTAATAGGCATTTAAAGAGTTTTGATGGGTTAGGTCCATCTAACCCATCATTTAAGGTCATCAAGACAAATGGGGAAAATCCTACATTGCCATTTTAGCATGGGGCATACAGGAGAATCATTATACGTGTCTTTTTATTAGTTTCAGAGGTAGAATTTAGTGATTCATCAGTTACATATATCACCCAGTCATCCCTTCCCCCACCCACCTCCCTTTCAGCAACCCTCAGTTTGTTTCCTAGAGTTCAGCTTTTCTTATGGTTTGCCTCCCTCTCGATTTTCATCTTATTTTATTTTTCCTGCCCTTCCCCATCATTATATTTTTTAAAGAACATGTAAGACTTAAAGAATTCTGCTGGGGATGTAGCAATAGATGTCTCATATATCGTTAGATTGCCATGGTGAAACCAGTTAGGCCATTGTGTGACATAAAGTCTAACCACTTTGCCATTAGTGCTATTGTATTTTGATGGGAATCCTAAGTATAGATATTTATTATATGGAAGCGGAGATAGTTTATAGTTTATTTGAGGTAACTTTTTGGTGGAATCAATAAGCATCTCATTAAATATATAGGTTGGTATGGTTTTATTGTCCCCATCATTTTCAGAATAAAAACCATCATTATCATCATCATCATGTTTCTCACCTTATCTCATGCAAATATCCATTGCCACATAGCTAAGTAATATAATCCTTTGGATGATGTATCTAAATACCAGTCATGTGTCCTGAGAGTGTTGGGTTGTGGTTCTGTATATGTCATTAACATTGTCATTTTATGCCCTGCCAACTGACAAATTGACCTCAAAGAGCATCCTGCAAGGATGAAACAATGCTGAATTTCCACAAATGCATCTTCTGGATCTGTGTGTATAGAGCACATATAATCTCATTTGTTTATATTTAGTATTTCTGGGCATATTCCACCAGTGTAGTGATGAAAATTTCTTCTTATTTCATGCTTGATTTTTTTTTAAAGCATATGTATTTTATATATATGCTTTATATATATTTTATGTATATATAAATAAAATCAATTCAATACATTTTATGTATATATAAATAAAATCAATTCAATACTCAATGCTTTAAAAGAATCAAGCTTGAAGTAAGAAGAAATTTTCATATATATATATATATATATATATATATATATATATATATAAAATTAAGTAAAGTCTACCCCCAATATAGGATTTGAAGTCATGACCCCCTGATCAAGAGTTGTGTGCTCCACTGTCTGATCCAGCCAGGTGCCCGTAATTTATTTCTTAAGATATCCTTATTATAATTTTTATAATTTCTTATAGCTATGCTTGGTCTATTGCTAAAGCCAAATATTTGCCTTGATATTGTATAAGATTTTGATGTACTGGGTAGGGATTAGTGGTAGTTGTGAGAGGGCTAATTTAAGATATTTCACTTTTGGATGAAGTAGGAGATGTATCTGTGTTAGAACTAGGTGCTGAAGATGCAGAGGGTGAAGTAGAGTTATTTATGCCATCAATATGTAGGCTTCTCTTTATTAAACAAATTAATAAGCAATTTAAGAACATGCAATGTCTACAGATACCAAACGGATGGATAACTAGTCTCCAGATTCTAAATGAGCAAGAGCAGCAAGTTGACTTAGTAAATAAGTAGCCATAAGATTTGGAAGGGGTCTTGTCTGTGGGTACACAAGTACCCATTCTGCATATTCAGCATCTGCTCTTTTACAATAAAATACTAGCACACAAGTAAATCAGGAATTAAATTGGAGTTATTTTCTCAAGGTCTTTGCCATATGCCTAATGCTGCACTTAATTCAGTAAGCCAAGGTAGAGGTAAAGAATAAAGTCAAGTACCTAGTTGACTTGGTATGTATGCTAGGTTATAATAACAAGAGACATTCAGTAGATTATGGTGATCTTCACCCTCTGAGTTGGTGTCTAATATAATAGCAGCATTGTTTAGGATCCATGTTGATTTGGGGGGAGATTAAAATGGAAGTTTCCACTGCTTCATCAGTTTCCTACAATGCAAGGTTTCTCCTTTCATCAAAGGTTTCCCAGTGAATAGATGCTGCTAATAGCAAAGGATGGGGTGGAAAGTTTGAGCTTGGTAATGCTGGTGAATCTGGTGGTACTGGTGATCCCATATGTTCTCAGTTGTAATGAGGTCACAAGGATAATTGATCTGTGGAAGAAGTGAAAGATGTCACAAATGGTAAAGTTGTATCCTGACCAGAGGGTGGCATTCCAGTTTGGAACAGTTGAACAATTGCTATTGTTGGTGCTATCTGTGGAGTATCCATAGCTGCAATGAGTTTAGTATCCAGTAACGGGCAATAGACAAAATATGTGTCCAGCATCCATACTGACCCCCTCAGTAATGTTTATAGGGTTCAAGATGCACAGTGGGTTCATACCTGCAAAATTAAAATAGTGCCCTACAAATTCCTTATTATTTCTTGTTGTTTTTCTTGTCACTCAAGGGAATCTATAACTGTAATGGCTATTACTTGCAGTATTGCCCTGAATGTATTTGTCCAGTATCATGCTAGGCTAAATATTAGGCATTTGGTAATGATACTGTACAAAAAGGTGTCTGCTGGCCAGCATATATGGAGTAAATGCCATTAGTGTTTTTAGTGTTTTTAGTGCCGGCATCCAACATTGATACAATAAAAGATATTTTTCATACTTAAAAACTTTATAAAGACATCATATTATTTTCTTTAATTTGCTGTAATATATTTTCTCCTTTGCTCACCCAATAGGTTTTATTAGTGGTGGGTGCTCTAATTTCACTGAAATGTTATGTGCCATTTTGTTTTTTAATTAGCGCTTACACCTGTAACTTAGTGTTTGGGGTGCTGTTGGTGGTTATTTTTACTTTTGTGGGTTGTTGCGGTATAGATTCTATAGTTGTTTTAACATTAGTTCTATAGATACATGAGTTAGTTCTATAGATATATGACCTGGCTGCTAACCATAGCACTTTAGTCTCGGTTTTCATGTTTAGATCGGTTAGTAAGCAATCTAAGCTTTTGTTTAAGCAAGCCATTATACCTTTCAGTCCGTCCAAGGGCAACTGGGTTGTAAGGTAGGTGGAAGTTTTTCCTTAATGCCCTGGCCTTTTGCCCAATTGTATTATTTTTCCTGTGAAGCGGGTTCCCTAGTCTGGTTCTATGCTGGATAGGGTACCATAGCAAACAATTCAGATTTCCCTTGTTCTGATGGTGAGTTTTTGATCATTATTTCTGCAGGAGTAGGACGATCTTATTCCTGACTGTGTGTCTACAATAATGCATTCCTATGGTTTACTCTCTGATATAAACAAGGGTCCTGTGTAATCAATTTGTATAATTTGGAAGGATTTATCGGCCTTAACTTTGGTGTTTTGAGTAAAGATTTCCAAGCTCTAAATTTCCTTATGTACTTACATTTTAATGGGATGCTATAGATATTTAGTTGGCTTATATATGTTTTTGTTTTCAGCCAGGTTTTAGTGCCATGTACGCCTGGGTTTCCCTTTTGATGATGTACCCATATAATATTCTTAATTCTTGAAGGATATGGGCTTGAATTGTGGGGCTCCACTTTTATGTGGATTTTTTTTTTACATTAGAGTACTACAGATGTATTTTCTATTCCTTATGATTTCCGTAGTAACTTTTATCTCTAGCTTACTTTATTTATAAGAACATAGTATAAAAAAAAACAAAAAAATGAACATAGTATATATTACATATAACATACCAAGTATGTGTTAATTCACTGTTTATATTATCAGTTAGGTATTCAGTCAAGAATAGGTTATGTTTTAAATTTAACAGTATGTTAAGTTTCAGGAGAATCATAAGTTATAGATGAAATTTTGACTGCTCAGGGGGTTGGTGCCCTTAACCCCTGCATTATTCAAAGGTGAACTGTAATTCTATCAATTGGCATGTCTCTCGTTTTCTGTTTTATCATCCACTATTCCTTTGGTTTATATATATTTTGGTTAGACTCTCTCTCTCTTTTTTTTTTTTTAAAGATTTTATTTATTTATTTAACAGACAGAGTTCACAAGTAGGCAGAGTAGGCAGGCCGGGGGGGTGGGAAGCAGGCACCCCATTGAAGAGAGAGCCCTATGCGGGGGTCCATCCCAGGACCCTGGGATCATGACCTGAGCCGAAGGCAGAGGCTTTAACCCACTGAGCCACCCAGGCGCCCCTGATTAGATTCTCCTTTTATGTATGAATCATTGTGGGTTTTTTTATGATAAAGTTTAGGAATTCTAGCCTCATTCGTTTTTCTAGTGAGTTTGCCTACCTGATTGTTGTACTTCATTACCATTGTGTCATCTCTGGTGAGTTAGACATGTATGATAAATACAGAGATATAAGTTTGCACTGTTTTCTGTCATGTATCTTTACCACATATATTCATAGTTCTATTTTCCAGTCATTTGTTTCTCCATATTCTTGACCAGATAACTATTTCATTAGCTACTGCCCATGAGTTTGAGAAAAGACTCTTTCTGGGTTCCCTTAACAGATCTTTCAGTTGCCAGTTTTATAACTATGAGCTTGGTGTATTGTATTGGCTCTCCCGAGCCTGGTTCTGACAAAGGTAGACCATCATTGGTCCTTAAGGGCACAGCTCACACCATATTCTGGATGGTGTTATGGAGACTGAATCATCTGTAAACCAGACATGTTTTAGTTCTGTGGGCAGGGATGATCCCCACTGCTCAATTTCTTGGGCTTCGGTAAGCTCACCCCTTGGACTCTGGCAAATCCACTATTGGCATTTGCTGAGCTTTCCTCCGTTAGTGTAGAACATCTTTTGTTGGCTCTGTATTCTGTAGGCCCTCATGGAGTCCCCCAGGGAGCCTTTCAGTTGGTTGGTATCTATTCTTGGAAACTTCCTAGTTACAAATCCAACTGGGTAAAATTCGGGATCCCGCAGTGCTTTAGTCTACAGTGACCATGTTGCAAACCCTTATGAGCATAGGCACTTTAATTTGTATTTAGAGTCCTCATTAGCTGGCACCAATGTGTTAAAAGTTCTGACAGCATTTTTCAGATAACTAATGGCTGCCTCTTCAGTTTCTGTCCAACTCCTTCCCTACTTCCTAGTTATTTCATCTATACGTCTTAATATTATCCCCACATGTAGAATGTGCTTTTTCCAATATCCAAACATCCTGTTACTTTCTGTGCTTCTTCTTTTGTGGCAAGAGTTAGTATGTGATCTATACTGGTTATGACTGGGTCTCATATTTTTCTACCTTCAGGGGACTAAATTATACCTAGAAATGTGACTGTAGTTTGAGGTCTTAAAATCTTACCTGGATTGATTATCCATTCTCTGGGTGTAAGGAATTCAGTTAACTCTATTTTGACCTTACCCTGTTCTTCCAAGTTATTACCATAAATAAGATGGGAAATGATGGTTTGTGTGTGTGTGTTGTGTTTCCTGAAAGATCTGGTTATATTCTGTTAGAAAATTGAGGGTATTAGTGGACTGTTAAGGTATCCTATGGTAACGTAGTAAACTGATATTGTCTGTCTTCCCATGTGAATGCAGTCAGAACCAGCTTTTCTCATCAACTGGTAGGTATAACAAAGAACATGTCAAATCAGTTTATTACTGTGTGACAAGTTCCAGATCCAGTGGTGATATTGTTTATTATAGTGCCTATCTAAGAGTGTCCCCTGAATTTTTGGAAAATGTTTGTTTAAATTCCTATAATCTGTTGTATATCTATATGATCCATCTGGCTGTTTAACAATCCAGATTAAGTTATTATATATTGAAGTAGTAAGGATGGTAATTTGTTCTTTTAGGAATTCCTTTCTGTCTCTCTGTCACTGTAATTAGTTCTGGGTTTCTATTTGAGTTCCTATTTTAATAATTTGGATTAAAGGGTGATAGTCTAAATTATTTAGGTCACCTAGGCCAAGAAGGCCTTATGGGTTTTTTGCTGTTAGGCCCATTTACATTGGTATAGTCCTGTTTTGTCTATATATATTATATGGCTTTTATCTTGACTCCGTTCTTCAGCTCTTCTGATCAAGTCAAACAGTTTTCTTGTGTTTCTTCCAGCAGCAGGTAGTGTAAATATGCTGTTGGGTCCTTCAGGGGCACGTATTTTAGGATGGACTTTTTAATTTGTTCTGCTGTTTCTGCATGTAGCAGTGAGGGTGTCTGTCCCCTATCATAAATCAGAGTCAGTGGCCCTAATTTAATTATTATATTCATAGTTTCCCCTGCTATTGCCCATGGAGATATTGATGGGGATAATCTATTACCTCTAGGCCTATCTTAATCTCTAGGCTCCTGATACCCTGCCAAAGATCTTTGTATACATTAGTATAATTTTCTCCAAATACTCCAATGTGTTGATTAAATTTAGCATCAGTGGCAATGCATCCAAGTTACACAATCTTCTCCTGTGAGCATCAGGTCCTCATTTGGACTATAAATCTAATAGCCATTGGGTTTCTGTGTCCAAATGAGTTTGTTGGAATTCCATCCTAATTTTTGTCATTTCTTATCTAGTCTAGGCTCTCTGTTCAGTAACTCTGACGGGTTCCATATTATTATTTGTTGTAATTTTGTCTATTCTCATGGGCCTAATTTCTAGTAGGTTAAAAGTTACCAGAGTTAGAGGTTTATAATAATCATCATGGACCTTGTGGTGTAGATTGGTACTCTTAGGGATAAAAGGGTCTGGGTTTCTTCTTACTCTGGAGATTATGTTTTGGGCTATAGCCTTTCCTTTCTGTCTGCATCTATGTTGCTGATTGCTCCTAATAAGAGTGCTGGAATTTCTTTCTTATTTGCTTTTTTTTCTTTTTTCTTTTTTTTTCTTTTTTAACTATAGACTATATCTCATTGGGTTTGGTGATCAGGCCAACACCTGGAGTTCCCTTAATTTTAAGTTTTGTCCAGACTAAGTCTTCAGCAGGTCTTTAGGGATCCTCAACCCCTTTTGAATAATTTTGGTAGTGGTAATGAGTGAGGCGTATTCACTATTGTCTTTCTGCTCTTTACAACAGTGTTCAAAGCATGCTTTATTATACAGATGCTTAATAAAGTATCCCAAATCATTTGTAATATGGTAAGGCAGTATTAAGATAAATACTGTGACCAATATCAGCATCCAAACTATAATATCTCTATCAATTTTGTCCATTCATTGTCTGTTTATAGTTTCAATAAGAAGCCAAAATGGTAAATAGCATATCAAGTTTAAAGTTTGTCAACCCAGTAACAGGCTTTAGCAGATTTTGGTCAATTATGAACTTAGCATAACTTACCAGCCTGTATTTCTAATTTGGCATAGAGTATGGTATATCCTGAAGCACTGACCATTTTTAATTACTACTGGTTTGGGTTGGGCTGCCAACCATGCCAATTGCTTTGTTTGGGCCAAATTATGCTCAGAAACTGAGATTTGTCTTTGCCAATCATTTATTTAGTACAGGTTTACTGTGGGAATTATAGTTTATAATAATAATATTTAACAAACCAGTAGTATATAGAATAATATTTCTTAATAGGCTAATGAAGAAACAACATACTCCATACCAATGATAGGTTAATTACTCTTCCAGGAAAAGGAGAGATGAAAGAAATAGAGTCTAAATTTAGTTGAGGTGTCCCTTTCTATCAGCCGGTTCTTGATAAAGTCAGTGCTTCCAACTAAAATCTGGGCATCAGCTGCTGTCATGGGTCTCTTGATGCTAGGGCACACAGCTAGTGGGCAATGACACCAGTGTTGGCAGGCAAGGTAGGCTGCTGTAAAAGTTATTACTCAAGAGACCATTACATGGTTTGCACCACTGCCCACAGGACGTAGCCTTGCCAAGGAAAGAATGGATGTCCCTTCTCTTCCTGAGTCTGCTGCATGATTTAATACCACTGCTGACCACAAATAACCTGGCCATGACAAGAGCAAGGGTTTCAAGATCTTCGGAGAGCTATTTAAATCAGCAAAGAGTAACCTTGTCCAGACCAGACATTCTAAGTAAGCCTTCACAAGTCTTGGTATTTAAAATTTAAATGTCCCGGGCGCCTGGGTGGCTCAGTGGGTTAAGCCTCTGCCTTCAGCTCAGGTCATGATCCCACGGTTCTGGGATGGAGCCCCGCATCGGGCTCTCTGCTCAGAAGGGAGCCTGCTTCCTCCTCTCTCTCTGCCTGCCTCTCTGCCTACTTGTGATCTCTCTGTCTCTGTCAAATAAATAAATAAAATCTTTAAAAAAAAAATTTAAATGTCCCTTATATAATAGGCACTCTTCTTTATGTTCTTCTCAGTGAGTCTCCAGTAGCACCAATCAACAGACACTGAGTACTTATTAACAACAGATGTTGATAACAACATCCTGACACAGCTTCCTCAATGTAAACAAATTCACCCTCAGATTCAGAACTTCATTTAAGTTATGAAAGTAGATTTGAAGTAATAACAAACCAATACACAACTTTCCGACTGCCAAAAAATCAAAAAGTTTTAACAAGGAGTGGTAAGTATGTATTGAGATGAGGAAACTAGCACACATTGCTTGTGGAAAGAAACCTTCACAGCAATTTAGAAAGTCATTTCAGGAATACCTAATAAAACTCAGAACAAAGATCCTTTATTACCCAAAAGTTTCACTTACATGCATGAAGATCTATGCACAAGGATGATCATAATAGAATTTCCTACAATACAGAAAATTTAGATATAAACTCACTGTCTACATCTAGGAGAATGCACAAAATTCAACTTTTTCCTATAATGGAATATAATTACCTGTGTATAACACATAAGAATCATGTATTAAGACAGATTTCAAAAAATGTAATACTGGGTAAAAAATAAGTGGCAAAATAGACTATTAAATAGATTTAAATTTATTAAGTATATTTAAAGTTAAATATTTTTTATATGTAATATGGACATGATAGGTTTTTTATTTGAACATGGATATTCTTTCAGAGCAACCAAGGAAAAGGGATAGAACTTAGTTCCTAAGATAGAGTCATTCATTCATTAATTCATTCACTTTATCTTATAGGCAAGAACATTTTAAAGAATGCTTAACAATGTGTCAGGCACCATTCTAGGAAATGTGGATACATCTTTGGAAAAAAGAACAAAACAAAACAGGCAGGACTTACTTTTTTTTGTATCTATAAAATTTTGTTCATGTGTATGTGTGTCTGGTGATTTGTATCTTACGGGTTGGTACCTTTGCATTTCGTCTGTCATTGTTGAAAGCACTGTATTAAGGAATCTTGTAAGATTAACTCATTTATTTTTTAAATCATTTTGCTTCATGTTATTTTATTTTACCTTATTTCATCATGGTAAATGTGTTCTTTAATCCCCATCTCCTATTTTACCCACTCCTCCACCCACCTTCCCTCTGTTAACCATCAGTTTGTTCTCTGTAGTTAAGAGTCTGTTTCTTGGTATGTGTGTGTGTTCGCATGTGTGTCCCTCTTTTTTTTTTTTTTTTTTTAAATCTTTGCTCATTAGTTTTGGTTCTTAAATTCCACCTCTGAGATCATATGGTATTTGTCTTTCTCCAACTAACTTATTTTTTCAGCTTTATATTCTCTAGCTCTATCTATGTTCTTTTTTACGGTGAAATTATAATATACATAATATAAATTATTATTATTATTATATAATTATAATGTAAATTATAATTATAATATACATAATATAAATTATACATCTTCTTTGTCTATTTATCTTCTTTATCTATTTATCTGTGGATGGACACTTGGGCTGCCTCCACAGTTTGACTCTTGTAAATAATGCTGCAATAAACATAGGGGTACATGTTTGAATTAGTTTTTTGTATTTTTTTGAGTAAATACCTGGTAGTTCAATTCCTGGATTGAGGGTATTGAGGGTAGGGTAGTTCTAGTTTTAACTTTCTGAGGAACCTCTGTACTGTTTTCCACAGTGGCTGCACCAGTTTGCAATCCCACAAGCAGTGGATGAGTGTTCATTTTTTTCCACATCCTTACCAACATTTGTTGTTTCTTCTGGTTTTGATTTTAACCATTTTACTAGGTATGAGGTGATATCTCACTATAGTTTTGATTTAAATTTCCCTGATGATGAGTGATGTTGAATATCTTTTCATGTGTCTGTTTGCCATCTGAATATGTTTTTGGAAAATGTTCATGTCTTCTGCCCATTTTTTAATTGGATTATTGTCTTTTGGGTATTACGTTGTGTCAGTTCTTACATATTTTGGATACTAACCCTTTATTGAGTATTTATCTTCTCCCATTACATAGATAACCTTTTGGTTTTGTTGGTTTTTTCCTTCGCTGTGCAAAAGCTTTTTATCTTGAAGAGGTCTCGATAGTTCATTTTTGCTTTTGTTTCCCTTGTCTCAGGAAACATATCTAGAAAAATGTTTCTCTGGCTAATGTCAGAGAGATTACGATCTGTGTTCTCTTTAAGGATTTTTATGATTTGAGGTCTTACATTTAGGTCTTTAAAAACCATTTTGGGTTTATTTTTGTGTATGGTGGAGGAAAGTGGTTCTGTTTCATTCATTTGCATGAGGCTATCCAGTTTTCCCAACATCATTTGTTGAAAAGACTATCTTTTTCCCATTGCATATTAATTTCTCTTTTGTCAAAGAGTAACCATATAATTGTGGGTTTATTAATGGGTTTTCTGTTCTCCTCTGTGGACCTATGAGTCTATTTACATGCCAGTATAATACCATTTTATTATTATAAGTACCATACTGCTTTATTTCTACGACTGTATAAATATACCTTGAAATTTAGAATTGTGATACTTCCAGTTTTGTTTTTTTCTTTTTCAAGGTTGCCTTGGCTATCTGAAGTCTTTCATAATTCCATATAAATTTTAGGATTACTGGTTCTAGTTCTGTGAAAAAGCTATTGATATTTTAATAGAGATTTAATTAAATCTGTAGATTGCTTTGGATAATATAGACATTTCAACAGTATTTGTTTTTCCAACCCATGAGCATGCAACTGACTTTCTGTTTCTGTTTCTGTGTTAGGGAAGTCAGTTACTTCTCTTGCTCTTAATGATAGGTCCTGTGGTGCCCTTCAGTGTGGTGTCCCCTGTGCCCCAAGACCAGAGCTTTAGAGAGTGTCTCCCGTATGTGCTCCATGTGCTCTGCTATTGAGTCTTGGCCTCTTTTTCCTCAGTCAGTCCAGTCGTCTGCAGAGAGACAATTTACCTATATTTCATATTTGGTATAGTGTATGGTATATCCTGAAGCACTGACCAATTTTAATTGTTACTGGTTTGGGTTGGGCTGCCAACTATGCCAATTGTTTTGTTTGGGCGTATTTGCCTATTGTGGGCAGTGTTTGGTCCCCAGTAGGGGTGAGGTGCATTTTATCAAGGTGTGCAGTGGTCCTCTAGTGAAATGAGACTTGCCCCTGCTGCCACCGGAACCGAGGTTCCACACAATCCGTAGGTTGGGAGATGTAGGGTTGGCTGGGTTTGCAGCAGTCTTCTGGGGGAAGGGCCCGCAGGGCTGGTACTGAGGTGATCGTGACTGGGAAGGGCAAAATTACTGAAGGACAGGGGTGGGGCTTGGTACAAGCAAGTAAGGTAGCAAATGTCCGTGCTGAGCTGGTTCCCACATGTGGTGGCTGTTTACACTGGGGGATGGGGAGGGAAATAGTGCTTGCCATCTGCTTTTAACTGGAGGAGCCTCTTAGTGACCCCTGTCTCTCCAGGCCAGGATCTGAGATGACCATATTCTTCTCTGTCCTGTCTGCTCTGAGGTTTTTCCAACTGCTGGCTCTAAACTGTAGCTGGACGGGCTGCTTGTCCCACTGCCTCTTTAAGGTGGAGACTCATTTCCTAATGCTCTCTGGACTTTACCAGAGCAGAGACTGCCAATTTTTAAAATTCTAAACTTTGTAAGGCCCACCGATTGTAAGAACTTAGGAAATAGGGCCCCTCTCCTTTCAAAGGTACATCTTAGGGGGATTTATCCTCTCCATTCCTGGACTCCCCAGCATGAAAGTCTGTTTCTGCTTTTCTCTGCACCACAGGCTCCTTCCCTACCGCGAACAGCCATGGTCTGTTTTGCTCCCAGACTACATCTTCACCCTTCCTACCTTCTTTGATCTGGCCTCTTCTCTGCCTTTAGTTACAGAGTGTGTTCTGCCAGTGTTTGGGTCATTTCGGGGGCTTTTTATGCTGATGTGAGTATTATCTAGTTGTATTTGTGGGACCAGGTGAATTTAGGGTGTTCTTAATCTGCCATCTTCCCAGCTAACTGAGATTACCTCATTTAACCATCAATATCTTTATGAGCTAAGTATTAATCTCACTTCACAAATTAGGCAGTGAGCCTTTCAGAAATTATGCATCTTGCCCAAAGTCAAACAGCTAATAAGCAGTGGCTCTGGATTTGAACTCAGCTATCTGATGCCAAAGTACGGATGTTTAACTCTCATGTGATTCTATGGGAAGAGAAGAGTTGGCAGCAATTCTTGCTCTCCGGTCCTTAGGGATGTCACTTTTGACTTTAACTGATCTCCTTGCCAACTGCCTTGCCATTTACTAGCATAGAGATAATCAGGAAGTCAGGATTTATCTGGTCTGTATTGATTGCTTATTATGAATACATTTAAAGCTATGGATTTATGGAATATAGTTTGTTGAAGAACTAAAGTATGTCAGTCAGGTAGGCTCTCAGTCTGAATGAATAATAAAGTATAAACAACAAGAAGCCCAAATCAGAGCAGCTTTCTTGTCTAAGTCATACTGCACTCCTTGTTAGATCTCATCTACCATGAGATGACAAACATGTCTCAAGGCAGGAAAAGGGACTTTTTTTGAAGTTATTTGGCAGTTTAGATCCTTTCAAGAAAAAGTCTATCAAAGCAAATGGCTACACTTAAAAATTGATGATATGGGGGCGCCTGGGTGGCTCAGTCGTTAAGTGTCTGCCTTCAGCTCAGGTCATGATCCCGGGGTCCTGGGATCGAGCCCCACATTGGGCTCCCTGCTCAGTGAGAAGCCTGCTTCTCCCTCTTCCACTCCTCTGTTGTTCCCTCTCTTGCTGTGTTCCCTCTGTGTTCCCTCTCTTGCTGTATCTCTCTCTGTCAAATAAATAAAATCTTTAAAAGAAAAAAATTGTTAATATGATAAATCTTATATATATTTTGCCACAATTACAAAAAAAATATTTAGTGGCACAGCTAATAGTGCTGACTGGCTGTGTGTGTGTGTGTGTATTGATGTGACCTTTTGTTTCATGTATAAGTGTTTGTGCTACATGACTGTTGGTGGTGGCAAGGGTAGGCTTCCTGATAGACACCTCTTCTTTATTGATATAGAAGTTAAAATAGCAGGAGTCTTTAGTAGTTTACCCTTAACTGGAAGGAAGCTCATATACTTCCCTATTCTCTTTCTTAACTGTTACACAGATGACTATCAGATCTTTAACTTGCAATAAGAAAGAGTGAAGGCAATTTCACATTTTGCAATTGTCTTTTTTATTTTTTATTTTTTTGGCTGTCTAAGTTTGTCTGTTGTTTATTTGAAAGACGATTGGAAAGCCTGAAGAGGCGCATGCTTTCCATACAGATAAAGCTTTTTTTTTATTTTTTGTTTTTTTTTTTTTTTCTATCCGACTTGCAAAGTAAAAAACTCAAATACTAATCTCAAACACAGATCTTTAAGCTGAATCCAGAAGATTACCAGGTCAGGGTTTTTGTAATTTTTGCTTGGTCCTAATGTGTGTAGATAGATAGAAAAGGCCTTATTTTTCTTTCACTGAGGTGGAAATGAGAGTATTATTTTAGATGGAACCTGGGAGTGGGTTAATAGTGAAATGTGGAAATAAGAACATAAGGACTCTTCCATGCTGAAAATAAAGGAGAGAGCAGGCTTAGACAACAGAGCTAGGCTTTAATTAACAGAGCTTAATTAATGAGCTAAACTAAAGTAAATGTTATACATACAAGAACTATGTAACTACAATCTATCTAATATCTGTAGAGTTTATAATTGGTAGTCCAAGTAAGAAAGTGTTGATATTCTATTGGAGAGGGTACATTCAAATTTTAATAAGCAGAGGACTACTAGAAGGAATTAATATGCAGAGCAAAATTTAAAACACAATATTTCAGGTAATCTTAGATTTAGTATGTTTTCATAATTTAAATAGAAAGGAAATAAAAACCCTGATCTTATGCTTTTTAAATCAGGGCATTTTTATTATTAAATTCCTGGCATGGGATAACAGATTTCTATAGCTTCCGTGTGTAAAGGTTCAAGATGATATTGTAGAAAACATTCATATTTTCAATAGCTAGAAATGCAAGGTATTTTGGCCTTCTCAATTATCACAACTACTTTAAAACCATGATATCAGGTCTAGAAAGGTTTGTGTTACTACTTACACATTCATTTCACAGTAATTACTCCTTTGTGACTTGATTATATGCACCTATATTACCTACCTTAGAATGGCTGAGAGTCTGATTATGGTTGTGGTCAGGATATATTGTAGCATTGGCCTAATAGGGCTTCTCTTCACATGAAGCATTTCTATTGCTATGATGTTGAGCGTTGTTCCAACAATGAGGTTATTTTAAATCTGTACTCTGGAGTAACAATAGTTTCTGTGAATACATTCCTAAAGATATTATCTGGTAAAAGGAATATTGTACAGCCAAAAATATCTGGGGTTATAAAGCTAGAAGATTAGTATGTAATTCAGTTACAAAGTCAATCAACCATAAGTCATAAATCCCTAAGAAAACAGGCTTAATTAGTTTGGGTGCATGCCTCGTGAAACATCTTGTCAGGGAACTTAATTAATTTTATTTAAAAAAATAAAAATAAAGCTTAGATTAGAAGCAATAAAAAATCCCAGTGGCATTTTGCCATTAATAGCCATTTTGTTGACATATGCGACCCAGAATATTATATTTTAGGATTATATATTGCTAACCCATAGTTAACATTGCAGAATTTCTTTGTCCTTCTTGTGTGCAGATATCTTAGTTCATACTATACAACTTTAATTCAGTAAGAATAAAATTCTCCTTTGTAAAATATTCTTTCAAGTATAGTTGGTAATTTAAGAGCATGAACCACCTTTTAACCAAGCTCTTTTGGGGGAACATATAATTTTGGAAGACATTTTCTCATTAAGTTGAAACTAGGCTGCAATTCTCTCCTGTAATTCTGTCCATAGTACTTATTTTATGCTAATGTGTCACTGTTTTTCATTATTTATTCTACAATAGATTTTAATCATGATAAAATAAAAATTGATTAAAGAGAAAGAACATATGAACACAACTTTGAATGTTTATGAAAAATATCCTCATATTGTTTTCTTCTGAAAGGTTCCAGTTGCATGATCATGATTTTGATATTCCCTAAGTTATTTTAGCAATTTTTACCCAATAATTAAAACTTATTTTATTTTATTTTTTGAATTTTTTGAAAGATTTTATTTATTTATTTGACACAGAGAGAGAGATCACAAGTAGGCAGAAAAGCAGGCAGAGCAGTAGGGGGAAGCAGGCTTCCCATTGAGCAGAGAGCCTGATGCAGGGCTCCATCCTAGGACCCCAAGATCATGACCTGAGCCTGAGCCTAAGGCAAAGGCTTAAATCACTGAGCCACCCAGGTGACCCTTAAAACTTAGTTTAAACAACATTCATTTTTTCTTCTGACTAATCATTGAAATATGAAAGGAAAGTATATTTTCCACATTTTACAAGTGCTAGTGAAGACAGATATCTAAAAGTTCAAGGTAAACTAAATAGAACCTAGAAATGGAAGTTTTCATGAAGTGATTTCTGTTTCTGTAGGGAAAATCTTATCTTTGTGTAAGGTCTTACCAATTGTAAATTACATTCCACACTTAAGTTCATTTTTCTCACCAACTCCTAGAAATGTAACCATCCCAGGTCTAAAGAGTAAAAGCAAAGTGAGATCACTTAAGTTCAGAAAAAAATTATGAACAGAGTTAAATACATAGGTCAACATAGCTACATAGGCACAAATACATGGATTTGGAGGTTAATTGTGATAAAAAAAAAAAAAAAGAACAATTGGCAGGACATGTGGGCAAAAACTTAAATCAAAAGATATATAGATAAAAGCATCTTTACTTTTTTTAAAAGCATTGTTTGGTGATTACCAGGTTAAACATGTGAAATTGCTTCTTTTTGCAAATTATACTCTTGAATATCAGAAAATTTCAAATGTTTCAACCTAAGAATCAGATACTACAATGTATTGTTTTATGAAGAAAAAAAATCTCTTCAGCAAATATTTGTCTATTTACTAGAAATTATACGTTGACTGGAATTTTTAAAAAAAAATTAGCCTTTAGAATTTTTCTTAATTAAAATGAGGGGAAATACATTATCAACATGACAGACAAGGTAACTCATTCGAAATATGTCAGATCCTGTTACTACTCTACTGACACCCTGCCTCGTTTACCATTTTATTCAGTTTTAAAGCTGAAGTCCTTGGAATGGTCTAGAATTCTCTCATAACCAGCCTTCTCCACATTTTTACCTTCTGACTTAATCTGCTACCACTTCTTTACTACATTACTCTACCACATCGACCTTCTTGCTATTTCTTGAACATGACAGACACTGTCTTGCTTCCCTCAGGGATTTTCCACTATTTTCCTGCTTCCCATGTTCTTAATTCACATATAAGAATGCATTACATCCTTATTCCCTCCAGGACTCTGGCTAGCATGAGGATAAGTATTTCTCTCAACATCTAATATTAAGTAGCATACACAGTTATTGAACTTACTATTTTCTTTGTCGCTTAGATCTTTTCTCCCTCTATTCCACTCCTATCCATCTTATGTAATAATACTTACTTGTTTATTTGGTAATTGGCTGTCTTCACCCACTAGAATGTAAGCTCTATGACGGCAGGGACTTTATCATTTCTGTATCCTAAGATCCTAGAATGGGAACTGGCATGTAGTTGGCACTTAATAAATAGTTGAGAAAGAGACTACACTGAAGAATAGAAAATCTCCTCTCCAGGGGAAGTCCTAGATATCAAAGTCTTAAATTTGTGGCAAAGACACAAGAATCTAAATTAAAAGTTTTTCTTTAAAATCTTTCCATTTTGAACTTAAATTTTAATGCCTTACTTTGCTGAGCCAAGCAGGATATTCTCAGTGGAAAGATAAATGAATCTGAAGAAACTGATATCAAGAATTTGCTTTTACATTCTCAGCTGAGAGTAATTTGAACTGGCTTGGTAGGAACCTGGGTTTAGAAAATGAATACGGTGATAGTTTATAGTAACAAAAAAATAATGAGTATTGTTTTGAAAGGGAAGGACCGGATCCAATGCCTGATCAAGTTGATCTAAATACAAGATACAGGAATAAATAAGAAGCTAGAGGAGAGAGTGTGCTCTCTTGTCTGGAGATACTCATTTATTTAAATAATATTTGAATGGTTGCCACATGTCAGACACATCTCTAAGTGTCATGCAATTTTCAGTAGGCCAAAAATTCTTGCTAAAAGTTCTAGTTGAAGCAGAAAAATGAACTAGTAAATAAATGAAGAAAATAATTTTGTTTGGTGATATGATAAAAATAAAAGAAGATATAAACTAGATTCTGATGGGATAGATTGGGTAGTTAGGGAAGGCCTCACCTCCCTAATCAGAATGCTGGAAGTAAACAATCCTGAAAGGATCAGGAGGAATGCTTGCTGTGCAGAGGGAACAAGATATGCAAAGGCATTAAGACCAAAAGGACCTTGGTGAGTGTAGGAGGCTGACAGGGTTGGAACACAGGATGCTGGAGGAGTAAGAGAGAGAGACACATTAAGGGAGATGAGGTTGGATGGGTAAGCAAGATGTGGCCTAGAGAAACCCATGTCAGTCATAGCAAGGAGGTTTTGTTTATGTCAATGCCATTTGAAGATTTAAGCAGCTAAGTGGCCTGATTTGTTTTTAAAACAGTTTCTTGAGCTGCTATGTGGAGATTGTAATGTTTCGCCAGATTTTTAAAGTAATTTTTGTGTAATAAAATATTTTACTTATATTAATACTTTTGGATTAATAATTCTTATCGTAGAAATATGTTCCTAAATACTGGATGCAATTTTACATTAAGGTTTCATAATTTACCAAATATGGTTTTGTTTTTCATTATAATTTTGAATTACCTGTTTTAATCTTTCAAAAATTTCTTCCTTAGCCAGTCTATCCTTTCACTCTCCTTGATTCAGTTATTCTAATTATTAGAGGTAGGGTAAATTGGAAAATAAAATAATTGTAATTAGAAAGTCTTGTTTATGTTTAGGCTAAGTTGTTATAAAATTAAGAATTTGGCATCACTACCAATTTCACGAAAATACTTCCAAAAAAGCCATCTTTTCCTGATCTACATAATTTATCTCTTGCTTTCACCATTCTCTATATATTAGTTTCCTGCAGCTGCTGTGACAATGATCAGATTTGGTGTCTTTAAATAACAGAAATGAATTCATTCACAGTTCTGAAGGCCAGGCATCCACAAATCATTATCACCGGGGTGGGACCAAGGCGTCAGCAGAGACACATTCTCTCCCACACGTCTAGGGAAGAATCCAACCTTACCTCTTCCAAATCCTGGTGGCTGCCAGTTTTCTTTTGACTCGGACCAAATCACTCCAGTCATCAAGGACAGCATCTTCAAATCTCTCTCTTCCTTCTTCATATCACCTTCTAATTACATAATTGTGTCTCTAAAGGCTATCTGTGATTGCTTTTAGGACCCAACCAGAAAATCCAGGAGAATCCCAGCATCACAAAATCTTAATTTAATCATATCTGCTAAGTCTTTTTTTTTTTTTTTTTTGCCATACAAGGTAACATCCATAGATTTTAAGCATGACTGTATATATGTGTATATACAGATAGACAATATCATATATAAACTGCAAAAGAGATATAGATAGATATCAAGATATCTATATATTGATATTGATATATATATATTGATATCTATCTATCTATCTATCTATCTATCTATCATCTTTTGGGAAGTAATTTTCTTCAGTTTACTAGACTGTTCACCATGTCAGTATGTATCTTTTTTTTTCTTAGCCCCATATAGGTAGTTTGTTTTTGTTCATGCAAAAATATTTCCTATAACTTCAATATCTTAAACAAATGGGAGGAAGAAAATTTTTTGAGAGATGGGTGGATTTCCAAAGGCTGAAGTTTCATATATATGAGAAAATCAGGGACTGTGAATGACAATTCATATTAATAAACTTGACACTCTCATAAGAAATGAATTCTCTTCATTGGAATGTGATGAAGTGTTTTTTTTTTTTTTTTTTTCCTGGCATTTGTGCCCCTTGATATTCCCAGATGTTACTAGTTCCTACTATATCTCAATTTTACTATTTTTTCTCGAAAGTGGTTTCTATTACTACTGCTAACTCACCTTGGAGTAGGACTTAAAACTCACTGCTGAGATTCCTGCTTATTTTCCCTGCCCCTCAACCACTTCCAGTTCCCACTTGTCCTTGGAGCAAGTCACTACTAGTTCTGATCCCACCCATCTGCGGTAGTTCGCTTCTATACACATTCT
This sequence comes from Mustela nivalis, assembly GCF_964662115.1. Classification (NCBI taxonomy): domain Eukaryota; kingdom Metazoa; phylum Chordata; class Mammalia; order Carnivora; family Mustelidae; genus Mustela; species Mustela nivalis. Next base: position 31,090,196 of record NC_139026.1, read on the forward strand.
GGGCTGCGGTTTAAATTTATTTTTTTAAGTAGCTATCACCTACTTTTTTTTTTTTTTTTTTTTTTTCTTTATTTGACAGAGATCACAAGTAGACAGAGAGGCAGGCTGAGGCTGGGGGGCTGGGGAGTGGGCAGGGGTGGCAGGGGGGCGGGAGGAAGCAGTCTCCCTGCTGAGCAGAGAGCCCAATGCAGGACTGGATCCCTGAGCTGAAGGCAGAGGCTTTATCCCACTGAGCCACCCAGGTACCCCAATATCACCTACTTTTTATCGTTCAATAGATCTAAAAGTTAACTTTGTTATAAATCAAGATTGCATTTATCTTTCAACTTGTATTTTTTCCTGATTTGCTATAGAATAGGTAGTATTTTTCAGCTCGCCATCTTTCACAAGAATGTATCATAATCTTACCAAGTGTCACGTTATAGGATTTCCTTCCTAATGGGATTTCATCCCTCATGACTTCACATGCTCATTAACATGATAGAAAGGAAAGAAAACTAAGATATTTGGTGGTATTATAGAAGAGTTCACACTGGAGGAAACATTTGGGATGGATCTTGTAAAATGATGAGGCAGAGAATGTGAGAAAAGGTTTTACAAGAATAGCTAAGAGCATGTGTCAAGACAAAAATGCGTGAAATGGCTGTGTATTCTGTAAAAGGTGAAATGTTTAATATCTTTGGAACACAGGGTGAGGTAAAGTAGCAGAAGTTGGAGCTGAGGAAATGAAATATAGTGATTTAAAAAAAATTAGCCTTTTTTTCTATAATTCAGTAAACAAATATCTATTAAATGCATACTATAATCCAGACAGTTCTTTCACGCTGCCTGTTGCCCTCACAAGTTTATATTGCTATGTCAAGACATTTGAAATTTATTTCAAAAAAAGAAGAAAACTAAAATATATTCTATATAAAACAGAAATAAAATTCAAATTTGATTTTTAGCAACCTGGGTTTAATGGCAGACTAAAAAATGGTTTCAAATAAAGAGAAGCCAGTGGCATAAGTAGGAGAGGCAGATACAATCTGATCAGAAATGATAGGGTCAGAACTAAGACTCTGACAGTGGAGATGTAAGTAAAGATTATTCCCTAAAGGTGTTGGTGAAAAGAAATTTCGGTTCAATTGTCTGCCAGAACTTCCTTATAGGTAGACGTAAATGTGGTTTAAGGACTGGACAAATCTAAAGTATCCAGTTTGTTTATGTGGATGCAGTGGAACTCCATTTACCTGGGATGGGTGATGGGAGGTAAGGAAGACACTTATCGTGATGAGCACTGAATGTTGGATGTAAATGGTGAATCCCTAAATTCTGTACCTGAAACTAATAACTCACTGTGAACTGGGATTTAAATAAAAACTTGAAAAAAAAAAAAAGAGAGGAAAATGGAAAAATATGTGTTTATATATTGTTAATATACCCAAAGATTCAAGCAGACACAGGAGAGGAGTTTCCTGCAAAAGCAACAAGAGTATCATAAGGAATTAAAATTTATCCTGGCACAGGTGGAGGAGGTGAGGATGGATAGTGATAGGTTCTGATTCTAGAGACTGAGGTTTCAAGCACTTTGTGGAAAGGTTGACATGCTATTTCTAGCAGTTTGGGCTTTACCCTTCATCTTAAGTAGAGAATACACGAGAGTATCTGCAGAGTGACCAGATCAGATATATTTCTCAGAAAGACAAGTATGGTGACATTGTGGAGAATGGGGTGTAGGTAGAAGAGGCTCTTGTCGGGATGGCCAGTTAAGGTCAAGGAGAAGATGTTGAAGTACAGAACTGAGATATAGCCATGAGGATTGGGAACTGAGATCATATTTATGAGAAATTTCTGGTGCACGATTGACTGGATTTTGAGAATAAAGTGGACTGTGTGGTAAAGGAAATAGCAAATCGATTCAGAAAGATTTTAGTTTATGAGAATGTATGGATTGTTACCCCATTTGCTTGGGGAGTACAAGAGACCACACAGATACAGGGTTAAAGATGTCTATTAATTTTGGACTTATTGAGCTTCAGGTAACTTTGTCCAGGAAAAGCAAATATATATCAGTCAATAAAAATATGATCAGCAAGTTAATATATGCCAACATGTATCTGAAATAATCAGTGAAAATTTTAGACCATAAAATTTTACTTATACTTCTGATGACATTAATGGAAAAACTGTATCCACTTAAAAAGTATAAGAAGACACTCATGAGAAACAACAAATACTTATTATTTTCAGGTGAGATTTTAAGTGTAAATTTAAGTTTTGAAATAAAAATGTTTAAATGTTGTATATGTATATAGTTGTATAGGATGTAAATGAATTTGTAACTAACTTGAAGAAACATATTTTACCTTTATAGACTACCATGGTGACAAATTTGTATCAAAAGATTATGTAAGAACTAAAAAATACTTCTATTACAAAATCCATACAGGGGACATTTTTTCAATGTCTTGTCATTCAATAAGTACCTAGCATGAAAAAATAAGCTTAATATTATTAAATAAAATATTTTTGAAGAAATATATTTTTACAGTTTTAGGACTCACTAACAATATAAATTCATATATTTAATTAAGATGCCTATGTTTTTATTAGATCAACAAAAAAAGTTTAGATTGATTCATAAAGTTATGAAACTAACTTAGCCTAATTAGAAATATTTTTGGTAAATCATAAGCTAGGTTTAAATATCTTGTCTTATTTTGTTTTCTAACATGTTTAAACCAACTGCCTTATAATTACACTAAACTTAGTAAGACCTGTTATTCTTCCATAGTCCATTTTTGATGACTATTGTTAAATTGTGACAAATGGCAAATGTAGAATATCAATAATTCACTATGTTCTCAACCTAAGTACTCATAATATTACTGGATTCTGAATACTTCGAGTTTCAATAAGGTGTAAATAATAATACTTAACAGCAAAATCCCCCAAAGTTTTGGGGGATAATGCTAGAGCTTTTATTAGAATAAGTGGAAATCAATAGTGTCAAAATTTAATAAATCCTAAAGACTGATGGCTTAAATTTTCTTTAAAAGAAGTTATAATATGCTGCAAGGAGAATGGCAAATGATCTTTGTGATATTCTGCCCTCAAATCCATACCTCCAGTGGAATCAGGAGAAACCATCAAATAACCAAACTGAGGGACAGTCTTCAGAATTCCTGGCCATTATTCAGACATGTTAAGGTTATGAGTGAAAAGGAGAGTAAAAAATGGTCTCCAAAATGCAACATGGCATCTTGAATTGAATCCTAGAACAAAAAAATGAGAAGAAGAAGAAAAAAAGACATTGGTAGAAAACTGGGAAAATCTGTCTTTAGATCATGTCTCTGCAAGCTGTGGCCCATGAGACAGATGAGTCCAGCTCCTTGTTGTAAAAGTTTTATTAGGCTCTGGCTGCACCCATTTGCAACATCCATGGATCTAGAGAGTATAATGCTAATAAGTAATTTAAGTCGGAGAAAGGCAAATTACTGTAGGATTTCACTCATATGCGGAATATAAGAAACAGCACAGATGAGCAAAGGAATAAAAAGAGAGAGAGAGAGGGAGAGAGATAAACCAAGAAGCAGACTCTTACCTACAGAGAACTGATGGTCGCCAGAGGGGAGGTGGGTGGTGGTGCACGGGTAAAGTAGGAGATGGGGATGAAAGAGTCCTCAGGATGAAAAAACAAATGGCTACAACCATTTGTTTTTGTAAAGGCTGCTTTCAAGCTGCAGGGACAAAGTTTATTATTTGAGGGAAAGACCATTTGGCCCCTGCGCCTAAAACAATAACTAAGTAGCTGTTCAAAAGTTTGCTTACCGCTGATTTAGTTGATCGTATTATACCAGTATTAGTTTCTTAGCTTGGATAATTATATCATGGTTATGTAAGAAGTTGACATTAGAAGCAGTGGGGTGAGGGTATATGGGAGCCCTGTACTCTCTGCAACTCTTCTATGAATCTAAAGTGACTTCAAAAAATGCTTAAAAAAGATATAATGGTTAAGAGTTCTGGCTCTGAAGTCAGACAAAACTGGATTTATTTATTTATTTTTTTAAAAGACCATTTATTTCAGAGAGAGAGTGTGTGTGAGCATGAACAGGGGGAGGGCCAGAGGGAGAGAAGCAGACCCCCTGCTGAGTGGCGAGCCCTACACGGGCCCAGTCCCACAACCCTGAGATCATGACCTGAGCCAAACAAAATCAAGAGTCGGAAGCTTAACTGACTGACCCTCCCAGGTACCCCCAGACAAAACTGTATGTAAATCCCAGCTCTGCAACCTATCAGCTGTATGACTTTCATCCCCCAAATTTCAGTAATAATATTATCTACTCACAGAGGTTACTGGCCAATATTAAATGTAATGATGTACTTTTGGCCACCGCGTATGATAAACCCAATTTAAGATAATTTACATGTAATATTGATGGTGTTTATCCACAATATTATAAAACATAATAACATAGGAAAATATATTTTTTTCTCTAAAAAAATAAATCCTTATAGGTCCCTTACTTTCCATTTCTACTTTACAGAATGGGTTGTCTCAAACCTATTGGGATTGGTAGATATTTATGGGGAAGAGAGTTGTAATTTCTGGTGGAATCAAGAGGGAGTGTATCCATTTTCATTTTGATGGGAAGTTTCTGAACTACTGTGCTGCCCAGAATTAATGAATTCAGTGAGGTTTAGACTAATTCCTGAAGAGAAAAATATAGGAAGATATTGAAGAAGTATACATGGATCAGTGCTCAGAAGTAAATGATAACTTCAATATAAAATTCTCCAAACAAACAAAATTAACTACTTAATATAATTTTAGAACCAGTAAGATTTTTATAAACCTGTTAATGTAACTCCTTAAATCCTCTCATTTTTCAGACACAAGTCTTCTGGATCATGCAAACTGTCACCCTGAAACTAGAATTGGTCTCAGTGCACCAGAGCATATAAGATATGAATACATGTTGTTAATTAGACCTCAGTCCTATGACTGTATCATACAGATATTTGAAAAGCTATCCTCAGATATTGTTATTTATATTATATTAATATTCTCATCGTTCCATTGTGTTCAGAAGAAAAGTTTAAGAGAACTTAACCTGTATGTATGTTTGATAATTAATAGCTGTCCATTGGAGACATTGTTGTAATTTGCTCTACCAGGCACATTTCAATGGTTGACAAAATATCCTCATAGACATCTGGGAGAACTCTTTGGCTTTTTTTTTTTTTTTAAGACTTTATTTATTTGACAGAGAGAGAGAAATCACAAGTAGACAGAGAGGGAGGCAGAGAGAGAGAGGAGGAAGCAGGCTCCCTGCTGAGCAGAGAGCCTGATGCAGGGCTCGATCCCAGAACCTGGGATCATGACCTGAGCCAAAGGCAGAGGCTTTAACCCACTGAGCCACCCAGGCTCTCCAGAACTCTTTGACTTTTGAGGCTAATACAGGGTTGACTAAATTACATGTCATCTTTGAGATTTGTTAAAACTCTAGTATTACTGCCTATAGTTTTCAGTTTTATTGTCTGAATGTAGTAGTCACCTTTAATGGCAGTCAGCCTAAATGATTTTATTTCTCTTTAGGTCTGAGAATAATTAAATGTGAAATATTGCTTTTGTGCATGTCACACTATTACATGTTAAAAATTACAAGTGATTATCTCCATATCATTCTTAAAATGATTTTCATACTTTGTTGGTTCATTGGTTCTTTGTATCTCTATTTCTAATTATTTCCAATTCACTTGTTTACTATTCTGTAAACAATTTACTATTTTACTATTTACTTTACTATTTTGGAATCTTAGACTGTGGATTTTCATGCTATACACAATGGAATACTATGCAGCCATCAAAAGAAATGAAATCTTGCCATTTGCGACAACATGGATAGAACTAGAGCGTATCATGCTTAGCGAAATAAGTCAAGCAGAGAAAGACAACTATCATATGATCTCCCTGATATGAGGAAGTGGTGATGCAACATGGGGGCTTAAGTGGGTAGGAGAAGAATCAATGAAACAAGATGGGATTGGGAGGGAGACAAACCATAAGTGACTCTTAATCTCACAAAACAAACTGAGGGTTGCTGGGGGGAGGGGGTTTGGGAGAAGGGGGTGGGATTATGGACATTGGGGAGGGTATGTGCTTTGGTGAGTGCTGTGAAGTGTGTAAACCTGGTGATTCACAGACCTGTACCCCTGGGGATAAAAATATATGTTTATAAAAAATAAAAAATTAATTAAAAAAAAAACTTTTGAGAAAAATTGTACTAGTGCCCTCCAAAGAGGAAAGCCAATTGAAAGCTGTGCCATGAAACTCTAACTCTAACTCTAACTCTAATGGCATTCTACTGTTCCAGAAGACACCAGACATGACATTCTTCCACAAAGAAGTCAGAAGTGGACACAATGGCTTCTCAACACAGAGGCCCAGACAACCATTACTCTTAGCATTACCATCGTTTTGCTATTCCTACATTTGAACTATTTCTCATAGTATTTTGTGCACATTCTACTTCTTTGGGGATGAGCCTGAAGACACTGATAAGCTATCACATTATTCTGCAAGTACAAACTTCAATGCAATTAAACAAATTATTTTAGAAATGTACTCTGAGCTCCATGTTCTAGTAGACACAAAGACTATGAAGATTAACAGAATGTGCCACCTCATTTCCCTGTGCTTAGCAATGGATATGGATTTAATACAGATCTCATTTTTTGGAAAAATCCTTTTGGTCACAGACCATAATGCCCAATTTACAAATGAAGGACAATTTAGACATTTATTCAGGATCACTGTTTTAAGTTAATGAGGTTGGATTTACAAAGTCTAAATGATTCCAAAGCTTACACTTAAATGCACTTAAAAACTCTGTGCAATTATGTGATAAACGTCCCTCAGCCCTGCAGTACTTTCTCCTAATTTACTCTACTGTCACTCCAGCCAACATAACATTCTTCAGTAACATAGAGCTTTTCTGTAATTCTGTGAGAGAAGAGAGTCATAAAGTAAGTATATTTAATGTGGGTCCTAAAGAATGTGTAGGATTACTACAAACCCTGGTTTCCTAATCTTTATATGTTTGGGGGAGCCATCCTCTCAGCAGCATCCAGTCCAGTCTTCCTCCTTAAACCATGTTTTTTTCCTTTGCTTCTAGAATGCTACTAGAATTATTTCTCTCATTGTATTAACTGCTCCTTCTTCATCTCCTTTGATAGTGATTCCTCATCCTTATGACCCATAAAGAAAACAGGGATCTATTGCCTAATCTCTTCACCTGCCCTTTTTCAGCTCCCCTCCTGTCTCTTCATTCCTTCTTCTGCACTTTATTCTCTTCCCTAGGGGTATCACATTCCTTCATCTGCTCATTTATGATTTCAAAAAAATGTACATTAAATGGCTGTTGTATGCCAGGCTTTCTACAAAAAAACAAAAACAAAAACAAAACAACAACAAAAAAACATAGTCCTGCCCTCCTTGAGTTTATGTGAAGATAGAAGACATATTTTATAGATCAATAAATAACTAAACATGTAGAATGTCTGAGAGAGATAAGTTCTATGAAAAATTGAAGTTGAGAAAAGTGTAAGGAGTGTGTGAAGGAGTCATTGCAATTTTATTTGAGGTGGCAAGGAAAGGTTTCATGGAGAAGGTGACATCAGCAAATAGCTGACTGAAGATTGTGAGAAAGACATGGGCATTCCTTCCAGCAGACATAGCAACAGGTTTGAGGAATTTATGCTGGATAAAGAGGGACACAGGTATATGACAGATATGAGAGTCACACGGGATGCTGGAAAGATGATAGGATGAATATATTTTAAGTATTGACTGAGTTAAAGAATCATAGGAGTTAAGGTATTAGTGAGAGGCTGTTAAAAATATAGAGATCATAGATAAGAGCAATCCTTAAAATTTAGAGCTAGAAGGATTGCATTTATCAAAAATGACAAAGTCTAGAGAATGAGATAGAGACGAATCATAAATCATAGTGCAGTATGAAAATAGAAGTTCAGCTGGAGCAGGGTAGAAGTAAGATCATTGGAGGAGGGAAGATCTAGGCATTGAGATGCCAGGGTATTGAATACAGCATTTATGAGATGAAATAAATCATTGAGTTGAAATCTGTAAGAATTATGGCGGGATTAATATCGGAGGGAGTGACATATTGGGTGCTAAATTCTTCAAGGAACAAGAATTGCATAGGAGTTTGTAGAAGTTTATAGCAAAGAGAATCAGTAAGAAGGACTTCATGTGGCTGATGAGACACTCACCTCAAGCACAAAAAGTTAAGGAGGTGCCTAAGCCTCAGTCAACAAGATAAACTATATTTTAATGCTATATTTAACAAAAGTAAAAATTAATACAAAAAATCTATGACATACAAAATATCAGAATGTTAAATTAAGACAGGATCATAATAGGTAGGATATTCGGGTAATTTGAGATTCAAATATCATGACTTTTTATACCACCTCTGTCTGAGATTTCTTCCATGAATTATTCAAATGTGTACTCATCTCTCCATTTCTGTGTCTGCTGGTCATCTCCAACCTAAAATAGCCAAAACTTAACTGTTGATTGCCCCTTCATTTTTCTCTGCTCCATTTTCAATCTTTTCTACCTCCGTGATCGGCAATTCTGTTCTTCCTGTTGCTCAAGACAAAAACTATGGATTCATCATTAAATGCCTTTTTACCCCTCTCAGAATCTCCTCTCATCCATCAGCAAATTCTCTAATCTCTTCCCAATATATCCAGTCAGATTTTTGACCACTTTTTAGCACTTTTACTATCACACTAGATTATGCAAACGTTGTTTCTCAGTTGCATTTTTGCAATGCCTTCCCAGCTTGCCTCCCTTTTTCTGCTCTAGGCTCCCTGTCAGGTACTCCCTACCTTGCAATTAAAGGTAAGATTTTTTTGTGGAGTCAGATCAGGTTGCATGTCTGCCCAAATCTTCTGAAGTATCCTCATAGCTCACAGTAGAAGCCAGAACTTTTGTAGTCTCACGTTTATGGCTCCTGGTTATTTTTGCAACATCTTCTACAACATGCTCCCTCAGTGCGTTTCAATAGAACTGAACTCCTTAGTATTCATCCAACACATCCTATGGGGCCTTTACCCTTGCTATTCCTTCTATTTGTAATGCTCTACCCCCAATATGCATATGGCTTCTTAACTCACACTCACTAGGTTTCTCCTTGGGCATCGCCTTATTATACTCTAATCACCTTAACTAGATCATCCAGATGGGGCAAAAATAGCATCACTCCATCACTTCCAATTTCTCATATCCCTCTCCCATTTATCTTTAAGGCCCTTACAATGACCCAACAGATTGCACACATATTTGTTTATTGTCTCATAAGTCCATGAGAGCATGTGGTATGTATGTTTTGTTCTTTGCCTAGCACAGTATCTGGAACACAGTATTTGCTCTATAAATATCTGTGAATAAATTAGAATGTTAAAGAAATTACTCAATCTTTAATATTTGCTAAATATAATTAGATTGGACCTTAGATGTATTTAGAATTTAAATTTTAGTAATATCACCTTTTCCTACTTTCAGATTTAAGTCATTCAGCTAAAATATTTTATTCTGAAAAATGAATTTCTTCTATTTTGGAATATATCACTCTTTAAAACAGAGTAATAGAGTTAAAATAATTATCTGAAAGTAGAGTTGAAAACCACCTGCTATTTAGACATTTCTTTTATACATTTTTCCCTTTCTGATTAGAATCTGTTTTCTTTTCAAAATTAAGCTTAAAACCAGTCAAGCAGATTAGCATAAAATGCTATCCAGAATAGGCCAATAGTTTCATACCAAAGTCTAAGCTACATTTCAAGGAAATAAATTCAGTGTTGTCTCTGAAAGCTTATCAGCTAAAATTACCATACAAAATTGATCAGATATTTTTGCTTCAATCAAAAAGACTCCAGGGTTTATAATCAGAATAATTTATTTTCTTATTTATGTAACCTACATTGCTTTATTTCACTTCATAAAAAGAATGCAGAAAAACAGCCCTCCAAGACAAATGTTATAATGCAGTAATTTCAGAAAAAAATAGGGGTATAATAGGCCTCTTTGCTTTATTTATAGGTAATACAAGTTTCTTACTATGTAATTCGTTTAGCACATTGAAAATGAATGGCTTTATTTATTTTTTTTTTGACCCTTATATTGAAATCTCTATGCTCTGAGATTTCTGTCTAATCTTAATACAGTGAGATTCATATTACCAACAACTCTTGTTAAATTGGTAGAAGAAAAGCACAAATGAACAAAAAGATAACCACTTGTAGAGAAATTTTAGCACATCTTTTGTCAAATAACAAAGTGTAAAACTCTCCCAAACTCCTTATGTAACATTGCAAGTTGGAGCCAACTGGTTTCTCTATAAATCAGAAACTAAACTCACAGAATAATGGTACTTAAGAAAAAAGAAAATTAAAAAAGGAACATATTTATACAGGCCTGTATCTAGAAAGTGATCTTGGCTGATGTAAGAAAGCAAGGAAACTAAGTTATGAAAATCATACAATCTGGATTTTCTCCTCCTCCTCCTCCTCTCTTCTCCTCCTTCTACTTGTTTTTTAAACATAGAGTCTACCTTACCTATTACGCCTAGGACAGACAGAATGGATGTACATACATTTTGGGAGAAAATAACTTAGGGGCTCAGTATATTTGCCAAATCACCCCATTTTATTATAGATACATTTGTCTCACTTCTGAGATTCTGCATAATTTTAAACTCAAGTAAATGAAATAGCAGCTTATCCAAACAGTTGAATATTTTCCTATCCAAACTGTGAAGCTCTTTTATCATTTATATACCATATGCTGTTGCTTTTTCCTTTAATTTATATATGCATTAGTAACTAGGTGATTCTATGGCCTGTGGTTTAGAGTCACCGTTTTAAGCTGTCAGGTTTTTTGGTGCCTTAAAGGAATTTGACATTTTGAATGGCAGTGGTATCCCAAGGATACCTCTTCTTTGCCCAGGAGCAGAAATTATAGTTTAGAATATTTCCCTCAAGTTTTGATCACTATTCTAGAATTTGACTGATGGTCAAATCAGGTATACTATTCTTCCTCATCATCCAGTGAATCTTTTTGGAAAATAAATTACACTTTACTCTGCTTTTATGTGTTTCTCTTATAACCACACAAATTTTAAAAAATCCTAAAGATATTTATATGTTAAGTCATCTCACAGAGATTGATAGGTGGTTTCTAGAGGTCCATGTACAAAGAGGGAAATAGCATAAACTGAGTATGCATTTTGATAGACAACTATTCTAATTGTTTTACTTATGTAATAACATTGAATCAATAATACACCTCTGTGATTAAGCAGTCATTTTTTATTTTCCTCATTGTTTCTAATAAGTACCATTCTATTTGTTTTACACATGTGATGGTATTGGATGAATGACATCTCCATGATTAAGCAATTGTTTTTTCAGATGAGATAAAATATCACTGTTCGAACCAAATTTTGCCAGACTGACCACCCTAGCATATCTTAGCATCAAGTTGATTTCATTTAAAATCCCTAGATTATGGTGATCGGTTGACCATTTGTTCATCTGGCAAGTATTTTGTATCTTCCATTTCCTAAGGTATGGAGGGAAATACCAAGAGGAAGACTTCCAAGGGCACGTTGAGTAGTCATCACAACAAGCACACAGAACAGCATAATATCTTTGCAACCAAGATAAATGGAATTCTTACCAACCAGACTCCCCATGGACAAATTCATACTGAATATGACTCCCAAATTCTTTCTCTTCAGCATGTTGTGTTCCTGCTCAAAACAAACAAAGTCTTTAGTGGCTCAGCATTGCTTACTATTCTATGTTTGGATTCCGCTTACTTGTTCTGCTTTATTCCTTATCATCTTTTTAACAAACATTTTAGAACAATGGTCTTTAAAATTTAGCTCATCATGACCAATTAATTCCTCTCTAAGCTGTAGAAATTAACTTAATCTTTCCGAGTGGTACTCATTTTTCTGGTTTGTAAATTTATTTGAAAAACTGTGTATTTGGATAATAAACTTGAAAGTGAGAAGAGAAAGGAGAGCTCTACAAAAAGAATGATTGTATAAGCCAGGCTTATTTTAAGTAAAGAAATGTGTGACAAAGCCATAAATAAAATATTAAAATAGAAAGAAAGGAAATGAACAAAACAGGGCTTTGATAAAATTAAAGAGCTAAGATTAAAAAAAACCTGAATATTATAATACTGAATTCTTGCCTTAGAAATCACTCATGTGCATTTAGATATCACCTCAACGTTTGAAGTTTCTTGAAGCATTCCACATCATCTAGTCCAACCTCTCCATTTTATGGTTGAAGAAACTCAAGGATAAACTGGATGTGTGGGTTGTTCCAGGTCATACTGCCAGAGTTAGGTATAGAAAACTCAATCTAGACCTCCTGAGGGCCAGTTTCCTATCTTTCTGGTGTATCACACTCCTTGTGTAGCAAGCTCTAAGAACTGAAGTTCAAAAAAGAACACAAAATGAAGTGGGACAAAAGCCAAATAAATCAAGAAATATATAAGAAGATAAATGAAAAGTAATGGTTCACAACTGGGGATCATTTTTTTCCCCAAAGGGGATATTTGGCAATTTCTGGAGTCATTTTTGATTGTCATACTTTGGGGAATAGGGATGCTACTGGAATCTAGTGAGTAGATGTCAGGGTTGCTGCTAAATACCCTAAAATGCTCACAACAACCTGCAGGGCAAAGCATTATCCGACCGAAAATGTCAGTAGTGCTTCTGTCAAGAAACTCAAATAAAATTTTAAAATCCTAGTAATTACATAGAGAGAGAGAGTGAAAATGAGAGAGAAAGAAAGAGAAAGAGAGAAAGATTAAAAAAAAAAGCCTAAGGAAAGCAGAGTGAAAACAACAGGGAAATGAAAATATAATAGAAATAAGAAAAGTGGAAAATATCTAACAAGCAAGACACTGCCCAATTTTATATATGCATGTGAATAATTCCCCAGGGAAGCAGATAGCTTCACCTATCTCCAAGTATATTCTTTTTTTCTGGTAGAGGATGAAGAATATTTTATCTAAATAAATAAGTTCTTCACTGGGTAGCTATGAGCAAAAATGTTAAATGATTTTACTGGAGGAAAAGGGCAACTTTAAAACGATACCTTTCATGTCAGACTTTGCCTCTCATAGAGAGGATGTGCATAGAGGTATGGTGTGTTCTTCTGAGCTCTAATTATATAGGAAATGTTGTCATGCCTTAATCGTCAGGGTTCTTTCTGTTCAGAGATAAGAATGTTTTAGTTTTCATTTTTGTGTGGTGTTTATATCTAGGATTTGAATAATTTATTTCATTTCTTTGAGGAGAAGTAAACATGTTTTCAGGTTCAGCTTCACATCAGCTATGGCTGCCTGCATTTCAAAAGAACACTTCAATTTTCACTCAAATGTATGAAGAATCAGAAGCAAAGAGATGTATTTTAAATAATTATAGAAATTATATAGCACTTATTAGGTGATTATTAGTTCCAGGAGCCCATTTTGAGTGCTTTAACTAATTTATTTTGTAGTTTTTATATATGAGGTAGATAGGATTAGTATTATATCCACTTGATACATGAGGAAACTGAGATACCTTGAGGTTAAATAGCTTGACCACTGTCTCACTGAACTGTGGTACAGGTTAGATACAAATTCAGGTATCTGGTGCCAGAGTTCTTATTCCCAATCACCCTGATATATTTTCTTTGCCAATTTTGTCTGATTTCCAGGCAATTATATTTTTGTGAGAAATTTCAGGAGATCTCAATAGATAATTGCATTTTTTTTTCATTTTATGAATGGAAGCTGATATTTTAAGTCATTTTCAGGGTTCAAAAATATATTTTTAAAATGCTTCTTTGCAAAAATATCTAGTAGGAATTTGCTGCCGATTCATGATGAGTAGAGCCTAGTGGATTAATGTTAGCAAAGATACTTCCTCACTAATATCTATCATCCCATTCTTGTTTAATAAAAATAACAATAGCTTTATTTTGATGGTTCTTAAAAGAGCTAGCATAAGCCCCTCAGTGCCTGCTCCACTGTTCATATCTTGTGCCTGGAATGTAGGCTCTATGTATGGAGCCCCAGCATCTATTTTAGACAATGAGATGACCATCACAATGAATGTCCCTTACTGAAAATGACAAAGCAGAAAAGGAGCCTGACCCTGCTGATTATTGGTTAATGATCCCAACCATAGATCAAAACTATTGGATTTTGTTTATATGAGAGAAAAACAGACAACATTTTTATTGAAGCTGTTGCTATTGCCAGGCTCTCTCTGGTACTGCCAGATGAATTCAAGTCCTAAAACATATGCTTAAGACAATGACTTATTACCCTTTGCTTTCAACAATGATTTTTTTTTTCCTTTTCTTTTTTTTAAATAAAGGAAACAGGAGGCAGATGGTTTACTGAGCACATGTGTTTGTCTCCTCTCCCCTTAATTCTTATGAAATTATAGGAAATTTCATTTAAAACAAGAGAACAAAAGACACCTATAAGTATTGGAAACAAAAAAGAGAGTTATGAGTGGAGCGGCATTTGTAAGAAATTTTAGAAAGTTAGTAATTAGCATAAATATGATTGACTGAGAAACAGGACAAGTCAATGTACAGTCATGAGAAAGCTGTTGTAGAGGCGGTAGTAGTTCTCGGTGGAGCCCTAATGGAGCTCTGAATTTAATGTCACCACATACAGGAAGAGGCCACTGTGCAATCTGCAGGGCTATTAGAGCCATCATAACCCAGAGCTATCATCTACTACACATCTGATCTTGCAATAAATCCTGCCAGCTCTCACTGCCAAATAAGTACAGGTTGTAATCCATTGCCGCACCTTCACTGCTGCCATCGTCACCTCATCTGAGTTATTTATAGTGTGTCTCTTCTCTGTTCAGAATCCTCCATTGGCTTTGCGTCCGACTCAGAGTGAAAACCCAACTCCTCTCAGTAGCCCTCCAGGCCCTAATAATCTCACCTTTCTCTCCCACTGTGACCTTCATACCTACTACTTTCCCCCTGAGTCACTCCACTTCAGCCATACGGCGTCCTTACTCTTACGGGAACGTGCCATGACACACCCCCATGGAAGTCGAGCAATGACTGCTCTTCCCTTGTCTGGAATGCTGTCCTATCAGGAAGCCAAATGGTTCCTTCTCTCACTTTCTTCAAGAATTTCCTGATAGGTCTTCTTCTCTGAAAGTCCTTTCTTAACTACTTTATCTATAAGTTTAACACTATCCCCCTACTCTCCCTGTCCCCTTGCCCTATTTCTTACTATTTATCACCATTTAACATATGAGGTATTTAACTTAATTATCTAGTTAAGTGTTTGCATCTCCTTACTAGAATACGAAATCCATAAAGACAGATCATTACATTTATATTTATATTTATATTTATATATTATAAGGATGCTATATCCTTATCCTAGAACCTGACCCCTGATAGTGAAAGACCCGCGGATCCCCTTACCCAAGAATCCAACACTGCCACTGGATGCAATCAGCAAGAGGTTCTTTATTGCTACGCAGGCGCCTGCGGGTGGTCAGCGCGCGCCTGCGGGTGGTCAGCAGCTCCTGCTAGCTGAGCACACCGGGCTGGGGTGGTGCCGGGTTTTTATAGACAGGTGCAAACAAGTTTTGGGTGGGGCGCAACTGGTTGGTGGACAGTTTGAACTTTTGAAAAAGGCATTCGTGGAGTTTGCTGATTGGCTTTGGGGACCCGCTCGCGCGGAAGAGAGAGGCGGGAAGGGGGAACAAGAAGGGGGAAGGTAGGAATGCCATCATGGCGTCTTCTATTATTTCTATAAGCCAGCGGTTACAGAAAGGCAAACAAGCGGTTAGTTATCCTATCTATCTTCTAGGGGAGGGGGCTTTCTGGGGGAGGGGTCTTTCATTCCCCCCTTTTTCTTTATCATGGATAGAATCTTATATCCATTCGTCTTGTTCCTGCTCTAAGTGGGGTGCAAGGCGCCAGCTTTTGCTTTCTCCTCAGCCAGCCTCCTGCTCCTTCATTTCCCCCTGAACAATCTTGACCCTGAAATCTTTAAGGGGGTTGAAGGTGGAAGGTCTCATCTTCTGTAACTTCTTCGTGCTGAATAGGGGCGTAGAGCTGTCCCTACCTGCTCGGGTCAATATTGATCAGGGTAGGAACATAAGGGAGTTACAAAGGTGGAGGCAGCTGAATCCAGCGCTGACAGTGAAGAGGCGTCCTTGCGCGCGACAAGGATCATCTGTCGTGGCGAAGTCCTTGTAGCAATGGAGTCTCGGCACCAAGTAGAGAAACAGTGAACAAAGCAACATATTAAGATTAAGAATGAGAAGCCCGAAAAAGAGATTCGGCCATAGTCCTCCTTCAAATTAGGAACTTAACCATTTACTGAGAGAGAAGGATCTTGTAGGGCCTTAATCTGGGTGTTCATATCCTTTATTATTCCTGTGACATTTTTGTGATAGTCTGGGATGTATACGTAACATTCTGTTTTGATGATTGCACATGTGCCACCCTGGGCTGCTGTAAGGACATCTAAAGCCATCCTATTTTGTAGGACTTCCCTGCGTGTCTGTGACACTTCGGTATTAAGTAGGGAGATGCCATTTAGTGAATCACTGAGTGCCTCTGTAGTATATTTATTAAGGGCTTCTACATGCCACATGACATTCTCTAGTCCCGCAGATGGAACAAAGATGGATGCTAAGTGATCATACCATTTAAAAACAGATTGTGTCCATCTTTGTTTCAAGTTGGGGAGATTAGCTGGAGTTGTAATGGTTTTAGTAATGCGCCCATGGATCCAGGCAAATCCTAAAGTACAGCAACCTATCCACCCTGGAGGAAGCCAGGGCCACAGGTTGGTTCCACATCTCCAGTGGGTTCCGTTTGGAGCTGGCCATCTGATGCCAGGTCACCTTGCCCAATCAGTAGCAAACCGGTCAGTAGCCTGGAGTACTATTAATTGGGAACACATTTCTAGTGAGCCATCCTAGACATCATGTGTTATTTGCCCAAGTACCACTCGTATGATTCTTGTTCCCAGCATAAAACTGCCTTCTGACTGAGCTGTCCAATCATGGGTGTGAGACACAGATGTGTATCCCAGATTTGATATATGCCATCCTTAGTATAGCGATGAGGAGGGTTTTGGAACTTCGGCCCATATTGGACTGGGGAGTTATGGCTTGATAGCAATCCCCTTTCCTTCCAAATAGCTCCATGGGCATGTAGTACCAGGAAAGCATATTTGGAGTCAGTATAAATGTTAATTCTTAGGCTTTGGCAATTGCAAAGTGCTAGTGAGCACTATGGCACACCTAGCTTTTCTTATTTTTTTCTATGAAAACTACTGTCATCAGAAAATCAACTGTCATTCATATTTTTAACAGGGGCATCTTAAATCTGGACAAATAGAGTAAGCAAGATCAATAACTTTTGAACATTTTTGCTCTATAGAGAAAGAAGTACAGTGGTCAGGTTCAGGCATACAGGTAACTAGGTTTAATGTATGACAAGTTTTAAGTATTATTTCTGGCATATCTGTTAGTGTAGCCCAGTATTTAATAAGTCGGCCTCCATCATCCATTGGTGGCCTTTGGCTTCTAAGACAAATCTGGACCTGATGTGAAGTCATTACAGTCAGGGACTGTTTTATAGTGAGCTTTGAGGCTCTTTTTATGAGGAGGGCTGTTCTATGCTTAGCTAAAACATCTGTTTGCAATTGCACCTCAACAGAGGTGGCCTCTAGGATAAATATGACTAAGGGATGAAACCAATAAGACGACCTTTGAGTGGTCCAGCCTTAACAATATCCTGATTACAGAGGATCACTGGCAAGTGAGAAAACTTGTCAAAAGATAAGGGGAGTCCCTCATGGAGCATTCAATCCATTCATAAAGAAAGTGGGGTCATCCATTATTTCCACAAGTCCATAGTTAATCCTATGGAGTGCGGTATGTTGGCTTTTAGACAATTTCATTATTCCAGTTATTTCATCATGTGCTGTGGGGTCTGCTAATATCCCCACAAAACAGTAAGATTGACTAAAGAAGCGATTGTACAACTTCTCTGAAGTTTATCTCAAATTGTTTAGCTTAGGTAAACATTTAAAGACAATCAAATCTAGAATTTAACATTCATAAAGGTGTGTTACTAAAACAATTTTTCTCTCTAAAATAACCCTCATTTCCAGAGATAGCCAAATCAGGACTAATTCACTTGTGAAACAAGTCCAGTTTTAACAAACTTGGCCTAATTATTTACATAAGCTCAGCAAGAACAGTGACTTTGATCAATAGATCTTTTAGAATCTGCTTTGCTGGAACTTTGTATAAGGAATCTCTAGGTTGAACTTTTAGTAGCCTCTTCAGGCCAGAAGCCAAGCCCTGTACTTGCCATGAGGCATGCCTGCAATGCCTTTGGGCGAATTCCTCTTCCCAAGAATGCACCTACCAAGGAGTGACATTCTTTACTCACCTGGTGGGGCTGCTGGGAACTCTGTAAGCAAGGTATCAGGCCAACAGTCCCAAGGGGCTTTATGGCTCCAGGTTTTATAAAGTCAACCTTAGTTCCTTAAAGCTGTCTGGTCATATCTGAGTCTATGCATGTCTTTCTCAAATATGACATTCCAGTCAAAGCCTTGGTAAAATAACCAGTTTCCAATTCTTTCCTGTTACAAGGAGAACAGATTCTTATTGAACTTATGCAAATGACTGATTGTCATGAAGAAAGAATACTTACTAAGACCTTTTGGTTTCAGAAGGTTCAGATAGAGAGAAAATTTGAATGCCTTGAGCACTTTTACAAATGAACACTTTTACATCTCTATAAGTTACAGATAACTAGGAGGGAGTATCCCTAGTCTGTAAGAGCAAACAGTAGAGAGAACCAGCAATGTTCAAAGTAAGATAAAACAGTAAGAGACATAACATTATCATCTTTTAGTTCATTTAGTCCCATATT
This sequence comes from Mustela nivalis, assembly GCF_964662115.1. Lineage (NCBI taxonomy): Eukaryota > Metazoa > Chordata > Mammalia > Carnivora > Mustelidae > Mustela > Mustela nivalis. The sequence continues at coordinate 31,109,225 of NC_139026.1, forward strand.
ACTAATTCTGGTGAATGCGGCTTTAGTCAGTTTTGGAAATTCTTACCCATTTCAGTTTTAGGATTTTCAAGCATATCAAATATCTGTAAAAGTCCTTTATAGGAATCTCCTTGAAGATAAAACTCATTTTACCAGAGAATTAAAACAATTATAAATGATGAAAACTCAGAATGGATATGGTTAGAGCTAAAGAGACACGGGAGTTTACAATTTAGCTGCAAGGAAATCAGGTTATTTCTGTGATACATAGCATTTCCATAATTACAGTATCAAGCGATGATCTCTCAAAACGTTAAAACTTTAGGAAGTGCGTAGAATCTCTAGAATAGTTATAGCATTTTCCCAAATGTAACCCAAGGTTTATCATTGGTTCAGTAGTACTTCATGAGCAACTTCGCATACCTTTAACCTGAGTTAAAGAGATTTACAACTTAAATCTTGTCAACATTTGCTAAAATCTTAGAAAGTTTTAAAGCACATGCCTAAATATAATTAGGGATGTTAAACACCTGATAAAACTGAACATAGAAACTCGTTTTTCTGGGCAGGCAAAGAAAAAACCATTTACATTTTCTTAACAGCAGATCAATTGATCTAAGAAAACATTGTCCTTTTGAACAGAGAATTTCAGTCTTGTACCAATGTACCTTTAAAACCCATTCATTTCAATCTTAATCCTTTCTTGACCATAGATAAAATTCCTTTTCTGAAGATTTCCCTTCATAAACCTTCTACAACTTTCCTTTGCATTCAGGTTTTGTCCCAAGCCACTTCCTTCTAAACAACCATCTCATTTAGGACAAAATTATCTTTCTTTACCTTCAACAAAATGTATTCCCATTCCTTAAATCTTTCTTACATATCTCCTACTTTCCTACATACAGTTTCCTTTTATTTCCATCAGTCTTAGTTACACTAAGCAGAACTTTGTATTCTTAGAAACACCTTTAGTTATTAACCAATTGTGAACTGCTACAACAGAATTCTTCAGGTGGCAAATTTATGAATCAGTTAAGTGGAAAACAAGCTTACCAGCAGATTTAAATACTCTTAGTTTCTTTGCAGTAAGAAGTCAAAAGCACAAACCTACATTCAGTACTTAACGACTTAGCATTTTATCCTGTTTGGTTAAGACCTAGATGTCCACAATTTAATTCCATTTGTCATCCAAGCAAAACTTTAAAACTTTCAGGTTACCAAAGACTTTGAAAGCTACTTCAGCAATTACCCATTAGAACTTTGAGATAGACAATTAACCATCAGTCTAGTCATTTCTCTGCTAACAAATTTTAACAAATAACACGAGCTTATTTGACCTTCAGTAAATTTTGAAGTTTCACATTTACTGCTGATAACTTAAAAGACACGTCTTTCTTAATTAAACCAACAAACTTAACTTAGTTCCAATACTGATTTGCGTTCCACCTGGGCCCACTCCGCTTTGAATGTTTACCTGAGACATGCGTGGGAAGATCTGGAGTGGGGGTGTTAGGTCCAGGGGGGGCTCTTCTTGCTCCTTGACAGTGAAAAGAGAAGGAGCTGTGGTGCATGATCTAGAGGCTAGTCATGCAGGTTGCACACACGTTGGTACGGAAACACGTAAGGGGGAAACAGAAGAAACAAAGTGCTACCAGGAGGCAGAGAAAAGATTACCAGTTTTAGAGCTCATAAGCCCCAACAGAGGAGCAGACGCCATGCTTTCCCACCAGCAAGGGGGGAGGGGTTAGGCAGTCCAAGTCAGGCCAGAGAACACAAGGAAACTTCCCCGAAACAAAGAGAGTTTCAGCAGCTGCTTGGAAATATTCCTTATAGTCTCTGTCTCGAGTTAGACCAACCCCAGTTGGCTCCAGTAATAGCCATTTACATGGGAGGTGAGTGAGGGAGAAGCCCCCCACATCTATTAGGAGAAACAGAGAGAAATAAAGCCAGAGTCCCCTTAAACAGAATGTAACCTTCATGACCAGTACAAGAAACATATATCCACATTTAAAGACATAACATGGAGACATGCATGAAGACATACATTGTTGGCCTCCATTCGGAGTCAAAGAAAACACCAAGGACAATAAGCAAGACACACAAAACAATTAACAAGAAGGACGCTGCGCGATTTCGGTACAAAACCGAAAATACAAATTCAACCGGCCCAGGGGAACCACGAGGTCTCCCTTTGGCGGACAGAACCAGCCCAGGGGAACCACGAGGTCTCCCTGTGGCGGACAGAACCAGCCCAGGGGAACCAAAAGGCTCCTCTGTGGCGGACAGAACCAGCCCAGGGGAACCAAGAGGCTCCTCTGCGGCGGACAGAACCAGCCCAGGGGAACCAAAAGGCTCCTCTGCGGCGGACAGAACCAGCCCAGGGGAACCAAAAGGCTCCTCTGCGGTGGACAGATCCCTGGGGCGTCCCCCAGGGTGGCAGGGGAGAAGTCCGAGTTCGTCAACTCCTTCTCAAGCTGCCTACAGAATACAGAGCAACAACGCGCGCTGTTGTACAGTCCTATTCTGCTACCCGCAGAACAGGCAGAACAGAGGCCTCACAAGACGAGAGACAAACAAGAGCACGAGACAGGAGACAAAAACACATAGTTATTAAAATTTAAATGCTGGCCAGCTTACCTCCCAGTGGGAGTCGGTTGGATCCTTGGGCAGGAGTCCGATGATCTCGGTGGAACCTCCAAATGAAAGACCCGCGGATCCCCTTACCCAAGAATCCAACACTGCCACTGGATGCAATCAGCAAGAGGTTCTTTATTGCTACGCAGGCGCCTGCGGGTGGTCAGCGCGCGCCTGTGGGTGGTCAGCAGCTCCTGCTAGCTGAGCACACCGGGCTGGGGTGGTGCCGGGTTTTTATAGACAGGTGCAAACAAGTTTTGGGTGGGGCGCAACTGGTTGGTGGACAGTTTGAACTTTTGAAAAAGGCATTCGTGGAGTTTGCTGATTGGCTTTGGGGACCCGCTCGCGCGGAAGAGAGAGGCGGGAAGGGGGAACAAGAAGGGGGAAGGTAGGAATGCCATCATGGCGTCTTCTATTATTTCTATAAGCCAGCGGTTACAGAAAGGCAAACAAGCGGTTAGTTATCCTATCTATCTTCTAGGGGAGGGGGCTTTCTGGGGGAGGGGTCTTTCAATAGCAACCAATAAGGATTTTTTTGTGAATGAAGGATGAATACTTTAGCATTTGCGGGGCCAGCTGAAATATTCCATCTCTCTGCTTAAGTAAAGAGTCATTGAAAGTAGTGTTTTGTCTCCACGTCCTAAGATTGTCCTCTTTAAAAAGGTGAATAAGGGGCACTTGGGTGGCTCAGTGGGGTAAAGCCTCTGCCTTCAGCTCGGGTCATGATCCCAGGGTCCTGGAATTGAGCCCTGCATCAGGCTCTCTGCTCAGCAGGGAGCCTGCTTCCTCCTCTCTCTCTCTCTGCCTGCCTCTCTGCCTACTTGTGATCTCTGTCTATCAAATAAATAAAGTCTTTAAAAAAAAATAAAAAGGTGATGATCTATTTAAGAGAGATCCTGGATGGGCTTTGGGGCTCACACAAAACAAAAGAACTACAGTTTCTTTCCTATCTCCATAATAGACATTCAGAAAAATAGAAAATGTGGTTCTGTTGTAAAATGAAGTAAATGAGCTCCCCTCCCTAGAGTAAAGTCCATTTTACATCAAACTTACAAAAAGGGCATTTTTAAAATAATGAAATCAGGCTTCTAACTTAATGATCACAAATAATCCATAAGGAGAGGAGAAACAGAAATCCAATGTCAGTTTCACTGAAACTACACAAGAACTAAACTCTTCCCCACAGTTCTTCCGCATCCAAAATGAATGTAAGACGCATTGTGAACCCTGGAGGCTGAGCAAGTGCACAAGAGAGAAAGTGAGAGAAAATACTGTGGATGCCAGCAAAGGATATTTCAGATTGATGAGGGGATCATTCTGAGGTATAAAATCTTAATTTCCTGTCTGTTATAACTGAAATGGGTACCTGCATTGGAACCATGGGTTTCCTTAGAATTGGTTTGTTACTAAAAAGCAGGGAGAATAGAGTGCCTGGGTGGCTCATTCGGTTGAGTATTGGACTCTTGGTTTTGACTCAGGTCATGATCCCAGGGTCATGAAATGGATCCTGATGTTGGGCTTGGCACACTCTGCAGGTAGTCTGCTTAAGTCTCTCTCTCCCTCTTCTTCTGCCCCACCCCCGACATGTGCATGCTCTCTCTTTCTCTCTCTCAAATAAATAAATAAATAAATAAATAAAATCTTAAAAAGGGTGGGGGGTGGGAGAGTAGAGCTGAATCAATAATTACACAAGAGCACCATAAAGGCAATGATGAGTTGGGTACTTTCCTAATCAGAATATCAAGAATTAATACTCTTAGAATAAAAAATAAAATTGAAGAATTGTTAAATTTCAGCAACGTTTTATTTCTTCAATTCCTAATGATTTCTCTAAATTTTTAGATCTTAAAAACTGTTAAAAATTTAGTTATTAGTTTTTATTTATTATGTATTTTAATGAGTTCAAAATGTCTAAATTCATTCATAGCCTTCTTCTCTATGTGACTTCTATACCTTATATCCAACAGCATTCATCCAAAGGATCAGGGTCAGAGCCAGAAGTCAAGAGAAAGTGACAGTTTTCTTCAGAGATATTATCATAGGTGCCCTGTTATACTTAATACATCCTAAGGAACAAAGGGGAAAATGCAGTTGAGCCAAGAAAGATAAAAAATGATTAGCCATTTAAATATTTAAATGTTAGCTCTAGTAATGAAAGTTCACTTCCTTTGTCCACAAATGACTTATAATAAGAACTGGGTGCGTGCATAAACAATGAATCCTGGAACACTGAAAAGAAATAAAATTTAAAAAAAAAGAATTTATTTTTTAAATTGAAAAAAGTAAGTAGTTAATTTAAGAAGGGGACCTTAGTAGCTGGCTGTCAGGGACGTGAAGTAGGGAAAATGCACAGAAGTAAGTCAACCGTAAGCAATGCTTTATGCAGAGAAGAATAGTTTGTAAATACAGAAAGTTATAATATTTAATATTAGGCTTTTAGCTCTGCTCGATGTGGCATAATAACCTCTATTATCCCCACATCGTCATAATGATCTTTTACACAAAATTGGCTTGTGTTTGTATTGTTCAGGAAATCAATGGAAAGGAGCTGTTTTCTTTAACTGGATAATGAGAGGGAGAGAGACAAGAGTAGCAACAAAAAAGAAGGGAGATTTGATGAGACTGAGAATTGCCAGAGGTAGGAAGTCAGGTGAAAAATTCATTAAAGAAGATATCAATAGTTTGGGAATGGAAACATATTTCCACCTGTCTGTACAATGGTGGAATGAACCACTGTGTTAAGTTATTAAATGGTGACCATGAAGATCCTGAGGATATTTTGTTACAAAAAATTTTTTAAGAAGTTGTGCTTCTGAAATTTGGCCACAAAAAAAGTTTTTTGTTTTTTTGTTTGTTTTTAATAACAATAAAATTTATTGGAAAGGTTGACTTAAATTGGCAAACTAAACACGGGAACTAATTTCCCCTAATTTTCTAAGTAACTAGAAATGAAAAACATTTTTTTAAAAATGAAGAAAGAGGAAAAAGGAAGAAAGAAAAAATACATCAAAACTTTGGAAAAACAAAAATAAAAACAAACCAAAAATATTACACTAGAAGCAAAATATCTGGAGAAACCTTTCATGAAAAAAAGATTAACATAAAAAAGAGAAGATTGTGGATTTCCCACCAAAGACTAGAATGGTTCTGTGGTAACCCAAAAATCAGTGTAACAGAAACTAAAAGTAGGTAGGAGCCAGTATGTGGGTGATTGGTTGAGAAACTGCACTAGAAATGGTTAAATTGGTAGGATCTTATCCTACTTTGGTCCATTCTTGCACTACAGTAGTTAGAAGAATCATTTGTCCAAAGAAGAAAGCAGTGAGGGTGATGTGAAATGTCTTGAGAGTGATACTAATACTTATCCTTCCACAGCCAGAAGATGAACTAAGGAGACCTAAGAAAGCAATTAAATCCCCAACAAGTTATTTTGTAGATATTGACAAACTGATTCTAAAGTATATGTAGAGAGGCAAAAGATCCAGAATAGTCAATAGAATGTTAAAGGAGAATAAGGTTGGAAGACTGACATTACCCAACTTCAAGAGTAACTGTCTTAGACATGTTACAATGTTGGTCATCTCCATAAGGGTATTTTTAGCAGTAAAAAACATGGAAGAGAAGAGTGTTCGTAAATTGCAACACTTGGCAATTAAATAAAACTCATCATTTGTGCCCCCCCCCCAAAAGAGTTACTGTCAGCTACCATAATTAAGACAGTGCCGTATTGATAAAACAGCCACAGGAATTCTCATTCATTGCTGTTGGGAATGTAAAATGGTACAATTTAGTGGTTTGGAAGACAATTTAATGGTTTCCTAGAAAACTAAACATACCCTTACCATGTAATCTAGCAATTACACTCCTTGGTATTTACTCAAAGGAGTTAAAAACTTATGTCACTCAGAAACCCGTGCATGATTGTTTATAGCAGCTTTATTCATTATTACCAGATCTTAGAAACAACGAAGATAACCTTCTGTAGATGAACGAGTAAATAAACTATGGTATATCAGACTATGACATTATTCAGTACTAAAAAACAATGAGCTATTGGGGTGCCTGGGTGGCTCAGTGGAATAAGCCTCTGCCTTCGGCTCAGATTATGATCCCAGGGTTCTGGGATTGAGTCCCGCATCGGGCTCTCTGCTTGGCGGGGAGCCTGCTTCCCCTTCTCTCTCTCTCTCTCTCTCTGCCTGCTTGTGATCTCTCTGTCAAATAAATAAATAAAATCTAAAAAAAAAAAAATCATGAGCTATCAATCCATGAAAAACATGAAAGGATTTCCAATGCATATTATTAGGTGAAAGAAGCCGATCTGGAAAACAATATATTGTAGTATTCCAACTCTATGACATTCTGGAAAAGGCAAAATTATAGGATTATTATAAAGATCAGTAGTTGCTGTGTTGTGCTGTGTGTTGTGGGGTAGGTAATGGGATGAATAGATGGAGCACATAGGATTTTTAGGATGGTAAAAACACTCTGTTTGATACAGTAATGATAGATATATGTGATTATATGTATATCTAAACCCCGAGAATATAGAAAACCAAGAGTGGACTATAATGTAAACTATGGACTTCAGGCAATTCTGCTGTCTCATGTAGGCTCATCAGTTATAACAAATGCACCACTGTGGTTGAGTACAATGATGGAGGAGGCCATGTATGTTTAGGAGCTGAGAGTATACGGGAAGCCTGTCTTCCCCTCTGAACCTAAAACTGCTCTATAAAATAAGGCTTTAATCGAAAAATAGAAAAGTTTTGGTTCCCTGTGAGATGACCACATAAGGGCATGATATGAAAATGAGCATCAAATACCTGGCTTGTATTTTTGAGCAAACTGTCATATGAAATAGAGGGAAAAGGAGAATCAGAGAAAAGTAGTAGATTTTGGTTTAGATATAATGTGTTCAGGAGTGTCATCCAGGTGTGATTTCTACAAAGAAGTGAGATATTTGTGCACCTTCAGTTTAAGAATACCTCAGATGTACAGATTTCAATTTTAGAGTTTTGGGTATTTGAATATAGTAGAATTGGCCACAGGAAGAGGCCAGAGTAGATAGAAGACAGAGAATTCTTACTTGAGAGTTTTGCTTTAAATGGTTTAACTGCTTAACTGTATAATATTGACATATTATTACAACTAAAAATGCTACTTTATATACTAAGTTACTTAAAAAGTATTTTATCTTCTTAAAATTACGCTTGGTGGGGAGAGTACGCCTGGATGGCTCAGTGGGTTAAAGCCTCTGCCTTCGGCTCAGGTTATGATTCCAGAGTCCTGGGATCGAGCCCCACATCGGGCTTTCTACTCAGCAGGAGCCTGCTTCCTCCTACCTTTCTCTCTGCCTGCCTCTCTGCCTACTTGTGATCTCTATATGTTAAATTAAAAAAATAAAAATTCCTTTAAAAAAATTGCACTAGAGGCTATTTTGAATAGCTGAAATGATGACTCTGTTCCTGTGAAAAACAAGTTTTTTTCCAATAGAGAATTTTTCCAACTTAACAGAATTTGGTGTGTTTTCCTTATTTGGTTGGTCCTCTTTCAGTTTGAGGAATAAAAATGCACAGGTGAAGATCTGGAAATCACAGGTCTGCACTATTCCTGGAATGTCTCTAACCATTAAGCTAAGTGAATGGAACTGTGTATTTGTGTTTGAGATGTGGATTACTCTTCCCTAGAGGTTAGGGCTTAAAATTCGAACTTGAAAAGGTCAGAACCTTTATCCATTAAGCCATCAAGCTTTTTTCTATAATAAGAGTAGATGAAAGGTTTTAACTTGAATCACAATGTAAAGTTCAGGAGGATGATCGTATCTCAAATTGAAAGAACAGGCAAAAAATAGTTTTGTCATTCCATGTATTGGAATCCAGTTGTCTAAATGTCAGTACAGAACGGCAGAGTATCAAATCTTGGATCATATCACCAAGAGCCATAGGATAGGGCAATTTTCAGCTTTCTAAGTTCAAATTATATTTGTAAAGAGGTTACCTATTTGAACCTTATTTATCTAGTACTGGCATGAGTTTAGGTTTTATGCGTGCATGTTTATCTCTAATTGTATGCTAATAAATGTGATTCTTCATTCATTGCTTGGCACCTCTATGGTATAATATGCCACACACTGAAGAAAATAAGCAGGTGTTGTGCATACTACATAAGCAGAGTTTAATTTCATATTTGATATGATGAAAATGAAGACAGACTGGGTTTTATTTTCTTATGATATATTATTGTACGGGACACTTACAGTTTGTACTGACATATTTATAGCTTTTATTAAATTGTAACAACCAAATATTTTCTAAGACATTACCAAGCTATGGTGTTCATATAATTTTGTTCCTGAATGATAAACATTGGCTTTGTTTTATTGTATTTTTTCTTTCTTAATACTGTTCTATTAACTTTAATAAACTTATACAAGAGGAGGAAAAATGAAACTGGGAGGTTTTTTAAAAAACCTTTTTCAGCTGAAACACTGTCTCCTATATAGAGAGATACTTCATATTTTCTCATAAAGGCCAATAAATTTTATAGTATTCTGACTTGAGGAAATAGAGATTTCTGACAAATAATAAGAAATAAAACAACAAAATTGAACAAAGAAATTCTTACTAGATTTCTCTAACGAAATGATCAGGAAACAAAGCAGAAGCATTTTCTGCCATTACATTTAGCACAGTCAAGGGGTAACCCACTCTGCATACAGTTAACCTTGGGTGTTGATTTGAAAAAAAATAATGATAAAGTACAGGATGTTTGTTAAAGGTTGAATTGTATTCCCCACAAAGATATGTAGAAGCCCTAATCTCCATCTGTGAGAATGTGACCCAATTTGGAAATAATAGGGTCTTTACTGATGTAATCAAGTTAAGATGAGATCAGTCAAGATGGGCCTTTAATCAAATATGACTGATATCCTTACAAAAAGATGGGAATTTGGGAAGAGCCACATAAGGAAGATGTCAAATGAAGATGGAGGCAGAGATTGGAGTTATGCTACCACAAATTAAAGAACCTGGAAGCCAGGAGAAGAAATGATCCTCTTCCTGAGCCTTCTGAAAGGGGATGGTTCTGCCAATATCTTGGTTTTGGATTGTTAGACTCCAGGACTAAGAGAAAATAAATTTCTGTTGTTTTAAGTGACTCATTAGGTGGCTTTGTTATAGTCCTATGAAATGAATACAGGATTTATTAGAGCAGTTCTACAATAAATTAAAAATGGAGTAGACCAAAGTTAAAATTAGCTTTTCAAAAAGTAAGTGGCCATATGATAGCATCGTCTGCCTTGCTTTGTCACTCATCTTTCTAACTCTGATTGTCACTGAGGATTTAATTTGTGGATCAGGCTTTCTGGGTCAACACTGCTCATGTAACCAGTCTTTGTTAACATATGTAAAGGTAATCAATCCAGTAGCCAGATCTCTTAGTTTCTCAGCATCCTCACTCCCAAGATCATTTCCTCTACTCTGTCTTAGCTGTCTAACCAATGTCCTGTCCTAGACGCTGTCACTGCCAGAAGCTTGATTTCAGGTTAGCCCACCCCAGGATCATTACTTGACTTCTTAGGGCTTCTTTTTTTTTTTTTTTTTTTTTAAGATTTCATCCATTTATTTGACAGAGAGAGATCACAAGTAGGCAGAGAGGCAGGCACAGAGAGAGGAAGGGAAGCAGGTTCTCCGCTGAGCAGAGAGCCCGATGTGGGACTCGATTCCAGGACCCTGAGATCATGACCTCAGCCAAAGGCAGTGGCTTAACACATTGAGCCACCCAGGTGCCCCACTTGACTTCTTATCTTTTCATCTCACTTCGGTTAGTGTTGATATTCATTTTTTAATAACTGTATTGTCTCTACAGTTTTCCAGTGACCTTCGGTCTCCTTCAGTTTTAATTTCTACCCATAAGCAGATTATTCACTGAAATTTCTTTTACTAAAATTACTCCCTTTTTAGATGTCATCCCAACTTATGGGATGTGACCAAAAAGCAACTTTGGTTTTTGTCTTACACTGCCCCTTTAAGATTCTTCTTTCATCTTAAATGCAAATGTGTGCCGGCTCCATGAATTTGTAGTTGTTTTAGGAACTAGAATGTCCAGACAGGCCTGTGGTTGTTTTAGGTCACAATACCAGTTTAATTAAAAAATCACAATAAGTTATCCCCAACAATAATACAGTTTGCAAGCTCAGTTTAACAGTATGTCTCTATCATTGTATTGATAAGTCAGTTTGGAGAGGAGGATATTGGTATGGTCCATCTCCCCTTTCCTGTCCTTCCTCAACTGGTTAATTTGCCTTTTTGTTCTCTCCTTAGTTGAGACTTAGGAAAACAAATAAGGGAAATAAGATTGTTTTAAAAAACTGAATTGGCACTATCATAATTTGTCCCCACCCTCTCCAGTTTTCGCAGATGTTTAAATTGGACTCTGTCTCTTCAGGAGCACTTTTTTATTGGCTCCTCATAAACCCTCAGCATTGTCAATCAGTTTCATCTCCCTCTGCAAGATGTCAGAGCAGGGGTAAACCTCCAGATTCCTTTCTGCTTTTGGTTGATAATATTGGGCATGATCTAAGATGATCATCCCACCATGCATTTTTTATATAAATGCCATCCTATCCATGAGAAATAGTTCTGCATTCTTTACCCCATCAAATTCTGGAAATAAAGACTAATTCCAAAGTAACAGTAGCTTACATTTAGGTATTTCCAAAGTAACTTGCAATTCCATCTCTGCTACCTTCCAGAGTCCTTAGCCAGGACTGATGTTCCAATCTACTGTTTTTTCTCAGTTGGAAGGAGCACACATTAAGATCAGAGTAGTCCAATTGAAGCCCAATATCTCTAAGCTTGAGGTGAAAGGGCAGGTACCCTCTAATTTTACTTTGTGGGTGGCAGTGGTGATACTAACAATAACTTTATTTAAAGTTCAGTTATTTGTTTGAACTCTGTTGTTTCAGAGTTTGTTCTTCTGGAAAATCCTATTTCTATTTATTTATTTATTTATTTATTTATCTATTTATTTATTTATGGAGAGTGAGCAAAGGAGGGGCAGAGGAAGGAAGAGAGAATTTCAAGCAGACTCTATGCTGATCCAAGACCATCTCAGGCCTGATCTCACGACCCTGAGATCATGATGCGAGCTGAAATTAAGAGTCAGAGGTTTAAGCTACTGAGCCAGTTAGGAGCTGTTGAGATATCTCGTTTCTAAAATTTTTCTTCCTCCCCACCAGTGACTCTTTTTTCTATTCTTCATTTGGGTGAGAGTTCAAAGAACTTAAATAAAAATTAAATTATCAAGTATTTCACTTGTATATCTTACATTCTAAAAATCCTGATACTTGTATGGACATGTTCCCAAATACTTTAACATCTTCCTTCATTTGCATCTACCCCGTCTTAAGGTAACACTAGTGACACTATTTGTAACATTCATTTCCTCTGTTAATAAAGTATAAGTTTATTTTTTCACTTGCTAAGAGTATTATGAGTTATTATATGAATGAATGGATTTGATTAGAGAGAAGAAAATACAAACGTTCTTATCAATCAACTGGGTTCTGTGATTTAGCTGGTGAATTCAATCTCCCTCTCACTCACAAAAAAAATAGTTGACTTTGTTTCTGCTTAAACCTTTTATGTGTCTTCCCCTATTCATCTTCATTTTCTTATTTCCCTGGGAAATAGAAGCAATTAAAGGAGCTAACACCCTTTCCCACCGTTAATTCCTGCTTATATATCTATCCAGAGCCTCTGACTTCCTCTTTACTGCAGATAAACTCCAGTGGATTTTATTGGCAAGCCCTTTACTTCTGCACTGGATTCTATCATTTTATTATGTTGTTATTGCTCTTGTTTCCCTTGCCAAGACAAGAACTTTGCTTCTAGAGTTGTTTTCCTCTCTGTGGCATCATGCAATTTCGCTTCTCAGTCCCAACCTCTAAACATTTGAGTAACTCTGGGCTCAACCCTCAGTCTTTTGTTCATTGTCAACCTACACTACCTAGATGATCTCACATAGTCCCTTTGTATCCAGCTGATTACTAATGAACTATTTCTAGCCACAATATCTCCCTGAGTTCCAAATGCATATACTTTACTTAACTGCTTACTTTACACTTAGATATCTAATATGTATATGAAATTCAATAAAGTGGAAAAAAGAGTGTAGACTTGTCCTCATAAAAATGCTGTGCCTGAAGTTATCTACTGTGGTAGGCAAAATTTTAAGATGACCTCTCATGTAAGATACTTACCTCCTTGTGTGTGTATGTGTATGTGTGTGTGTGTGTGTTTCTTTTATAGTTTCTTCCACTTGAAAATCTGTGAATATTATGGGATATTACTCCTATGTGATTACATGGAAAAATTGGCCATCATATAATTGAAGTCTCTAGTCAGTTAACTTTGGGCGAATCAAAGAATATTACCCTAGGTGGGTCTGACCCAATCAGGTGAATTATTAAGAGATAAGAAACAGCAGCTGAGATTCTCCTCTTGGCCTTGAAGGAGCAAGATACCATGTTGTAGAGAAGTCCATATGGCAAAGACTCAAGCGGACTCTAGAAGCTGAAAGTAGTACCTGATCATTGACCAGTAAAAATCTGGAGATCTTAGCCTAACAACCACTAGCAGCTGAATTCAGCCAAGAACTAGTGAGGTTAGAAGGGTTCTCCAAACCTGAGTTGATATTGCTGCCCTGGCTGCCATCTAACTTTGAGCCTGGTGAGGCCCTAAGCAAAGTACCCAGTTGACCCACACTCAGACTCCTCCACAGAAATGGGTGTTATTTGGAGCCACTAAGTTTGTGAAAATTTATTGCATAGTTAGTAAAAAAATCATCCATCTACTTCCCCAAAGTCTGGGCTAACAATCTTAGAATCAAACTTGCTTCTTATCTCTTTCATGGCCCATATCTAATTTCATCAACTAGTCTTGTGAGTTCTCAAAATACAACTAAACCTGGGCCACTTCTGACCTCCCTATGACCTAGTTCAAGTCTCATAACACATTGCTTGAACAGCTGTAATACTCTTCTAGCCGATCTCTTTGCTACTACTGTTTTTCTCTTACAGTCCTTTATCCACAGAGAAGTCAGGGTGTTTTTTAACAACATCAATTACATTATGCTAAATTTTGTATGTGCATTTTATCACAGAGAGAATAAAATCCCTAATCCATACTCTGACTATAAGAATCAAAATTATCTGGATCCTGGCTACTTCTTTTTCATAAGCTTCTGCCATTCTCCTACTTTCTTCTTCTACTAGAATCCCACTGATACTATTCCTTTCCTTGGATGGGACAAGCTTATTGCCAGTCCTGTGCCCTCTGTCTTCTATGACCATACTCCAGATTTCATTTGATTTTCTCATTAACCTCATTTAGACGTTTGTTCAGTCTTTTTCTTGGGAAGAACTTCTGTGATTATCTTATCTACCACGCACTCTGTCTCCCTCATTTTTCTCTTTCCTGTTAGTCTGCACTATTTTTTGCATTATATTAAATGTTCATGTGATTAATCATGTAATGTCTATTTTTCTTTACTAAAAAAAAGGGAAGAAAAGAAAGATTTATGTATCTCCATACATTTTTAAAATTTCTTTTTATTCTTATTTTTCCTCTTTTAGATTAATAATTTATTAATCTTTCTCAGATTTGCTCTAGAATAAATAATTAATTGAACTCTACCAAATGAATGGATTTGGGGCTTACTCCTGAGAATAACACAGGATATTTAGGGCATGACAACACTTTATATGAATAATTGTGGCAAATATGTTTTATGATTTGTGTGCCAAACTGAAGGAATCTTGCCTGTTGATTATTAGGGCATTACTAATTTCTATGTGGTATATAAAATATAGCCATATATTTCAAATATTAATGTGCATAGAGATTTCATGAGGAAGAGTTATATATGCAGATTCTTAGGCTCCAACTTCAGAAATGCTGGGAAAAAATTTTTTTTTCAAGTGTGAGCCAAGAATTCAGCATTTACCAGGAAATAATTCAGTGATTCTGATGCATGTTTCCTCAAATACAACCTGATTAGCACATATAGTGTGGGTGCATAATATACTTTTTATTCAGCCAGTTAGTTTATCAGAGTTGTGTTCCTGCAATTTACCATTTACTTTGCAAACATGCATGTGACTGACTTATAAAATGTGTTTGAACTACACCTGTTTGGTAGAGAATGGTAATTTCTTGATCTTCATTTGAGATTGTAAATTGTGAATTTCTCTCATATTGCATAATGTTCCAGAACTGTGCTGTTTGGTATGGTAGCTATTAGCTACACATAGCTATTAGGCCCTTGAAATGTGACTGTTCCAAATTGAGATTTGTTATAAGGATAAATATACATAATGTACTCTAATGACAGTATAAAAAAAGTAAAATATATGATAAATATGTTTCATATGGATTAAGTGGTCAAAAAAATTGGGGGGTATCTGGGATAAAATAAAATGTGTTATTAAATTTAATTTTATTTTTCTTTTCTGATATGGCTACTAGAAAATTTTAAATTCCATATGGGACTCACACCCACACATATATATATATATGTGTGTGTGTGTGTGTGTATACACCTATAGGTAGATATATATTTACATATATGCATATCTATCTATAAGTAGATAGGTAGATTTTTTTTTTTTTTTTAAGTAAGCTCCATGCCTAGTGGAAAGCCCAACTTGAGTCTTGATCTCACAACCCTGAGATCACGACCTGAGCTGAAATGAAGAGTCAGACACTTAACCAACTGAGCCACCCAGGTGCCGCCACATGCCCCTCACATTTATATTCCTATTGGGCAGTAATGTTGCAGATATGACCAGTTTTTGCTGCTTTAATATTTAGTTCAGAGAGACAGCAATTTTTTCTTTAACAACTTAAAAGAGATTTCATGAGCCAGAGAATACTTAGATTCTTGGACAATTCTAAAATTTTAAACCATGATTATCTCTAATTATTTTCATTGTAGATCAACCTCGATTATTGTTCTTTGAATATCTGTGGAGTGCCAACCTCTAAGAAGCAAGTTTATTCTTACACATAAGATTTTAGCATTATATCTCTCATTCCAAATGTAACTTATTTCTTTCATAAATTTTTTTCTTAAATAGAAAAAATATTTTATATAAAGAAATAAGATCTCATATACACTAGTGACAGCATACAGAAAAGAAGAAGAGAAAAGCTACATATATTTAAGGTATGGAAAAACCACATGATCCCTCAGTCATCAAAAACAAATTAGAACCATGTATCAGAGGTGTAGTACATAGCTATTGAAAAAGAGGAAAATGAAAATACAGATAGGACCAATCATGAGCTGCACCAGCATATCTTGTAAGGACAATTAACTTCAACTAGATAATAATAAGAGTGGAAAAAATGCTATAAAATTATTTACTTTATAATATAAATATGTAGTCTATAATTATTTAAAGTAATCCTTTGTATAAGAAATAGAAGGTTGTTTTTCTTGTATCTTTTGAAAATTTAGATACTTTTGTATACAACTAATTTTCTTTTCACTTTGTTATTTGTTGTATTGCCTCATACAGTGTAGAAATTTTTTTCTTCTTTAAATGTATGTAAATTATTCAGTTTCATTTTCTTAAATCATTCACAATGCAAGTTCAATTGAATACCAGAACTGAGTCACTATGCAATTACCTAATACTGAATTCCAATTTAGAGAATAATGTGAAGAAAAGAATAACTGATGATAAGAAATGTACACTGAATGCCTATTTTTAAACTGAGTAAAACTACAAATAACTGAAGTTTGTCTTCTACCATTATAATGAAGTAAAGGAGAAACAGAAATATCCCAAAGATATGCTCAAAATGTTAATAAGATACATTTTCCGGAATGTCTGCAGAGAAAATCAGGCAAACAAATGGGTTTGTACTCAGTTTACTCTGAGTAAACTGATTATACTTTAATAGTATAATCATAAAAGTATAATCATAAAAAAGTATTATCATAAAAAAGTATAATCATAAAAAAAATCAGTATGACATGACAGAACCATGTATTGTTCAAATGAATTAGTCATTACTCTCATGAAGCTAATTTAAGCTAATTGTTTAATAGGATATTCCATAAAGTTCAAAGAAATTAATGATCTTTTTATTATCATCAATTTATGTGTCTTGCCTCCTCAGCTAAGCCAGCACCTAGACTTGGTATATGGGACAAGAAAGAGTGTCAGTAAATTGTTGACAAATACATGTGGGGATAAATGAATGTCTTTGATAGCTTGAAGATATTCATGTTTTGGAGTCAAAGAAGGGTGGTTTAGGGGATTTGTTGTTGGGTATTTGCTCACCCAAGTTCTTGAAATAATTTAGTTTTCTAAATGATTTTGATTTAGGTCAACATCTGATTTTTTGGACTGCATAGCATCCAATTCTTTTTTTATTTTAGAGGAGCTTTCTTTTCCATGAGAAACCCATTCCATACAATTTAAGTGAGGTTTAGCCTACCCCAAACGACCCTTTAGAAATAGGTAAATGATCCCAGATAGGTTAACCAGAGGAAGCCAGGGCTGATTATCAGAGTTCTGACCAGGATTTTTTTGTTCAGAGTTTTAAGAAAATAATTTCTACTTGCTGTGCTAAAGTCTGCTTTGTCCTTGAACACCCCAGTCATATGAACTAATATAATTCTTTATGCTTAGGCTAACATGAGATAGGTTTCTGTCACTTTTAGCTAGAATGACCCTTTCTCATTCTTTCACTACACATACTTTGTGGGCTTATGTAGTGCTTTATTCATTTATTCATAAACACTTGGAGCTCCTGTTGAGAATTAAATGTCTGGTTCTTTATGAGGTGCTAAATATACTAAGATATATTATTCTGAAGCCCTGCCTTTGAAGAATGGAGGTTGGAGGCATGCAGGGAGAAGGTTGGGGCTATAATGGAGAAAATGTGCACAATGACCTGGGAACATAGAAGAAAGTAACAGCTAACTTGGCTTGAGAGAGGAACCTCATTTGAACTGTGTTTTTAAAAGTGTGCCATTCATGAAAGGGTAAAACTACTTTCTTCCTGCTATATATATTTTTTTAATTTAGATTCAATTAGCCAACATTTGGTACCTCATTAGTTTCGGATGTAGTGTTTAATAATTCATCAGTTGCTTATAACACCCAGTGCTCATCACATCATGTGCCCTCCTCAATGCCCATCACCCAATTACCCCCCACACCCCACTCACCTCCTCTCTAGCAACTCTCAGTTTGTTTCTTATAATTAAGAGTCTCTCATGGTTTTTTTTCCCCCCTCTCTGATGATTTCCTGTTTAGTTTTCCCTTCCTTCACCTATGATCCTCTGCACTGTTTCTTATATTCCAAATATGAGTGAAACCATATAATTGTCCTCTGATTGACTTATTTCACTCAGCATAATACTCTCCAGTTCCATTCACATCAGTATAAATGGTTAAGTGTTCATCCTTTCTATCTAGATAGATAGATATACACACATATATCTTCTTTTTCCATTTATCTGTTGATGGATGAATTCATCTGTTGATGGATATATATACACATATATGTATATGTGTGTATATATATCTCACATCTTCTTCATCCATTCATCTGTTGATGGATGCCTTTCTGATGACTGAACAATATTATTCCATTACATATGTATATACACACACATATATAGATAGATAGATACATATCTTCTTTATCCATTCATCTTTCGATAGACATCTCAGCTCTTTCCACAGTTTGGTTATTGTAGACATTGCTGCTATGAATACTGGGGTACAGGTGTACCTTTGAATCACAACATTTGTATCTATGGGGTTAAATACTAGTAGTCCTGCTGTATTTTATTATTAAAGTCGCATATATTTTGTTAAGGATTCAGCAGTGTTACTCATGTTAGCCATGTTTATTGAACAATTAACCTTCTATTCTCTCTTCTCTATATCTCTATTACTGAATAATTAATTCCTACTTTAAAAAAAATTTTCCCAGAATGTTCCCAGAACATTCCCCAGTGTTCTACATGAAGACATACAGGGTGTGACCTCAATATATGTCAATCATCCATAAAAGATAGGCTAGCTATTGACAAAGACCCTGCATATCTTGCAGCTAATAAACCCCAGAAATAACTGAAACAGCAGACGTGTCACCATTTGAATGGTGGTATAAGCCAGTTCAATTCCAAAGTTCATACAGGGAGCAGGTTAATGAACAGACAATAGTTTTGTCTTGCATTGTATCAGTTGCTGGAAGCCACGTAGCCCTTTGTTCTGTGTACTCTTTCCTGTTGCTTGAGGCTGTTTAGGAGAGGGGTCGTCTCTGTGGAAGAGGGACAGGCACAATTTACCTGAATAGTACTCTATTCCTTGAATATAAGACCCATGGCTTAATTGAAATAAACTAAAATAATAAAAACAAAGCAAAAACATCATCCATTGGGAGAACATTATTCAGGTGATAATAAATCTAAACAACACTAAAATATTTTTCCCAACTAGAGAAATGTTATTCTTTTGGGTGTCAAGGACATTTTCTCACTCCAGATTTTAGTACCCTTACACATACCTACATGCATACTCATATACACCTACATTCACACAAACAAAGATGGTCTGCATATCTCATTTCTTTCTATGCATGCTGTAAGATTACATATATGTATATACATATATATAGATTTATAATGATGTGTGTGAAACTACCATATATATATATGGTATGGTGTGTATCAGCTACACACCACTGTTTTGGAGGGGGTGGAGCTTACATATTAAATAACAGAATTTTGTTTAATCTGATTCAGAATTTCATTTTACAGGACATACTGGGAAATCTCTGAATCTCAGGAAGTATAAGCAAAATGTCTTCAAAGTACACTGTTTCTACATGGTACAAGCAGGATTCACATCCAGATTTGTCTGATGCTGACATCAACACACTTTCTATTATGCTGCAGGAGAGGTAAGACTGTACAATCTAATCCGAAAGATTGTGTGTGTGATTCATGTGATTCTCATTCAGAGGACTAATTTTAATGGTAGAATGAAAATAGTTTACAATTACCAAATTAGTGAATGGTAGCTATCACAGATACTTAAAATATTTTCCTAAATAATATATATTACACCTGGCAACTGATATTAGTGCTATTATTTTACATTTTTAAATATTTTTTTCAAATGAAGTTGTTCAAAGTAAAGCTTTTCAAGTAAAGCTTAACTTTAGCCTTATTCTGTGGTGAATTTTGTGGTATTTTACATTCATGGCTAAAAAGACTTGCATTGTTTGAAGTACCCAAAGATGCCATAAGTCTTCTAGGTAGTATATAAAACCCTGAGTAGTGATTAAAAAAAAAAATCTTCTAAACTTTTATTCTCCAAAGATTATGTATAGTCAACATATCATGAAATGTTTATCTAACTTTATTTTCTTAATCTCATCTTTACTTTATTTTATTTTTATTTATTTAACTGAAACAGGAAAATTGTGGTGAAAGATGAATGTTTTCATTATTAGAAACACACAGGAATTCTTGTTAAGCACTATAAAATGTAGTTGTGTGTTTAGAATGTAAAAAATATATTGATTTCTAGGTAATTGAAAATAATAGGAAGAGAGATGCTAGAGTCTAAAATTTGATGAGAATTAGTTTCTGAGTATGGTCCTACATGGTATCTCTTCACGGAATTTATTGCCTAAAACCATGTTATACCTTTATCTATAAATACTACACTAAGATTTTATATAGCCAGGAAATGCACAACAAATTTATTTAATGACTTTCATAGGACTCCGTGATCTGCTGTTACTTTGCCTTAGACCTTTAGGTCTTTATATTTTAAAATTGTGTCAGCTATTATTAATCTCTATAGATCTATTTGCATTTTTCCTGAATTAAATAAATTTATTTATTCATTAATTCTTACACCAGCATCCTTTTAGCAACTGCTTTGGACAATGGTTTGAGGAGGTGGGAGTTATAGAAAGATAAGTAGGGCATCATCTAAGTAGGGGAGACAATTTTTTAAAAAGATTTTATTTATTTATTTGACAGATAGAGATCACACAAGCAGGCAGAGAGGCAGGCAGAGAGAGAGGGGGAAACAGGCTCCCAGTTGAGCAGAGAGCCTGATGTGGGGCTCGACCCCAGGACCCTGAGATCATGACCGGAGCTGAAGGCAGACGCTTAACCCACTGAACCACGCAGGCACCCCGGGGAGACAATTTTTTGACAAAATAATGAAAACATGGCAAAGTAAGAATATGAGAGGCACATGAAAATGGCAGATTAGTGAGGTTATATCAGGCAAGCATCACAGAGGAAATGATTCTTAAACACAGACTTTTGGATGATATATGAGTTTGTAAGATAGAGAAAGTGAGGGTGGGCAAGGCAGGTAAGGGAATGAGTGTGAAAAGGCATTGATATTTGTCTGTATCATGGAGTTAAAAATGGCATGTGAGAGATGAGCTTTTGGATTTACACTACTGCTGATAGGAAAGGGGCATGAAATGTATTGATCAAGGGAATAGATAACCACACTTTTATTTTAGATGAATAATTGGAAGCACTGTAATGAATGAATTAAAGGAGTAAAAACTAAAGACATGAAAACTGTGGAAATAGTATAGGAGCAAGATCTCAGGTGTTCTCTGATTTAAAGCCATAGCAAGACAGATGGAGAAGCTATAACGGAACTCAAGGGGTTTGCTGTTTGGTATGCATCAAATTTAATACAACCCAAGGAAATGTGAAAGCAAAGAACTTTTCATTACTTGTTACAAATTAAGAGGCAGGGATATAGCTCTCAAAGCACTGTCTCCCTGTGGGGTTAGTACAGGAAGCTTTTATTCAGTATCTTAGGTGGTGGGGACAGGCAGCTTGCACGGGCAGTTCGGGACAGTTGTGCATGTATGTCAGTATGCTAGTTTATACATCAGTTGTTCAACAAATGGTAGAAAACTCCACCCTTAGGAGATCTTAGTCTTATAATGAGTTAAAAGTAGTTTCAGGACAAGGCTGGGGGGCTTCTGCTCAGGTCCTCAGCTCAAGAGGGTTTGCACAGGGGCTGTCAGGTAATGTACCTTGAAAAGTCCTATGCCTGAAACACCTCCTTGGGTGCCTCCTTAGCCTCAAGTGTTGGTTCTGCAAAACAAAACACATTCTTTTCATGCTTTTGTCCCTCCTTCCTTCTGCTGAAGGCTTTTAGCCCCCTGATTTGAATAACATCTTATCTCATTCTGGCTGACAAAAACAGATTAGAATTTTGTGGTATATAGAAAATAAATACAGAAAATAAATAAATAAATACATGTTTTGAGTTTTGGAAGAGGAGAGTGGACAACCTTGGGCTTTGGTAACTATCTATCTTAATTCTAGTATTTAAGCATTCAGCAGCTATTTAAGTGATATCACTTGCCAGGCATTTTGTATCTTGTAGGGAAGGGTAAACACATAAGCACTAAAGAACAGAGATTCTTACAGTTATAACAAAATTCACATGTAACTATACAGTCTATTTAAACTTAGAGACAACTTTAATCTCTGAAATAATGTCTCATTTTAGCCCTTCATAACTATACTTCTGCTTGGCAGGATGTTTTTATCACTCAGATATTCCGTGTCTTCTTGGAACTAAAGTGACAATCCACCACCATCACTATCCCAGAAGTGTCTTCAGTGGCAGAACATTATTTAATTTACTAGGGTTGCTGTAACAAATTACCACAAACTCAGTGGCTTAAAAAAACAAATTTATTCTCTTACAGTTCTGGGGCTAAAAGTCTGAAATCAAGGTGTGTCAGAGAAGTTCTTTCTGGAAGCTACCCAAGAAGCACCCCCCCCAACCCCAGGCCCCCTTGAGATTGCTTTTCTTTAGAGCATTTACTTTTGAGAACTTGGAACTATAAATTGTGCCTTTACCCCTCTGATAGGCAAATCTTATTAAAAGCTTTGTGTCAGTTTTACAACCCTTGAATGTCTTTCTCAAGGTCCACCCCTATCCCCCTATTCCCAGATTCCCTGAGAAGGTAGGTGCCTGGTTTAATAGTTATAAATATCTCCTTAAAATTCCTGGTGTGAGGGTCTGTTAGTAGCACATGTTCAAGACTATTTATGTGCAAATATAGCAACTAATCTTTTATCTAGGTTTTCAGGGTCAGCTTTTCTCTCTGGCTCAGCAGAGGCTGTCTGGGATAAATCATTCTCATATCCTCACTCTCTTCTGACTCCTTAACAGGGCTAGCTTCTGGTATATGTTGGGTCATACAGCTCTCGTCACTCATGTCTGTCCCTCGGAATTTCTCAAGGTTCTCAGACTGGCCCATGTCCCACTTGATTCAGAGAAGGCCAGAAGACAGCAGATGGAACTCTCATAGGCCCTGCTTTTGGCATTGAATTTGTCCAGTTCTGAAAATTATAAGACTACAGTTTCTGCTAAGCCTACTTAATATCTCTTCTCTTCCCTAAAATCTCTCCCTAACAGCTGACCCATTTTCAGGGACTCACTTTGGCTGGTATCACTCTGGAGCTGGTGGTAATTACACTGATAAGTTTTCTACATTTTTTTCCCCCTCTTTCTCTGTGGAAAGGATAAGAAATTTTCATGTTTTTGCTTATCTTAGTTGGAGATCACTTTCCAGATTTGCTGAAAATTCACTCCTGCAGACCTTCTCTGAGAATGACTGACCACTGTCTGTTAGGTCTCTTCTTGTATAGCAACTTCATGTTTTCTTTCCTATCTCCATCCTCTTTGCATTTCACAGCAAGGCAGGTCATTGAATAGATGAAGTTGTAGAAGGCAACCATTCCTTCTATTTCATGTGTTTTCCTTCAGCAAATTTCCCAAGACAGCACCAAGATTTCTGGATCACTGAATTTTTATATTTTGTATACAAATTTCTCAGCCTACAAAAGCTATGCATAGCTTTTGATATTTTGTCATATCAAATATTTTCCCTATGTTTACTGATGCTTTTAAGTCATTGGGTAAGGTAAGCTATGAGGTCTAGAAGAATGAAGATAAGGTTGTTCTGATTTATCTTGATTAATAAATAAAATGTGATGCCATGGATTAATATGAGGAATGGAGGAGGTCTGGAAAAATATTAGTTGGCTTATGTTACGAACATATGAACAGAGAGGAATCTTTCCCAGAGTTTTCATGTCCTAATTCTTGCTGCACCTCACCATCACCAAAGTGAAGCTCTGATCTTAGTAATAAAAGGGAGCCTCTCATTACACAACCTCTAGTACTTAGCTCTTCTTGTCTTTATGCTGTAGAAGAAGGGTCAATATTTTATGATTTGGGGGCCAAATCTAGCCCACTACCCATTTTTGTAAATAGAGTCTTACTGAAATACAGCCATACCCTTTATTTATGTATTGTCTATGGCTGCTTCTGCTCTACATTGGCAGAGTGAGTCAATATAAAATAAAGGCCAGTGCCTGGCAAAGCCTAAAATACTTTCTGGTCCTTTACAGAAAACAGTTTGCTGCTCTCTGCTATGTGGTGGTGTCTGAGTTGGATGGGGAGGCCAGCCGCATGAGCAGTCAAAGACCTCACCCAAGGCAGAACAGAAGAGTTAAAGGTTTATTGAATACACTATAGGGGAGCAGTAGGCAGGAAAGCAAAGGAGATATTGTCTGCCACAAGGCAGTGGTGAGGGGCCACAGTTACATAGGGCTGTAAGAAGGAAGGTGGATGTATGGAATTTTCCCTTTTTTGGTAATCTTAGTAATGAGGGATAGTTGGAAGAAAGGCTAGCAGGTACAAGGGGCCCCTACCCTAAGAAGAAACCACCCTTAAAAGGATTTTACACAGTGCTGGAAGGAGCCCTGTAGCCTTTTCCATGTGAAAAACTACCTGATAGGTAGTTGAGTGTGTGGACAAAAACTTGATTGAGGACAGGCTCATGGAGGGTTAATCAAATTAAAACAGCCCGCTAACAAGCCCACAAAACCCCCTGGACTTAGATAGGCCAGTGGCAACCCTCTTGGGTCCCTTCCCTCTTTGGGAGCTTTGTACTCTGATGATTCAATAAACTTTACTGTCGCTCAAGAAACTTTACTGTGCACCACTTTTCTCTGGTCTACTTCATTCTTCAAAGTGTTGTGACCAAGAACTGCAGGCATGGAAAGAAGAGAAATCCTGCAACATTAGGAACTCTACTTGGTTGTCTTTGTCAGTTGGGGCCTATGGTTGTTTTGAGGTAGGTCACTTAAGGAGCCTGTTTGTATTCAGCTACATGGTCACTGTGGCCCCTTTGCCTTGCTCAAGTTTCCATGGCTCAAGCCTGTTGCCTAAATGGTCTAGATACAATAGAACCAGGTTCTATATGTCTACTTCCTGTATTCACACTAAGCTTTACTTGGAATCCTCCCCTGCTCTTCCTTAACCCAACCACCTATGTGTAGCTTCAAAATTCTACTTATTTTTTAAGATTTGGGGAAGGGAAGTATGGACATTTAGTTTCAAGTTTTAGTTTTGGAAATTCTTTTCTTTTCCTTATAAAACTTATATGCAGACCTAAATAATTATATGGGTATTTTTGGTCAACAGTGCAGATTAAATGGTATGAGTGTAAAGAGTTTATTGAAAGGGCTAAAAGGGTAAATACAGAAAGTGGTTCTGTTTCTCCCATTAATGCTTCCTGTCATCTTCTGTCTGGTTTCACTCCCATTCCTTTGACCAAACTCCCTCCATTGCTGGAATGATCCTGTAGCTTTGTGTTAATTTTTAAGCATAAGACCAGTTTCAAATTAAGGGGGGAGCAGTTTCATTTTATAGATATTAAAACCCCTGCTCTGTCAATCAAAAGGCTAGTCTCATATCCAATTCAAGCCTTCTTCTGTTCCCATTTATCAAAACCATCTAGAAGCTAAGGAATGGGAAAGGAGGTTGTAGCTTGTTCTTCTTGCTCCCTTTCTTTCCCCTTCCTAAATCTTCTTTAGACTTCAAGTATGGGGGAAAAGGATAGAATGGAAGGATTAGATATCTTTGTATTGTTAAAGCTGTTTTTAACTATCTCCTGACTGATGCTTATTAGCTATTATGCTCTCTATCGTGGAAAGCATCCAAACTATGTCATAGACATATTTGTAAGTTTTGCAGAGACACCTTCCCATGCTACATTTTGTAAGACGCCACTACTCTATCTTTATGGTTGTATCCCGCTTCTCAGGTTCTACCCTCAATGGTAGACCCCAGTATTTCTTCTGCTGCCCCTTTTTCAGGGCAACACTCCTCTCAGATGTAAGCTTCTCACACCAGCCCAACTATATACACCTGTTTTCTTCATCTTAATGATATGACAGGTAAAACTCACACAATGTAAAATGGTGAATATGAAGTTTGATCAACTGTTCCTATCCTCACTTCTCACCCTGTAATCACTGACAGCTCCAGGAAACTTTCTGTATGTAGTTTTTTGTTTCTTCCAGAAGAGAATAATACAACAGGTTATTCATGTATGTTCCCATACAGTTTGGGGGTATATTTCAAGTTCTCCTCAAAATTATCTTTCTCTTGAGATATCCTTGACTTCTAATTTATAGATAAAGAAGAAATAGAAATAATCACCGATCTTACATATTTGTTTTATCTCTACATGATGTATTTTATCCTTTTTCTCTTTCTCTTTTCCTTTCTAAAGCTCATCCCTCTACCAGTACTCTTCTACATTTGCAAAGAGTAGAGACCATCCATGATCTTCTGTTTATCATCAATCTCTTTCTGTTTGCTTCTTTTCAAAATCATTTAACATGCTTGAATCACATTTTATTTTATTTCATTTTACTTATTTGACAGAGAGAGAAGAAGTGAGAGAACATAAGCAGGGGGAACAATAGAGGGAGAGGGAAAAGCAGGATCCCTGCTGAGCAGGAAGCCCAATGTGGGGCTTGATCCCAGGACCCTGGGATGGTGACCTGAGCTGAAGGCAGATGTTTAACTGACTGAGCCACCCAGATGCCCCTTGAATTACATTTTAAAAATAAAGCCAAATAAGACAATCTTACTGAAATAACTCCACTACCCCTCTAGACTCTCCTATCCATCCCCTTTAAGAAACAGAGTATATTACTCTTACTTTCTTCATTTTTCACCTCACATTCACTGCAATCTGTCACTTAACTGAAAGTGCTAAAATCACTCCATGTAGCTACCTGGATGTTAAATTTGAAGTCTCTTGAAATACCAAGATATAATGCATATGATAATCTGAAGTGAGGTACTAATCTAATACTAATATTTGATAATTAAGTGTTAGGGAAGGGCTTAGAATACTCTTAAAAGTCCTCAAACCAATAGACATTATGAAAGGATCTGGAGTTGAAGATTGGAGAGAATTTGAAGGGGAAGATTTTTTTCTAAAGATTTATTTATATCAGGAATCCATCAAAATCCTAGAGGAGAACATAGACAGCAACCTCTATGACCTTGGCCATAGTTAGACACATCTCCAAAGGCAATGGAGTTCATTTTTGCCTTTGTTTCCCTCTCCAAAGGCAAGGGAAGCAAAGGCAAAAATGAATTCATTTTTTGGGGACTTCCCATTTTATTGGGACCTCATCCAGATGAAAAGATTTTGCACAGCAAACAGTTAACAAAACCAAAAGATGACCATTGGAATGGGAGAAGATAGTTGCAAATGTCTTATCAGATAAAGGGCTAGTATCCAAAATCTATTAAGAACTTATCAAACTCATCACCCAAAGAACAAATAATCCAATCAAGAAATGGGCAGAAGACATGAACAGATGTTTCTCCAAAGAAGACATACAAATGGCCAAACATTCAACATCACTTGGCATCAGGGAAATACACATCAAAACCACAATGAGATACCACCTCACACTAGTCAGGATGGCTAAAATTAACAAGTCAGGAAATGACAGGTGTTGGTGAGGATGCAGAAAAAGGGGCACCCTCTTATGCTGTTGGTGGGAATGCAAGCTGATGCAGCCACTCTTGGAAACGGTATGGAGGTTCCTCAAAAAGTTGAAAGTAGAATAACCCTGTGAGCCAGCAATTGCACTACTAGGGATTTACCCCAATGATACAAATGTAGTATATCTGAAGGGGCACCTGCCCCCCAGTGTTTATAGCAGCAATGTCCACAATAGCCAGCCAGACTATGGAAGGATCACAGATGTCTATCAATAGATGAATGGATGAAGAAGAAGAGTGGTGTGTGTATGTGTGTGTGTGTGTATGTATGGAATACTACTCAGCCATCAGAAAATGAAATCTTGCTGCTTGCAATGATGTGGATGGAACTAGAGGGTATTATGCTAAGCAAAATAACTCAAACAGAGAAAGACCATTATCAATTGATCTCCCTGATATGAGGAATTTAAGAAACAAAACAGAGGGTCATAGGGGAAGAGATGAAGAAATAAAACAGGATGAAATCAGAGAGGGAGACAAACCATAAAAGATTCTTAATCATAGGAAACAAAGTGAGGGCTGCTGAAGAGGAGGGAAGTGGGGGGATGGGGTAACTGGGGGGCTGCACATTAAGGAGGGCACATGATGTAATGAGTGCTGGGTATATAAGATTGACTTCTACCTCTGAAACTAAAAATAATTGTATGTTAACTAATTGAATTTGAATTAAAAATAAATACATAAATAGATTTATTGGGGAGGAGGGAGGGGCAGAGGTAGAGAATCTTTCAAGTAGACTCCCGGCTGAGAGCATGGGGCTCCTTCCCAAGACCCATGAGATTATGACCTGAGGTGAAACCAAGAAACTGACTGTGCCACCTAGGTATCCCGTGGAATATTTATTTAAAGAGAGTTGCCACAGTGATGTGATTACCCCACCCTGCCCTCATCCAAACACACCAGTCCCTACTTCTTTATATAAGAATAAGAGATAATGTCAGAGAGGCTATTAGTATATCTGCTCATAGTGGATGGAAGTAGATTTAACTTCCACCTAGGGGACAAAGATTGTCTTCTATCTGATAGAACATCCAAGTGATTTCTGAACTGTTAGAGATTACTAGGGAAAAGGGCACATATTTTTCCTGTATCAATGATGGAATACACAAGAGAGAGAAAGGAGCAGACAGGAGAAAAAGAGAGGGAGAGAGAAAGAGAGAGAGAGAGAGACTTAGACTCAATCCAAAATGACCACCCAAGGACAAAACAGGTATCAGTAAAAAGAAGCTAACAATATTAATGATATCACCAATTTAGGTAGACTAGATGAGCAAGAATTAATTAACTGAGAGGCATTTATTTGAGACATGGGCTTTAACATCATGTCAAGTAACCCACATGTTAGAGAAATTTTATGGCTAGGGTAGCTCTTAGAACAACATAGAAAGAAGAGGCTAACACTGCGCAAAGGTAAGATGCCTGGGCTGCAATGTCACATGGTATAGGAAAGGATAAAAACAGTTTAAGAATATGGTTAAGTTGAAATAGTTACTCTACAGGAGCTACTAGAGCTACTGTAGGAGATGCTCAAGAAGACCCAGTGGACACAATTGTTATCGAGGCCACCCAAAAAATGCTGGTGAGAGGGTTACCAACATAACCAAGTTCAGTGACCAGTCTTATATGTAGGCCAAGAATGTTGTAGGAGAAGCAGTCTTAGAACGGTCTCATTAAATGACACAATGGGGATGAGGAGGCCCAGAAGCAACAGAGGCCAACTGGGAGTGGTGGTGTTTAATCACCAGAAGGCATGGGTCTACAATTTTCACAATGACTCGCACAATGGATGGTGGTTGTAGAGATCAATATAACATGGGATCCCTCAAGACAAATACAAGGACAGTCAATCAGGATTCTGTATAGCATCTACTAATCAGAAAAGGAGCAATAAGAGGTAGGAGCAATAAGATGAGGACACTTGCCTCAGTATAAAGTCACAGTCCCCTGCTCAGTTTCCATGTCTGACCCAGTTTTAAGGTCTGTATCACACTGACGAAAGAGATGTCTATGTTTACAAGAAGGATTCTGTAGCACCATAGTAAAGGACACATTACAAGGATTTCTCAGTACCTCCCCAGTGAAACCTATGGCAATTTACTTCGTTGATTGAACCCTGGAGAAAGAGGAATATCCTGACATATAAAGGACAGTCAGACCCAGGATCTTAGTTGGCATCAATACATGAAGACACAATGCATCATTGTAGCTTCCTGCTAGACTGGGGATGTGTGATGGTCTGGTAATAGATGAATTCGTAGCTGAAATTCAGCTTATTCTGGATCCACAGTGTCAATAGATTCCCAAGTCGGTCATTTTGCCAGTACCTGTGGTATAATTGGAATGACATACTGATCACTGGATAACTCCCATGTTGGAAGTTTGGCTTGTGTGCTAAGAATCACTGAATTTTGAAAGGCCAAGTCCATACCGCTGAAACTGCACTTAGATCTTTTTTCAAGAGAGAAACTGCTGTGAGGTGTGGCATCAGGTGACAGCATTCATCTGTAAAATTTGTCTCAAGGTTCTCGCCAGGGTGACACCCCCCAAGCTGCTACTGGCTAATGACTGAACATAGTGAGGGTACTAGAACTGGACCATTCTTACTCCTCTAAGGGCAGTCTGTGCTCTGGGGCTCCTAGAGCCTACATAACACTCTGTTGAAGCTGCACTGCTATCTTTATTCCTGTACAATCCTCCTTTTCCCTAAATGTTAGTCCTGAGTCATGGTCTGAAGGCTTTTCCTGAGTACTTTAAATTTTTACAGGCATTTTTTTCCCAGTATATCTTTTATCTTCTAGTCTGTCTTGGCATCTGCTTTTTAGAAAACTTGAACTAAAACAAAATCTGTAACTTGACCTAACAGGCACTTAATGATTTAGAATTTTCTGTGACACTGGCCTTACCAAGTACAATTTTCCCTTTTTGATCTTTAGGAATACAGACTTATTTTTATTTTCATGAACCTATGTTTTATATATTTATATATGTTATATATATTATAATATAAATAAATAAATTTGTTTATTTGTTATATGAAATGGAAATTAATAAATTATAATGAAAGTAAATAGATATAAATTATATATAAATATTATATATAAATAAACACACACACACACACACTACACACATTTATTTATTTATTTATTTTGCCTGGAATTCCTTTCTTTTTTACCTACTCAGTTTTAAGTTAGTTATTATGACTCTCAGGATGGGCTACATAATTTTCAAGTCCCGGCACAAAACAAAAATACAAAAATATGGGACTTCTTTTCTAGAAAATTTTAAGAATGTCGAGAGAATGACAGCAGAACTTAAGCCAGTTGTGAGCCCTATTAAATTCAGGGTAGTGTCCAACTGCACAGGTCTCATATCCATGCAGCTGGCCCTGCCTACTCACCTTCTGTGACTGAGCTGTAGTGTTTGTCAGGGATATGGTGACAGATCCTTTGTATGGAAGAGTCGGCATGCTTGAGTTGATGACCTTTTATTGTTGACTGATAACCTAGATTCATACTTTACATGTCTTGATGAACTCTTTTAAATGTATCAAAGTAATCAGATCAAAAGAACAATTTATATCAAGTTTTGTAATAAGCCTTTTTTTAATGTTGCAACAATTACATTTTTAAAATTCATGCAAAATTTAATTTTTTCAAAATAACATTACTACTTCTACTCAGTCTTTCATCATCAAGTATTGCCTATAAGCTGATTGCCCTTTTATCATTCATGTCCTTCATGTGTAATTCCTCTGACTTGTATTAAGAACACATGCAAATTGGGTATGACCCTTGTATTCTCAATGTGCCCTTTCATTCCAAGGAGATGAACTGTACTAATTTAAACAGTAATCTTAATTGCTTGTAGTGTAATCTTGATAAATGTCTACTGAGATTGATTTTGCCCTTCACCTTTTCTTTGTCATTCTGCCAATTTCCAAAGTTCTTACTTATTGTTAATAAAATGAAAATAATTAATGAAATTGTTTAGATGGTGCTACTTTCTTTATGTCTCCTGACAAAGTAGAAAATAAAATCACCCTTGGATATTTATGTTTGTTCATATATATTTTAAGATTACAGAATCACCAACTTTAGACTCCAAAATGCTAATGATTATTTAGTACATATTTTTTTTGTTTATTTGGAGTATATGGCTATATTTAGACATATTTGACAAACATTTTAAATTGTAAAAATGATATAGTTTTATTGTGATAAGTAAGGAATATACAGAGAAGTACAAATAAGACAATACAAATCCATCATAATCACCTCTATATATCTAATTACAGCTAAGTGTTAAATACATTTTTTTCCTATGTCAATTCATCTAATTTAGTTCAAACATAAATTCCTCCAACTTTAAGATATAGAAAAAATGGG
Source organism: Mustela nivalis (assembly GCF_964662115.1). Taxonomy (NCBI): domain Eukaryota; kingdom Metazoa; phylum Chordata; class Mammalia; order Carnivora; family Mustelidae; genus Mustela; species Mustela nivalis. Next base: position 31,141,205 of record NC_139026.1, read on the forward strand.
ATAAGAATGGTTCAAATCATCCCCGTCTATACACTCTGAAAATCCGAATTCTTCTCCATGATTTCTGGAAATTCTGTCACCTCTGATTCTGTACTTACCTTTCCTCTGAATTGGTTGTACATAATTTAGCTCTGTTATCTTACAGTAATATAAGATTAATAATGACTATAAATGATGTTAAGTATCTTTCATATGCTTACTTACCATCTGTGTATCTTCTTGGTATGGTGTCTATCAGATATTTTATCTATTTTTATTAGTTTATTCTGTCTTTTTTTTTTTAAGTTTTTTCTTTATTTATTTGACAGAGAGATCACAAGTAGGGAGAAAGGCAGGCAGAGGGAGAGGGGGAAGAAGGCTCCCTACTAAGCAGAAGCCCGAAGCGGGGCTTGATTCCAAGACCCTGAGGTCATGACCTGAGTCAAAGGCAGAGGCACTGAGCCACCCAGGTGCCCCAAGTTTATTCTGTCTTCTTTGAGTTATTTATATAGGAGTACAAGTGTTTTGTCAGACACATTTCACATATGTTTTTACTCACTCAGTCTGTAGCATCTCTCTATTCTTTTAACAGTATCCTTTGAAAAGCAGATGTTTTTAATTTTGATGAAGTACAAGGTATCATTTTTTCTTAGCTAAAGAATCTTTGCCAAACCCAAGTTTACCAAGTTTTCTCATGTTTTCTTCTAGTAGTTTTATTGTTTTAGTTTTCATTTTTAGGTATAAGTTCTATTTTGTGTTAGCCTTTTTAAGATTTTCATTAAAAAAAAAATATATATACATATATATATTTATATGTATTCAGCTTACTCTGAGTAAGCTTTTTGTTCAAAAGTCAATTATCCATACATATTCAAAAGTCAATTATCCATACATATGTGGGTCTAGTTCTAGATTCTCTATTTTGTTCCATTATTCTATTTCTCTATCTTAAAGCCAATACCATACTATTTTAATAACTGTAACTTTATAATAAATCAGAAGCAGATAGTTTTAGATAACCAACTTTGTCCTTATTTTTCAGTTATCTGGCATATTTTAGGTCCTTTGCATTTGCATAAATCTTAAAGTCAGCTTATCAATTTATACTAAAATCCGGCTTGGATTTTATTTTTAAATAAATTTATTTGTTTAAATAAGTTTATTTTAAAATAAATTTTAATATTACTAAAATTGACATTTTAGTAATATTAAGTCTACACATGGACATAGAATATCTCCTTTTTTAGGTTCTCTTTAATTTCTATTACCATTGTTTTCTAATTTTATCATATGGATATTTCAAATCTTCTGTCAAATATATCCCCAAGAATTATATATGTATTAAAATTATCTGTCATAATTTTAATTTTGATTTTTTGATTGCTGTCTCTGTATAATTGAACATAATTGATTTTGTATATTTAATTTGTTTCCTGTGACCTTACTAAACCCACTTGTTAGTTCTAGTAGCTTTATTGTAGACTCTCTATGAATTTCTACACAGAGGACCTGGTTATTTGTAAAACAAGCAAATAGTTTTTCTTTTCAATATGAAAGCCTTTTGCCTTATTGAACTGGATAGAACTGTCAGCACATTGTTAAGTGGTAGAGGCAGGCATTATGTCTTGTTCTTGATCTTTTGTATACAGAAACAAATTCAAGTGTTTCACCACTGAATGTAGCATCAGCTGTAGATTTTTTGTTAATACCTTTTATCAACTTAAGAAAATTCCATTCTATTATTAATTTCCTGGTAGTGTTTTCTTTCAGAAATGGATGTTGGATTTTGCCAACTGATTTTTCTGCATTTAATGAGATGGTAATGTAGTTTTCTTTTTGGGGGTTATTAATAGGGTAAATAATATTAATTTTTAAATTTGATAACAATCTTACACTCATTAGATAAGCACTGATTGATTAGTCATGATATTTTATCACTTTTCTAACTATTGAATATTATTTGCTAAAATTTTGTTAAGAATTTTTGCATCTATCTTTATAAGAGGCAGTGTTCTGTAGTAGATTTTTTTTTAAGTCCCTTCTACACGATAGATGTTCTTGTGGCTACAGTCACAAATCATCCTTTTTGTTTGTTTGTTTGTTTTTGTTTTGTTTTTTTTTTGAGGGTGTTGTTGTTGTTGTTTTGTTTTTTAAAGATTTTTATTTATTGAGAGTGAATGAGAGAGAGTGGGGGAGGAATTGAGGGAGAAGCAGAAGCAGACTTCCCACTGAGCAGGGAGACTTGGTGGCTCAATCCAGAACTCTGGGATCATGACCTGAGCCAAAGGCAGATGCTTAACTGACTAAGCCATCCAGGTGATCCCACAAAATCTTTCTTAAAGAATGTTTTGTCACTGTTCTGAAATTCTACTGATTCTTGGCAGTAAAAAATAGTACATTAGTTGTTCCTTTTCTACACAGCACCTTCACTTTGCCTATTATCTTTTTATTTCCCCGTCTAAAATTCTGAGAATTACTGGATTATACTACTGTAGGTGATATACTTCCCAGCCAGGTTATGTGTTTACAGATCACACTGCAGATCTTCTCACCTACCATATTTCCAGCAGACATTTCTTAACGGTTGTCACTGGGATTATGGCCTTTTGCATCAGAGGTTTCACTGAGATCTGGAATAAAATGGAGAGAAATTAAATGCCATTTTTGTACCCAAATATTTGTCTGGCTTTTCAGAACACTAATTGTACAGTTTATTAGAAAAAATTAGAATTAGAATTAGATGTATTAAATGTATTAGAATACATTTTCTTATTTGACCCTCAAAAACTTAGAAGGCATCTGTAAATCACATTTTACCTAAAAAATACTTGTAGGCAGAGAAGTGATCCAATACATAAGCAACAAAGCCAGGCCTAAAAGTAAGCTCTACTCTACATTTCCATCTCCTATGGAAATGACCGAAGTTTAACTTCTTTTGGAAAGCAAATTATTTTCCTATATTTAGAGGATCTTCCAAACCACAAATGGTTAAAATTGGTAAAACAATTAGAAAAGTATGATTATTTTTGGATTGATAAACTAGAGAACATCGGCTATAAATTACTCCATTCAGTTAGAAAAGGGGGTTGTAGAAAGAGAAAGAAATAAAGAAAGAAAGAAAAGGAGGTTGTTACTTACTAAGCTATTATCTCGGAGATCCAAACTCTGTCTTTATGATCTGCTTTATGATACTAGAGCTGTGTCTCTATAAACTATATTTTCTTTTTTTAATGGCCTCCCTGTTATATTCTATCAGTAAAGGGTCTATTTAGAGGGAAGCTAGGAAACCAGGAGTGACCTTTCACCTTGGCAGCAACAGTTGGGTTACTTCTTGTTTTATTTATTTTTAATTATTATCACTTTTCCCTTTTGTGGTACTTCCAGAACTAGCCTCATTATGTTCTTTCATGGTAGCAGCACCAGCCAGGTAATCCCCATAATCTCCTGTGTCCCAGCTCGGCAGATCTTCTCTTCTAGGATTCTAGATTCTAATAACACTAACTTTTTCCCTGTGTTTCCCCATCCCTGTAGTGGTAGATATTTCCTGCAGTTACTATATCTTTGCCAAGGCAATGTTCCCTTTTGTTTAAATGTTCTTTGAAATTTGTTTAACTGATTCCTTCTATTAAATGATTGTGAATAGAGGAATGGGTGTAGTTTTTATTTGGTTGGCCAGTTTTTTAGTTGATTGGGTAGAGGAAGATGTAGTTGGAAAAGAGGGAAAAGGGTATTATAATATATTAATTAACAACTCATAAAATTATGGTTTTTGGAAAAAAACTCTTCTTATGTATTCAGGAATATATAAACATACCTATTATTCTGTCATATTTGTTTTCAAGTATGTATGTTGATTTTAGAGATTGAAAGGAAAATACAAAAGTCCCTCTCCTTTGGAAAAGGTGAAAGATTTTTTAAAAACTTCTATTTACTCCTGAATTCTATGAATTGGTGGGATGGAAAGGTTAGTATTAGCAGAGTAAGGTCTTACTATTATTATTTGAAACTCCAAATGAAACAGGAGTTTCAGGAGCACCTGAGTGTCTTAGCTGGTGAAGCATCTGACTCTCCTTTGGCTCAGGCCATGATCTTAGGGTCATGAGATCAAGCCCTGCTTTGGGCTTTGTGCTGGGTGTGGAGTCTGCTTGAGATTCTCTCTCACCTTCTCCGTCTGCACCAGCTACTTCTCCCATCCCCCTGTGATGCCCCCTCTCTCTCTCAGAAAAAAAAAAAATAGGAGTTTTAGTGTAAAAGAAGTGAATTTGGGTTCTACAAAAGGAATCTACTTCCATAGGCTCTTTGTATCTAGTGTGGGTCATCGCGACTAAGGCTTTACCAACCTGATGCATCTGCCAGCACAGTTTGGACATAAATTAGTGATGCAGACAAATAGGGACGTAAATCACCAGATCGCTTAAATTAAGGGATTTACTGGAAGCAGTGGTCAATCTGCAGCTGTCTCCAAAGAGAGAAGGCTTGGTAATTGAATGGTAGTATAGTTTCTAAAGCTGGTGGTGTAAACAGCGCTGTAGTTGTTTAGAAGCTACAGTACTGGTGTCTTTTGGGCCACTTCTGTGGCATAATTGGGGTGTTTTTCCTTCTTGATATTCTGTGAGCTACCCAGTACCCAGTATCTCTTGTAATGCATTGTATTTTAGGGGGAGCTTGTAAAAAAAATGAGTTTCTGTTATTTGCAATTAAGGAATATGACTGATTTACTCATTTTGAGCTGTCACCAAGATGACAGATGAAAAAAATAAAATAATTTTATAATTAACATGAATGCATATATGTACATATTAGTAATAGTATATAAATAGTAAGATTAAATATATTATACTATATGCAATATGTATAGTATGTATATGTACACGCACATAATTTATTAATAAACTAGCATTAAATACAAACATTTAGTGCTTACTAGTTTTTATTTTTATTTTATTTTATTTTTTTAAAGTTATTATTTATTTGACAAGAGAGAGAGAGATCACAAGTAGGCAGAGAGGCAGGCAGGTGGGGGAGGAAGCAGGCTCCCCGCTGAGCAGAGAGATTGATGTGGGGCTCAATCCTAGGACCCTGAGATCATGACCTGAACTGAAGGCAGAGGCTTAACCCACTGAGCCGCCCAGCCGCCCCAGTGCTTACTAGTTTTTAAAGGGTCCATTTGATTTTTACTTTTTTAAAGAAAAAGTATTTCATTCCTATACTTTCCCCATTTTTTTCCAAGTTTCCTTTAGACTGGGGGCAGTAGGGGAGCCAAGGAACAACAACTAAATCAAACCTGTGATTTACAATTTAAGTGAAATGTGCTTTTCTTATGTTTATAACCAAGATAAGATTTTTCTTTTTTAAATAAGACAACTTTCTATTTTCCCTGACATAGCAAGGGCATCGTGTGTCAGAACTCTGAGACTCCCAGTTGGAAATAGACTTCGCTTAGAATAAAAGCAGATGTAGGAATTGGGAACTCTGCCAAAGTAGAAATACCAGTACGAATATAAAATATTTTCCTATGAGTTTGACAGTGCCTAAAGAATTTTGAGCTGTCATCAGCACTTTGGATCTCAGGGAGCAGCTTATGATAAGGAGGGTCTATATAATGCTAAGTAGAATTACAGTAATTTTCAGGTGCCTTTTAGTCTCAGGCATATCATAATAGTTTGCTATAAAACCAGTGCTTCTCAAATCAAATAGATACGAAGAGAAGTCCCACCAGCTGCAGGGGTCAAGCTTATGAAGCTGGGACAAGTACCCACTCAAAGGATTACCCCTATCTCCCACTCTAATTGCTATACCTTATTCCAGAATGCTGATTAAATTTTAGGTTGCAAAAAAAAAAAAAAAAAAATGCTATCGTAGCATATCATTTCTCAGGTTCTATTCAATCAACTTGATTAAACATTCCCTCCTTTGATGTCGTTCATTCTTCACCGCCCTCTTGTACTTCAGCCCTTTGCCATGCAGCTTGGGTCCCAGTGTTTACTACTTCAACTACACCTTTATTTATTTATTTATTTGACAGTGAGAGACACAGCGAGAGAGGGAACACAAGCTAGGGGTGTGGGAGAGGGAAAAGCAGGCTTCCCGCTGAGCAAGGAGCCAGATGTGGGTCTTGATCCCAGAACCCTGGGATTTTGACTTGAGCTGAAGGCAGAGGCTTAACCCACTGAGCCACCCATGTGCCCCTCAGCTATACTTTTGATAATATCTTACATTTTCTTGCCTCCTTGTCTTTGCCTTTATTTCCTACTTGTGGTGAAAATGCTTAACTACAAGAATACCCATTCTCTGCTCCCGCATTTAAGTGTTGTATTCAAGGCATTCACATATCTGGCAGATTGTCTCTACCCTCAACTGGTTTGCAAGTTTCTGCTGTGAAATTATTCTGATTTCTTGAGTGAAGTTTTTTTTTCCCCTTTCTTTTTCTTTGTTTCTTTCTCCCATAAATCTCCTCCCATAAATGAGTTCATTACTTAGTCACTTCAACAAATGTGTAGTAGTTTATTTGTTCATTCAGTGATAGATGCATGATTTTGCATTCATGCATTCATACAGATGGATTTGGCATCTATTTTGTGTCAGGCATTGTTATATATACCAAGGATATAACACTGAAAAAAAAAAAGATAAATGTTCTACTCTTTTGATGTTCATATTGAGGATGGAACACAGAAGCGGGGAAGTGATAAAGTCATCTTTATAGGAGTGGAGGGGTTATTTTACAGAGGCTGATCTGTTTAGCTTTCACTGGGGAGTTAGTTAGCCTAGACAGAGAATGGAGTGAAGTAGTAGCCCATGGAAATTTTCAGGAAGGAGGCTTCCGGACAAAGAAAATAACCAGTGCAAAGCTTCTGTTGTAAAGAATGCTTGAGATATGACCTATGTTTTAAAAAATATTGCTTTGGCTGCCAAGTGGAAGATAGATACTAGTGGGGCAAGAGTGGAGATAGAGAGCTCAGTTAAGATTTAGCAGCAAATGAAATTTGATGTCTTTTTTATTGCCTAGTTTTTACCAGAAATTATTTTAGAGTTTATCTGGAATAGTTTCAGAGGGTTCACTGCCCACAAACACACACACACTTATTATTCTCCAGCCATTGTGTATTTCTTTGAATGGGCCATATTCTATCACTATTGAATTATTTTATATTCTGTCATCTGTCCCTTCATCACTTGTCTCTAATATCAACCTATCCACTAGGATACAGCCCAAATCATTCCTTTCTCACCTAAGGCTTGGGAAATTTGCAATTTCTGTATGCTTTCAATTCCTTTCCCTATTGTATTGTCTGGTTGCCTATTTACTTTGCACTAGAGATGAAGGCTCTTATTTGATGTGGTATCTCCTGTACCTTATCACAGTGAGTAGGTGACATTTAAATAAGATTAGAAGGAGCCATTCAGGTAGATAAATCAGGAAGTCAAAGAAGCAGATGGAGAGATAGCAATTGCAAAGACTTGAAGGTCAGTGAGAGTTTGGTGTGTTTCCGGAGCAACAATAAATCAGTGTTAAAATGTAGTGAGGCTGGGGAGAAGAATGTGAAATGATGTGCATACTGACTAACAAAATATAGTTTAAAAAAAAATTTTTTTTTTTAAACTTTGTGTAGGAGCACGTGGGTGGCTCAGTGGGTTAAAGCCTCTGTCTTTGGCTCAGGTCATGATCCCAGGGTCCCGAGATCGAGCCCCACACTGGGCTCTCTGCTCAGAGGGGACCCTGCTCCCCCCAACCCCCCCCCCCCCGCCTACTTGTGATCTCTGTCAAATGGATAAATAAAACCTTTAAAAAAAAAAAAAAAAACTTTGTGTATAATCTATCCCCTTGCATTTATATAAGGTATTTTAGAGTACAAAGTGAGTTTTCATAGCCATATTTCATTTCTTCCTGATTACCATTCTAGGATCATTCCCTATAATTTTTTTTCTTCCCCTGTGCTTGAAATCCTCCCAAATCCACACTCAGTCCCATTCATAAACACATTGTTTCTAGTCTTCTTTTCTTCATGAATAAATGCTTTCAAAATCCCCCACTTTTTGTTTTAAACTCATTCCTATTTCCTTGTTTCACTACTGATCTTTTACTTTGCTGTAAAAATACAAGTTCTCATGAAATCAGCAAGAGAAAGCATTCCATTTTTCATTTCAGAAGAGGATTAGAAGTATCTTCTTTCTTACCGCCATTTGTCTGTCATGGTTCTACCACCATCATTCACAAACCTTACCTTTTTTAAAAATTCACTCAAAGTGCCAATCAATTTTTCTATCCATCATCAATACTAATATTTGTGAAGATGCAGAGACCTTTATCTAAGCTTCAGTGAAGTGAGTAACTGCTTTCCAGTTTCTCACTATCTACCTCCATAATGATGACATTTAGATTTCTTAGTTCCTTTACTCCATATGCTTGAATTGCCTTTTTCTCCCCACCGTATTTTACATACCTATAAATGTTTTTTGTAACATTTCATTACAAAAATCCTCTCTGGTTCCGAGAGCTGAATCAGAGCTCTGAATATTTCTTCCTCAACCGGTCTTCTATTCTTATATCTAGTATGTTTTTTTAATTCTTCATCTATTTTTGTGACATGTGGTTTGTCAATTCACTTCTAATCTCCCAATCCACATATTTTACCCACTTCCTCACCAACTCTAGACAAGATGATCAGTTATGTAAAAGATGTGCTCTGAAGATTTTTTCACTTTCGTTTTACTTTCAGTGTTGGAGGGGCTGTGTCCATTCATTCAACAGACATGTAATGAATACTCACTCTTTTTCAGGCACTATTCTAGATACAGTAATATAGCAATGAAACAAATAATGACTACCCTCCTATAGCTTTCATTATAGTCAAGGAAGATAGATAATAGGAAAACAAGTATGTATATATACATGGTGGTAAAGCATGCTTCAGAGGAGGACAGAGACATTCAAGGTGATAGAAAATGTACCTATATTAAAAAAATAGATGGTGACCCAGTAAGGGCTTCCTGATAAATGGGCATTTAGCGGAAAATGGAAGACTGTTGAGGAGTGAGCTATGCAGATATCTGAGGGACTACTTTTCTAGACACAAGAACAGCAAATACAAAGGCCCTGAGCAAGGGTTGTGTTTACCTTTTATGAAGATGTGTAAGGAGGTTGATGTGATCAGAGCAGAGTAAGCAAAGAGAAAATGGAGGAAATAAATTCAGAGGCATCACATGTTTTTGATGTTATGTGCTTTTTCTCTGCAATATCCAAACTGTGATCATATAAATAATTATTTTTTTCCTAATTTTGGTTTATCTTTGATATTTCATTGGATTTTTCCTTGCATAGGTAATACAACTTTACTTCAATAATAATCATTGATTTTAAGAGTATCTAACATCTAACATGATTTCTAAACTAAATATTTAGAAATTTCTAAAACTAATGTGCTTATCTTTCCAGCACTGATATGCCTTCCCATAGTATATATATAGTCTACATATTTTACAGTGAAAATTACAAACATTCACAGAGAGTTCATTTCAAAGTGTTTATTTATGTGTACCGATTTTTTTTTTCTTTACCTCTCTTCTGAAGGAAGAAAAAAGTAAAAAGAAAGTGGGAAGAAATGGATAAAAACTAATATTTGAATTTGACCTATTCCTACTATGGGTTCCAGTATTATTCCGTATCCCTATGTAGTCTTGTTGAATCTGTATTATTATCATGTTATTTCTTTGACACATTAGACCTAGGGTGACTTTTTAAGGTAAAAATCTGGGGTACAAAGAAATGAAATCAGACGTTGTGACTTATGCAGTAATATTTTGGTATTGTGGAAAATACTTTCTATAAGTGACAACAATTTTTTTTAAAAAAAGAGGTAGATTTTTTTGTTTTTTCAAACTGAAATTCCCAAACTTGTGAGACCCTAAATTTTGAGTTATGGAACTGATTGTGCTGATTTCATAGTCTGTTAAAATTTAGAGATATCATTTTGATAGTTTTTCCTCCAATCTATTTCATAAATCAGTTATTTCATTACTTTCTATATGATTCAATAAAATAAGTGTTCTTTGCTTCTTTAGTTGCTTGCAAAGCATAGTGCTGTTCACAAATCTCATGAACTCATGGTCAGCACAAACACTTACTCAGAAGTAATAAAAATATTGTTCAGACAAAAATTGTATTCAAAATATCCCCAAGCTATAAACTGATTACACAGCCAGTTCAAACAATATGTGAGAGAACTATTTTTGGGACCATAAGATATATACAAAGCTGTTCTTGGAGTTGTGATAAATTTGCTTTAAAACACAACAGTTTATTGGAACACTTAAAATGTTATGTTTCTTGATATTATTCCTCAAAAGTTTACTTCAAGGACTCAGTGTATTAATTAGTTCATACATAGAATTTAGGCCTTAATAATGGTAATATAATTTTAATTATAACATCAATAATAATAAATGTAGTTTTATTTTTGAGTCATCATCTAACAAAGAATAAAAATTCAGTGTGATGAGGAAGCTTTTCAAGAGCCTTGATAAGCATTTAGGAAATATTTTTTTTTTTCCTGAAATGATTAAAAATAATTTTGTGGTGAAACTGTTCTATAAGATGTTGTAATGATGGATATATGATATGCTTTTGTTCAAACCCATAGAACTTTACAACACAAATAGTGAACTTTAATGTGTATAAATTAAAAAAAAAAATCTTTGGGAAGTTGGAGGTTCCCAGGAAAGATTATAGACTATGATAATTTAACTATATTGTAACATACGAAAAAACCTCCTAAATGGGGAGGGAAAAAAGAGCTGATCTGAGTAACTGGAAATAACAACTAGAGACAAAACAAACTGTACATGGGGCACTTAGGTGGCTCAGTCAGTTAAGTGTATGCCTTCAGTTCAGGTCATAATGCCAGGAACCTCAGATCCAAGACTTCTTGCTCAGCAGAGGGTCTGCCTCTCCCTTTTCCTGTGCCCCTCCCCCTGTGCTCCTGCTATGACTCTGACTTTCTCCCTCTGTCAAATAAATAAATTAATTAAATTAAATTAAATAAATAAAAAGGAAAAACAATAAGAGCATTGGAGCCAACTGAATGAGCTCCCAATGGCCAACCATAAAATAATTTGAGAAACAAAACAAAAAATAGTATTGTATTATAATGCAAACTACAAAACAGATATCCTTGGGACCTGGTAATATAAATATATGACTGAATAAATACAAACATATAAGAGAAGAGAAAAATACGAAGAATTTGGGATGCCTGGGTGGCTCAGTCAGTTAAACATCTGTCTTCAGATTAGGTGATGACCCCAGTGTCCTGGAATTGAGTGTTGCATTGGGCTACTTGCTCAGATGGGAGCCAACTTTTCCCTCTGCCTGCTGCTCCCCCTGCTTGGGCTCTCTCTGTCTCTCTCTCTCTGACAAATAAATGAATAAATTCTTAAAAAAAATGAAGAATTTAAAATAAATTTTGCAGATACCTGAACTTAAAGAAGAGGGAGTGTAAGTATGGCTGTGTATAGTGATTTTCTTCCAAAGAATAAAGTGTGAAAAACAGGGAAAATAAGTATTTTACAGTGGAGAAATTTGGCAAATTCCATTTTAGCCAGGTGATCAAAGTCAATTTCAAAAGTCATAAATCATGTTGATAGCATGTACCCTTGATATTATATTAAATTAAAATGACATTTTATCACTGTGATCTTCCTCTCAAAAACTTATAATTCAAGTCTAGTCATGAAAAAAATCAAAGAAATTCCAAAAGAGAGGTGTCTTATATAACCTGACCAGTACCACCTTAAATCCATCAAAACCATAAAAATCAGCAAAAATAAGTCTGACAAAATGTCATAGCCAACTGGATCCTTAGAAGACATAACTAAATGCATCACAGTAACTTAGATGGTATCCTGGAACATAAATAAAAGATAAGTAAAAATAAATAAATAAGGAAATCTAAATAGAGATTTTAGTTAATAATATGTTATCACAATTAGTTAATTATAACAAACATATACTAATGTAATATATTAATGATAGGAGAAAATGTGTGTGAGTATGGGTATAATATGCAGACTTTCTATACTGTGTGCTTAATTTTGTTATAATTCTAGAAGATACAATTTATTAATAAAAAATAAGTTGAGTAGTTTTAAGAATTTTCATTTTAATATGTGTTTCACTATAAGCTGAGTTTATACAAGTAATTAAGGTTTATGAAAGTTGATGGAAAATATCTTGCTTCGTATTTATAAAAGATATAAACAACATTACTGTGTTTAACACTTAAGCTACAGTTCCACAAATTTGGGAACTTTGTTATGGGAAGACACATATTTTAGTTGTTATTGAAATTTTTTTCTTTTTATATTGAAGGATATTTGACACACAGTGTTACTTTAGTATCAGGTAGACAACATAGGGATTTCACAACTCTATATGCTACTCTATGCTTGCCACAAATGTAGCTAGCATCTGTCACCAAACAACACTATTACAATTCCACTGACTGGAATATTCCCTGTGCTGTAGCTTTCATCTCCATGACTTCTTCATTACGTAGCTTTTATTGAAATAATTTTATTGAAATAACTTCATAATAAGAACTAGTCTAGAAAAATATGTAGTAATAATGGAAAACCCTTTTTAATCAGAAATGTGAATTGTGTGTGATACACAGTGATGCTTTTGTAATTATACTGAATGGTAAGCTTGCCACACCAATATTATTAATATCATTCCAAACACTGGCAATAATGTAAGTATATCTAAATGAAATAATACAAAAGTAATTAACTACCACTATAAACACTTTTGTGGGATCAGATTGCCTACATTAGGGGAAATTATATTGTATCTATGTCATAGAATTAGCGTATTTCATCATCAAGATGTTGAATAAACACATCTGGGAACTGGAGAGCGATTTGACCTTGGTTGGAAGAGTACAACAAAGTAGAACAGTGTTCTTTATTGGGGATGTATTTAGCCCTGAAGCCTCTTAATATAAATGTGAGTATGATTTTAGGGATTGAAAGTAAATATTGAAAACATTTTGTATTTCTTTCATAGGCAGCTTGCTTTTATTCTGTCCCACAGTAATGACATTCTCAACACACTAAATACATACTATGGGAGGTTGCGTGGACTTTGGACTTCAAGAGAGCAGAGTTTAAATGCTGGCTCTTAGGAATGCTGAGTGGCTCAGTTGGTTAAGCATCTGCCTTTGGCTTGGGTCATACATGATTCCAGGGTCTTGGGGTTGAGTCTTGTATCCAGCTCCTTTCTCAGCAGGGAGTCTGCTTCTCCCTCTGCCTGCTGCTCCCTCTGCTGTGTGCTCTCTCTCCCTGACAAATAAATAAATAAAATCTTAAAAAAAAAAAAATCTTAAAAAAAAAATCCTGGCTCTTATATTATAATTCTGTGACTTTAGGTAAACAAGCTGCCTCACTGTGCCTCAGTTTGCACATCGATAAATTGGTATGGATTAATGCTATCTATGGGCCAGATGATGAGTATGCTAGAAATAAGATATGTAAAGCTGTGTCATAAAGTAAGTGCTCAATGTATTTTAATTATTCATTATTAATGAATAATTAATGACCATATATATTTAGAGCTATTTTCTTAACTGCTAATTAATTTTTTTTTCCTCCCTTCCTTCTCTCTCCTCTCTCATTTATGCCTACGGAAAGTATAACACAAAGTTTAGGACAATACTGGAGCCATATAGTGTTAAATGGGAGGTTGAATTTTTTTGTTTTGTTTTGTTTTGGTTTGGTTTCTGTTTTCTGAGAAAATGAATAGATGTGATTGAGAATAAATATGGAAATTTTAATTTAGAAAAATGAAGGAAGGTGTCAAAATATCTTAATATCTTAATAGGTCCGTGGTGTCTGGCTTCTACTCCTCCTTCTACTCCTCTAGTCCTCAGATTTCTCTACATGCCTTCACTCTAGCCAGCTGTACTGTTGCATACTGGCAGCCCATTATTGCTGAACTTCCCCTTAACACAACAATCTCCTCTTGTTGGAATGTTGAGGGCACACACATATGTGTGTGAACACACACTTGCCCATGCGCAATGCACAGACTTCTGCTTAATTAACCCCTAATCAGTTTGTGTGTCATATCCTCAAAAATGATTTTTCCGATGTCCCTGATTAAGTCAATTTTCTATTATATGCTTTCATAATACTCTGTATCTTGCCTTTGTGGCTCACTTAACAGTTTCAGATTTCAGGTGGTTTGTGTGATTGATTAAATATCTGTCTCCTGCACTACTACAAAAACATTTTCAAGGCAGGAACTCCATCTTGTTTTGTGCATCACAGACCTTGACTGCCTCGTCACTGTCTGGCACATGAATACAAAGACAACTTGCCTCATTAAACTGAAACAAACAGGTAACAGGTAGGAAAAAAAAAGGAGAATATTTCTTTAGACTTTTTTGTCCATACTCTTCCAGAACAGAGTAACATCAGTTGCTTCTTTTTTTTTTTTTTTAAAGATTTATTTATTTATTTATTTGACAGAGAGAAATCACAGGTAGACAGAGAGGCAGCCAGAGAGAGAGAGAGAGAGAGGGAAGCAGGCGCCCTGCTGAGCAGAGAGCCCGATGCGGGACTCGATCCCAGGACCCTGAGATCATGACCTGAGCCGAAGGCAGCGGCTTAATCCACTGAGCCACCCAGGCGCCCCAACATCAGTTGCTTCTTGAGAAAGAAAAAATTCACACCAACCACCTGCCCCCCATCCAGACTTAAGGTCTTTGATTTTTACAACAGGTATTAGAAGATTGACTTTTATAATCAACATGTGGATTAATCCATATATTCCGTAACAATGGAATGATACAAAAATTGATACAAAAATTGATTACAAGGCAGCTGCTTTGCTGAATATCTCTGGGTACTTCTGGTTTTAAATGGAATCCATTTCAACTCATTCCTCAAGCATTGCACTGCATACGAAAGATATTCCAAACATAAAACAATTTGCATAATACTACTTTTTTGTTTTCATTTTCTCTTTAATATAATAGGGTTTTTTTTGGAAAAAAAAATCATACCATATACATATCAATAAACATCTTTGAAATCTTTTAATAACCAGCTCTGTTTGGAATAGCATTAGGAGGCTTAGTCTTGGGAAATGTTATTGTAATTAAGGTTGTTCCGAGTCAAATGCAGTTCAAAAGAGATTAATTTTAAGTCTTGAAAATCCCATGCCACCTTGTATGGTGACATGCATCCTAAAGCTAATCTAATTATTTGATGACAATTCCAGTATTGAAGGTTATTTCACTTAATTGTTTTCATTTCGCCTCTTTGGGGACTCTACTATTTGAAACAAAGTCAGGAATATCTTTTTTTTTTTTCCCTAAAGACAAATAGACTGACTTTTTAAAGTGAATCAGCTGGTCAACTGTTTCCTTTGTTTATAATTAATTTGAATATTTTCAATAAGTTAATTGTGGTTTCATTTTTAAAAATTCACTTAATAGGGACACGTGGGTGGCTCAGTGGGTTAAACCTCTGCCTTCAGCTCAGGTAATGACCCAGGGTCCTGGGATTGAGCCCCCTCATCAGGCTCCCTGCTCGGCAGGGAGCCTGCTTCATTTTCTCTCTCTGCCTGCCTCTCTGCCTACTTGTGATCTCTGTCTTGTCAAATAAATAAATAAAATCTTTAAAAAGAAATTCACTTAGTAAACATAATATAAATATCTCAGATCAGCTACAATACAGATACAGTTTATTTTATGGTAACAAAAAAAAATAAAAATATAGAAGAAGTCTCAGGGTTTTAGTTCCTCTTTGACGTCAGTGTGATCTGCAGCATTTCTCTGGAGTGGTTATCCATGTGATGGCCCTTTGTGTATGTCAGCATCTACACATGGAATCAGGGAAGAGGTACCTGGAAAGTTAAATGAATACGATTAAATTATTCCACACAGAATTATCAAACATAAATTCCAGTCATTGCTCTGAGTAATTCATGGGACCATGTCTTCACAGATGGGAAGACTACAAGTCTCTTACTTGCCTGGAAATAGAGAGAAATAGGATACCAGTAAATTTTTGCAATATGTCACATAGTCTTAGCTTGGAAGGAAGGAGGGTAAGAGGGAGAGAGAAAGAAAGAGGGGGAGAAGGAAAAAAAGAAAGAAAGAAAGATCAAATTCCTTTTTCTTTCTCCTTCCCAGTTCAGATGGATTCCACAGAACAACTACTGGAGTTATTTTCTTGATCTCTTACCTAGTCATAAACTTGATAAAAGCATCTGGCAATGAGCATATTTTCTACTCTTATAAGCATAACATTTAGCAACCAGGAAATTAGTGATTACATCTTGCATATTTATTCCTCACTTCTGGTCAGTGATTCTCTTTGCGTCCATTAGCATCCTCTTGGGAAATATTCCCAGTTATTATTAATGTGGAGATCAAGGTTATAGGTTGGGGGTTGCATTTTAAATCACTTTAGGGAGTGTAATGAAAATTGTCCATAAGTGATACTTTGAGAAACACTGAACTGTGCTTACCCAATTGAAAATTAAATTCAACTGTAGTTTTAAAAAAAAAATCCCCCATGACCGTTGACAGTTTTAATTAAAAATAAGAATGGAGACATCCACAATGGTATCAGCTACTCTTCTAATAGACAGCAAAACAGAAGTAGAAAGATCAGAGATTTTGGAGACAACTTATCTGAATTTGAGTCATAGTTATTCTACTAACTGGACATGTGACAATGAGAAAGGTATTAACCTCTCTAACTCACAGTATCCCTCATGTATATGAGGAGATTAAAGTGCCTACAAAAAAGACTTGTGGAGAGAATCTAATGAGTTCTAACTGTAATGCTATTTTTTTAAATTTATTTTTTTACTGTAATGCTATTGACACATCAACATTAGTCACCATCCAGCATTTATTATGTGTTGCCAAAGTACTAGATACTGCTTTAAATAAATATGGAAATATATATTAGGACAACAATTCCAGAACTTATAAGCCCAAGTAGAGATAAATATAGTATATTACATTATTAGATTATTGTACATTATATAGATAAAGTTACTTGTCTGAGGCCACAGAATTAAGTGGATTGGAGCACAGCATTAAGTGCTGGCAGTTAGACACCAGGATGCTAAACAGCAAAGAAAGTCTGCATCTAGATGCTAGGAGATTTTTTTTTTCCCTGTTCTTGATGACTATGCGGAACCACTGAAAGATTTTAAGGAATACTGTTATCAGATTTTAATTTCATAAAGAACATTTTGAAAGAAGTCAAAATGGCTTTTTATTTAGTTTTGTTCTGAGAAGAAATTCTGGACTCATGGAGAACTGTTTAAAGGCTATTGCAGCAATTTACACCAGAAAAAGAAGAAATGACACAAAGGCAATGATGTTTGAGAGAAGACATATTTTTCAAGTTATATACAATATAGACCTATAGAACTAAATAAGTCATTATACATAAGTATTTAGGAAGAATGGATATTCATATTTGCTTCCTCAATTTTCTTCTTGGTGGTTGGATATGTGGGTTTCACATTCTCTATGGTTGTGAAAACCACTGGAGAACACCATAGGATGAGGAGGCAATGATGCATTCACACCTGTATGTATTGAGGCTGAGATTTGGTCTAACAGTCATACAAACTCAGCCCAATGGAATGTGTTATACATGTTTTGGATCCAAAAGAGGACAATTTGGACTCAATATAAAAGGCATGTCATCAACATTCGATGATGAGATTGTATATTTAGATGAGTATATCCATGGATAGTGAGTAGAAATGGAAAGGCAAAGTTTTAATAACAGATACTGAACACCCAAGTTGTATATTAGAACAGTTGAAGGGATAAAACATGGGTAAAGATTGGGACGCCTGGGTGGGTTAGTTGGTTAAGCAGCTGCCTTTGGCTCAGGTCATGATCCCAGCGTCCTGGGATCGAGTCCCACATCGGGCTCCTTGCTCGGCAGGGAGCCTGCTTCTCCCTCTGCCTCTGCCTGCCACTCCGTCTGCCTGTGCTCGCTCTCGCTCGCTCTCTCTCTCTGATAAATAAATAAAATCTTTGGGGGAAAAAAAGAAAACATGGGTAAAGATTAATATCAGGTCAAATTATAATGTCTGTTTACAGTGTTTCATTTCAGGCACTATGGTATGCATTTTATATGAAATACATCTTTAATATTTATTATAGCCTTATGAGGTAAGTAATATAACCATTTATTAGAAAGGAAATAGAGGGATGCTGGGTGGCTCAGTCAGGTTAAGCATCTACCTTCTGCTAAGGTCATAATCCTGGGATGTTGGGAGGGAGCCCCACTTGGGAAGTCTGCTTCTTCCTCTGCCTCCAGCACTGCTCCCACCCCATATCAGTCTCTCTTGCTTTCAAATAAATAAATAAAATCTTTTAGAAAAAAGGAGATTGAGTTTATAATATTAAGAAATTTCCCAAATTTATATATCTAAAAAGGGAAGAAGCTGGGATTCAAATTCAAGCGTTCTTGACCTTTTTGCGATCCTATGAACCATGAATTATCCTGCTTCTAAGAATAACCACAAAAGGGACGGAGGAAGAACATCAACTGCTAAGATTCAGAGGATAGAAAAATGAATTGTTTGTAAATCTTGACCACACTGAAGAACAGTGTTGGGGTTTTGAAGTTAGGTGAAGAATAGGCCCTTGAAATAGAATAGAGTATATGTTAAAACTTAAGAGATGAAGCAATAAAAGAAAAGAGAAAATTGAGGATGTGGTATTGGGAGTGAGTGGCTCACGTTCAGCAGAGGTGAAGCTCAAGAGAAAGAAAAGGACAGTGTCTCTGTTGTAAAATGCTGCATGCATGAGTTTCTAAGAAAGAGAGGATGATATCAGGTACCATTTTTGAAGAGTTGGAGGGAAGAATTTATCTAGGACATGAGGCTATAAAAGAGATGAGGAAAATAATTATATGCTGTATTTATTGAATTTCAAAGTTTACCCTTGTACCTGTTAAGTGCTCAAGCCCAGTTTATTCTTTTTTTAATTTTTTTTTTCTTTCCCTGACAGGGCAAGAAAAAAGAGAGAGAGAGAACTGCTCACAAAGTCAAGTTGATTCTCTTTCTGTACATTTGATTCTATAGTTTTCCTCTCCAACTTTCTCAGCCTTTGCTGACCTGCTGCTTTTGGAGCACCCATGTGAGACTCTAGAGTTATCTGACCTGACCTTAGGGTGTTTAACCCACAGGCTTTATTTAATTTGCTCTAATGCAAGTTTAATCCTGACCCTGTTTATTATAGACTTCCAGCTGCCTAAACGGACCCAGTTCATTGTATTCTGGCAGCTTTCTGCTCCTTTAGTCCCCTTGGCTCTGACCTCACGTATCTTCCTGAAATTCCCTAAGGGCTCTTTGTTGCCTAAGCTGGATGTGAATGAACATTTCATGTTTTTCTGGCTGAAAGAAAGACATATACCTGCTCTGGGTTAGAAGAAAACTCTGCAAAGGGCACCTCTACGATACTGTAAGAGTAAAACATTTTAATAATGAAGTACCAACTAAGCCCTGTGTGATTTAAGTCTTGTCCCATGTATGTATGTGTGTGCAGATAGAGAGACAGATGATAGATAGATATAGATTAGATAGATAATTTTTTTTTTCTTAAATAGATTTACTGATGCACTGTGGAGGATAAACAGCTCTGATTTAGCATGAGAGAATTTTGGATTTGCAGCTCGGTGGGGTTTTGGCTTTTATAAGCTTCTTTCATTACAAAATTAATTATTTAAATAATTACAACAATGTAAATGAACCATCATCTCAAAATAGAACCCAATTTACTTCCTGCTAGTCCCCTAAGGGTCCCTTTTCTGTAGTTCAGTGTAACCATGTCATTGCTCCAATTCACCAATTTGTGTTTTCTGCTTTATGGATTAAGCACTGCAGGGGCTATAATGTTCTAACTACCTTTGTTTCTCCTTCTTCTCTAGTGCCATGTTAGTATTTTACCAACAACTGACAAGGTTTGGTAGGAGGCAGGAGGTGAGAACAGCATGTCTGCAGAGTAATTCAGGTTAAATATATGTACATTTAATTATTTACACTCAGATTTACATATTGCAATTTGGAGTTCTGGAAAAGCATTAGACTCTCTGTTTATTGCTAACAGCATGGCACTTGGGTTTTCAGAGAAGAGTTGATATGAGGCTAATGAGATTTAGTATAGGATATTTGGCGTAGCCTGAAATTGCCTCCTCTATTCTCTCAATAAGTAGTAATATTTCGCTAAGTCCCTTATCTCAGGGATATTGACTTAAACTGAGACCCTAATGCTACTAAATGATTGAAGAACTAAGTTTTGAAACATATAACAAGATTCTTTTCTTGTAAAAACCTTGAAAGAAACAGAGCAAGGTAACTTCTTGTTTTTATCTGTGTGTGTGTGTGTGTGTGTGAAAGGGGTGGGGGCTAAGGGAAAAAAAAAAGCAGTGTCGTAGGTAAAGAAGAAAACATACTTTCAAAAGACTTATTTGTATGACATACAGACAGGCAAAATGCAGCCACTTAGGAGGCAATCAAAATAGGTGATACTAAACTTAGTAACTACAGGGAAAAGTAAAACCTCAGTTATTTTTCATTGGCTCTTTAAAATAGTTTAGGTTGTCAGACTGATAATAATCAAAACAAAACAGACCACTGAGGTTATGAAGTAGATTTTAAAAGGGACAGGCAATATGCTTGGAAATGTCCACTTTTTTTTTTTTCAAGAAAATGAAGGTTTTGTTGTGGTTCAACATTGGTGTAACCCGTGACAGTGAGAGAGTATAGGAGAGAAAAGAGTGTCTGAAATGGTGAGATCCAAAAGTAGGCTTTCCTTATTTTTTTTAACAATTTTGGTTACATTTTGTAGTTATTTCAGAAATGTTTGTGTAGCACAAAAACAATAATTTAAGTGGTATATGGCTCTTAGAGAAACACAGAAAGATACCTTTTATCCCATGGTATGGATACCTTATTGAAGGTAGCTGATAAATCCACGAGTGACAAGAGTTATACAGAAAATATGGAATTGAGAAAAACACATAAATAGTAATTATTCCATAAAATATCTTCAGAGCTCTACCTGCCTGTCTTTCATGTTTAGTTTTTATGACTCCGTGCAATATTGCATGATATCTTAATATTAATTTCTAATTCATTAATTATCTTCCTGACTGGATCTACTTATGGAAGTTTATTATTTATTGCATCTTTAAAAAATTTGGAGTTTATATAATTTTTATTTCTAACATTTTTTCTTTATCATAGTCAATATTTGTTCCCCCCATTTTTAGTTTATTAGATTATTATTTAGTTTATTTTATTAGTTTATTAATTTATTAGTTTATTTGTAATCAAATGTAACATATCTTTATTTACATTTTTGGCCATGGAAAACGTACCAATTTTAAAGTGTTTAGCTGCTTAATAAATTATCAGAACCTGGAGAGAATTTATTTCTGATTTTGTTTTTAGCTATTTTTGAGGAATTCTATCTCTTCATATGTCATTATATTTTATATTTCATACTTCCTTTTGATTGTTCTCTTATTCTCTCTTCCTTTTTCTCTCTCTCTTCTCTTTTTCTCCTTCTGTGCAGTTTTGCTATCAAACAGTCATCAGTTGTGTCCCTTGTGACTAGACTTCCCCACTCAAGAACCAGGATATAATAACAGGAATCAGTTCTATAGTCACATGTTTTAGGAAAATAAGTCAGAATGCAATAAGATGGTTTGGCCTGTATCTTGGTCCTGAGTCTATATTTGTGACTTCTTACTTCACCAAGTTCATAACTTTCTATAGGGCATAGTCTCAAGACACCTTCCCAAATGGCAGAATCCTAAATCAGTTCCTGGTTTCATACAGTGATCCTATTTTTGGCTTTCTTTCCTGAGAGAAATAGGGATATCACTGTGTATCTTAAAGATAATAAAAAAGATAACTATAAATAATTCCTGCCAATTAATTTGACAATTTGGGTAAAATGGATAATCATCTTTAAATATACAACTTATAGAAAATGACACAAGAAGAAATAGAAACAAAAATAGAAAACAAATAATTTAGCATTTATTTTAGCAGTTAGATCAGAAATTAAGTACTTTGCTATGAAGAAAACTATAGTCACAGATGATTCACTCATTAATTATTTTGCACATTTGAGAAATGAATAGCATCAAAATATACAAAGCATCATATACCAAAAATAAAAGGAAAAATAAAATTCTGATCTTTACAGATGAAGATTTTGACATTGTTTTGTCAACAATCTACAAACATACAGTTTTTAGAAATCTATAAAGCATAGATAAGCTGAACACTATCAACCTTGCCCTAATTAATATTAGAACACTATTTCACCCTACAATTGCAAAATATATATTTCTTTCCATTGAAAACTAGATAAGCCAGAAAATAGATTTGTATGTATATCATTTTCTATGATTTGTGATAAAGGTGACCTAGCAATTAATGAAAAAAAGATGGACTATTTTTTTCCACAAATAATGCTGGATTAATTGGATATCTATATGGAAAAAGAAAAAAAAAGATAATTACTTACATACATACTTACATGTAAATATAAAAAAAATACTAATGTTTCCATTTGAAAAGAAAATATTTTCATAGTTACTACTGCATAGTTACCAGGCATATCAAAAAAGAAGAAAAACAACAACAACAAAAAAAGAGAAAGTGGAATCAACTGAAACTCTCAAACACTACTCTTAGCAGTATACATTGAAAGACAAAATGCAACAAAGGAACTTAACACTTATTTTTTAGCAGTTTTCTTGAAATATGTCCACATATTATACTACTCAACAGTTAAATGGATTTTAGTGGGAGTTCCTTAACCTCAGTCAGTTAAGCAGCTGCCTTCAGCTCTGGTCATGATCCCAGAGTCTCAGGGTTAAGTCCCAGGACTGAGCCCCATGTCAGGCTTCGTGCTCAGTGGGAGTCTGCTTCTCTCTCTGACTCTCCCCCTGTTCATGCTATCTCTCTCTCATGCTCTCAAATAAATGAATAAAATTTTTTAAAAATGGATTTTAGTATATTCACAGATATGTGCAACCATCACTACAGGCAGTTTTAGGACATTTTTACTATCTTAAAAAGAATATCCATACCTTTTAGCTATTAATGTCTACCCAGCCCTAGGAAAACACTAAACTGATTTCTGTCTCTATAGATTTCCCTATTTTGGACATTTAATGTGAATGGAATCATATTACATACTATCTTTTGTAACTGGCATTTTTTACTTAACATAATGTTTTCAAAGGTCATTCATATTGTCGCCTATATCAGTACCTTAGTCTTTTTTTATGCCCAAATTACAGTCCATTATATGGGTATACCACATTTTGTTTGTCCATCCATCAGTAGATGAACATTTGAGTTATTTCCACTTTTCACTGTTATCAATAATACTGCTATGTATTTTTGTGTACATGTTTTTGTGTGGACATATATTTTCATTTATTTTGGATGTATATTGAGGGATGGAATGGCTGGGTCATATAGTAACTCTGTAATGCCAGGTTGTTTTCCAAGATAGCTGTACTCTTTTTACAGTTTCACTAGCAATTGCTTTTTATTATCTGACGTTTTGATGTTAGTCATTCTAATGGGTATGAAGTGGTATCTCATTGTGGTTTTGATTGGCATTTCCTTGAAGACTCCTGACACCGGGCATCTTTTCATGTGTATTGGTCATTTGTATATCCTATTTGAAGAAATGTCTGCTTGAATCTTTTGCCTATTTTTAATTAGATTGTTGTTTTTTTTTTGTTGTTGTTTTTGTTTTGTTTTGTTTTGTTTTAGCTTGCTTTTTTTAAATTGAGTTATAGGAGTCCTTTTTACATTGTGGATGCAAGTCCCTTATCAATTATATGAATTGCAAGTACTTTCTCTAATTGCATGGATTATATTTTCACTTTCTTAATGATGTTCTTTGAAGCAAAAATATTTTTTTTTACTTTGGTGAATTCCAGTTTCTGTTTTCTCTTTTGTTGCTCCTGCCTTTGGTGTCATATGCAAGAATCCTTTGCCAAATCTCATGTCATGATGGTTTACCTCTATGTTTTCTTCTAAGAGTTATATAGTTTTAGTTCTTATATTTAGGTCTCTGGCCATTTTTGGTTAATTTTGTTTAAGGTATAAGTTGAGGATCCAACTTCATTCTATTGCATGTGACTATATATAGTGGTCTCAATGTTTATTACCCTCACCAAAATCAGTTGACCATAGATGAATGGTTCATTTCTTAACTATCAGTTCTGTTCCATTGATCTATATATCTGTCCTTGTGCCAGTACCACACTGTCTTGATTCTTGTGGTTTTGTCTTAGCTTTTGGGTCCTTGGTAATTCCATATGAATTTTAGAATCAGCTTATCAATTTCTATTAAGAAATAAGCTGGTTTTCTTTTTTTTTTAATTTTTTATTTTTTATAAACATATATTTTTATCCCCAGGGGTACAGGTCTGTGAATCACCAGGTTTACACACTTCACAGCACTCACCAAAGCACATACCCTCCCCAATGTCCATAATCCCACCCCCTTCTCCCAAACCCCCTCCCCCCAGCAACCCTCAGTTTGTTTTGTGAGATTAAGAGTCACTTATGGTTTGTCTCTTTTAAGTGGGTAGGAGAAGAATAAATGAAACAAGAAATAAGCTGGTTTTCTGACAGAGATTGCACTGAACAGTTTGAGGGGTTTTGCTGTCTTAATAATGTTAAGTCTTGTGATCTATGAACATAGGATATTTCTTCAATTATTTAGATACTTAATTTATTTTAACAAGGTCTTGCAGCTTGAATGTATTATAACAAAATCAAAGAATTATTTGCTTTATTAACATAACCTATACAAAGACATTGAAAGAGGGAATTTGTGAAATTAGGAAAAGTACACTGAATCTTGCCTTCTTCTAAAGTTAAGGAAATTAATTTATATTACATATAAGCACCAAAAAATTATCATGTTTAAAGCCTACTTGAAGTTATTATAAGTAAAAAGAGAATGAGTAGACTAAGTTTCCTATGGAAATGAAGTCACCTTAGAATAAGATACGCATAGATCAGAACTTCTCTTCTAAAATGAACTTAAAGTTATTAAGAAAGCGATACAGAATAAGAAAGAACAATGTAGAACAATATACATCAGAATTAGAAAACCTCCAAATCAAGGTGATAGAATTTAGTAAAGAATAACATAAAAGAAAAAGTCATTTTCAGCATTTAGAAATAAACTAGAAGAAATACAGCAGCAAATTAAAAGAGATACTGCTTTAAAAGAAATGTTGCAAAAAGAGGATAATTTTAAAAACAAGAAACAAAATGACAAGTATTGAAGTAAGTAAAGAAGATCCAGTTTATGGATCAAAAAATTCCTTGAAGAAGAAAACAAGAGTAAAGAAAAGTAACAAATACTAAAACTATAATTGGAAGAAACTTTCCTAAAATAAAAATTAAAAAACAAATGAAACTGCATAATAAAAGAGCATACCATATGCTTCATAAGAGAATACCGACCTGGAAGAGCCTATTTGACAAAATCGCTGGACTTCACAGCACACACACACACACACATGAATTGCAGGAGGGGGTATTGAGGCAGGAACAGCAAGTGAATTATAAATAAAAGAAAATCAGGTTATCATTAATACAGACCAAAATAAAGTATTATATTTAAGATAGCCAATGAAAAAATATGTTCACCAAGGAGCTAATATCTTCTAGAAATTATTTTGAAGTACAAAGTTCACAAACTCTTCTTTTAACTCAGGAAATACTGTTACAATGAGTTCTTATTAAGAATCTATTACAGAGGGCGCCTGGGTGGCTCAGTGGGTTAAGCCGCTGCCTTTGGCTCAGGTCAGGATCTCAGGTTCCTGGGATCTAGTCCCGCATTGGGCTCTCTGCTCAGCAGGGAGCCTGTTTCCTCCTCTCTCTCTCTCTCTGCCTGCCTCTCTGCCTACTTGTGATCTCTCTCTGTCAAATAAATAAATAAAATCTTAAAAAAAAAAAAAAAAGAATCTATTACAGAATGAGTTTCAGACAGCCAAAATAACCAGAAACAAGAAGGGCTTGTGTGAGCATAAACATATCGTTACTTGCATAACTAAGGTTAAAAGACACTTAAAGGGGACAGAATAAAATATGTAGTATGCAACTGCTGTGTATTCAAACAATGTAGACAAAGTATGAGTATAAAAGAGTTTGGAAACATCATAAGCAAAAAAAAAAAAAAAAAAAAAAACAAAACCAAAAAACTGTTCTCGGTAAATATTTTGTGGTAGTAGTAGTAGTATTGCTGTTATTCTGTGTGTAATATGAGATAAAGAAAATGATTAATTATGAGAAATTCTGATTTTATTATTCCTATAATAACCATAATAACCAGGATTCTTGATGTAGAATAAAGAGAATAGAGATATAACACTAAGAAACATTAAAAATTTTGTAGTACTGGATTTTATTGGAAATATGGGAGTATCAGTATACAAAGATTGTATATTCAGCATAGAATTGGAATTATCAACATTTTGGCCTATGTGATTAATTAATGAACTTAGGCCTTACCAACCACAGCTATTAATATCACATATACAAAAAAGTAACCAGACATTTTGAGCTTCCTAGAAAAAAAACCTCAAAAAAACAAACCAATAAAAAAAAATATACCATCACCTGTAGCTTTAACTAATGGATTGAATGTGAATCTTAACAAAACTGAATTTAGTTGCTAATTTTATTTTATTTTATTTTATTTTTTAAAGATTTTATTTATTTATTCGACAGACAGAGATCACAAGCAGGCAGAAAGGCAGGCAGAGAGAGAGGAAGGGAAGCAGGCTCCCTGCTCAGCAGAGAGCCCGATGTGGGGCTTGATCCCAGGACCCTGGGATCATGACCTGAGCCAAAGGCAGAGGCTTAACCCACTTAGCAACCCAGGACCCCAGTTGCTAATTTTAAAAATGCAAAAGACAATGAAACATGTTGAATGTATCATGACTATGAAATCAGCAAGACTTATAATGTTTTGAATCTACAGATTCTTCAAAAGTAAAATTATAAGAGAAAGGATAGAGAAGAAATTTATAAGTTAAAAGTGACTTTAAAGATATATGTATATATCTTTATGGACAAGTTGTACATATATATGTATCTTTTATGGATAAAAGAGATACGTATATGTATCTTTTATGGGCAAAACCAAATTACAATGTCTGGGGATGCACATGTATATCCTAAAACAAAATAAACACTAAGAAATGATTCCTGTAAAATTCAGAGTAATATTTCCTTTATGGGGATGTCAAGATTTGAGACAGAAGCAAGGCACATGGAAGAGTTCTTGGAGTTACTGTTTAAGTTGTATATCTTAACCTGGGTTGTGGTTACAAGTGCATCTGCCTCATAGTATCTCATTAAGCTGTATGTTTGTTTCATGTGGTTTTCTGTTATCTGTGTTTGAAAAAATTAAATAAATTAACTTTTCTTTCACTCTACATTAATGGAGCCATAATTTTTTAAAAGGATGTTTAAAAACAGGAATAGTATGTCATTGTTTTTTTTTAGTTGTAGACGAAAGTTCTCCAAAGCTTAGATTTTAAAAAATAATAATTTAAACACATTCCAAACTACAATTAAGCATGAATATACTGTGGGAAGTATGTATTTTTTTTTTAAAAAAAAAGGGAAAAATGGGAGATTGATACAAAAACAAATATACCTAGAAGATTTTACTGATCTAAACAAAATAGATTGACTTTTTAAGGAAAAAATTAGAACATAGATTCTACTAAGAGAACCTGGCATCTTCTAATTCCTAACACTTTTTTCCCTGTTGTATTATAATGCTTTCTTTATAGTCACCTTAATACAGGCAAATTTAAAAATAATTCTAAATGATACCTAGTTGACTTAGGAATAAATATAAATTGGTTGCTTAGTTAAAATTGACTCAGTAGCTCAGTCGGTTAAGTGTCTGGCTTCAGCTCAGGTCATGATCCCAGCATCCTGGGACTGAGCCCCACATTGTGCTCCCCGCTCAGTGATGAGCCTGCTTCTCTCTCTCCTGCTCCCCCTGCTTGTGTATGCTCTCTCTCTCTGTCAAATAAATAAATAAAATCTTAAAAAAAATAAAAAATAAATAAAATTGAAGTAGACAAAATATATTGAAAATATGAGTAGGAAGACATGTGTGTTTTATAGTAGCAATTTATTTTGTCTTTCTAAAAAGTTTAAAAAAAAATTCCAGGTAGTTAACATACAGTGTAATATTAGTTTCAGGTGTACAATATAGTGATTAAACCCTTCATACAGCACGTGGCACTCATCACACATGCCCTCCTTAATGTCCATCAATTCTTTCACACAACCCCTACCCTTCTCCCTTCCGGTAACCATCAGTTTATTCTCTCTAGTTAAGAGTCTGTTTCTTGTTTTGCTTCTCTCTCTCTCTCCTTTCTTTCCCCTTTGCTCTTTTGTTTTATTTCTTAAATTCCACTATGAGTGAGACTATATGGTATTTTTGTCTTTTCTGGACTGCCTTTTTTTGCTTAGATTATTCCTCTCTAGCTCCTTCCATGTCATTGAGAATGGCAAGATTTACTTCATTTTTATGACTAATATTCCATTTTATTTATGTACTACATCTTCATTATCCATTCATCAGTTGCTGGACACGTGAGCTATTTCCATAATTTGGCTACTGTAGATAATGCTACTATAAACATTGGGGTGCATGTATCCCTTTGAAGTAGTATTTTTGTATTCTTTGGGTAAATACCTGGTAGTACAATTGCTGGGTCATCAGTAGTTCTATTTTTAACTTTTTGAGGGAACTCCATACTGTCTTCCACATTGGTTGCATCAATTTATATTCCCACCTACAGTGGAAGGGGTTTCACCTTTCTCCACATCCTTACCAACACCTGTTGGTTCTTGTATTGTTGATTTTAGCCATTCTGACAGGTATGAGGTGACATTGCATTGTAGTTTTGGTTTGCATTTCCTTGATGGTAAGTGATACTGATTAGCTCTTCATGTGTCAGTTGACCATCTATATTTCTTTTTCTTTCTTTCTTTTTTTTAAAAAGAGAGATAGTGGACACATGCATGGGCATTTAAATGGAGGGGAGGGGCAGAGGGAGGGGGAGAATCTCCTTTTTAAAGATTTTTTTAAAAGATTTTATTTATATTTTGTTTTATTTTGTTTTTAAGATTTTATTTATTTATTCAACAGACAGAGATCACAAGTAGGCAGAGAGGCAACACAGAGAGAGAGTGGGGGAAGCAGGTTCCTCGCTGATCAGAGAGCCCGATGCAGGGCTCGATCCAAGGACCCTGGGATCATGACTTGAGCCGAAGGCAGAGGCTTTAACCCACTGAGCCACCTAGGCGACCCAGATTTTATTTATTTATTTGACAGACAGACATCAGCAGATGGTGAGGGAGAAGCAGACTCCCCACTAAACAGGGAGCCCGAAGCTAGGCTTGATTCATGTCCTGAATGCAGACACAACTGACTGAGCCACCCACGTGCCCCTAGGAATCTGTTTTTTAAAAATTTTGTTTATTTGTTTATTTAGAGAGAGCAGAGGGAGGGTCAGTGGGGGCAGAAGAGAGAGAATTTCAAATGGCCTCTGCTGAGCATGGAACTTGACACAGGGCTCAGTCTCACAACCCTGAGATCATGCTTTTCATTTCTGCATGTGATCCTTTGACTTAGGCTGCTTTGCGAGTGGATCATTTGGATAAGAGGTTTACTTGCAATAAAGATGAAAGAGTAGAGTCAGTATTAATAAGCTACCATTGGGTCATAAACCACTTCAAAACATAATAAACTAAAACAATTTATTATTTTTCATTAGCCTATTAGTTGACAGACAATTATGATGTAGGCCAGATTCTGCTGATATTGAGTGGACTCACTTATGTATTAGCAGGGATTAGCTCTATCTCTGGGGTGTGTGTGCTGGGACTTCAGCTTTCCTCCATATTTTCTTTCATTCTCCTGTGGGCTAGTCCAGACTTGGTTTTATGGCTGAGATGAGAATTCCATGGAGATAGTAGTATACAAGGTCTTGGAAACCTAGGCTCAGAAATGGTGTACCTTCACTTCTGCTACATTTTATTAACCAAATAAGTAATAAGTCCAGCTTAGATTCAAGGGATCACAAAGGAAGGAAACAACAAAACAAAGTAAAACAAAATAAAACACAATAAAACAAAACTCCACCTCTTAAACTCCTCCTCATAAGTGAGGAGCTTATGAAGTCACCTAACAGAGGGTTTGGAGACAAAAAAGCTACTAACTAGGACCATAAGTTAAATCAATCTACTATAGTATCCAACATCATTTAAGGTTTAATTTTTAAAGCATTGTTCTAAAAGAAGAGCTTCAGCTTTTCAAACTTCTATGTTTCAAGTTCCCATGTTTCCTTTATAAAATAAAGACAGAGGCATTTGACATGTAGTTATAGTTTATTACTCATTTGAACATATGAACAAGAATGAACAAAGTTAATTACTAGAAAGTTTTTATAGAGAGTGAAAGCAGGGTTTGATGGGCTGCTGAAAGTAAACAGTTAAAAATGAAAACACATTGTATTTTCTGGAAAATTTTTTGTTACTTTTTGTAATATTCTTGTAATATTCATCTTTGTTTACTATGTGGATATGAGTTTAAGTTTGGCTATGAATACCGGAAGACCCCAAGTAGCATCCATTTACATAAGTTATAAGTTTAATTCTCTTTTATAGAATTCAGTGTCAGGGGTCAAGGCTATAAGGGGTCCATGATGTTAGAGTCCAAGTTTCTTTTTTTTTTTTCCTACCATTCTTTTTTAAAATAATTTTTTTTTCAATTTTGGAGTATGTTTAGATTTAGATAAAATTATAAAGATAATACAAAAATATTAAATATTAAATATTAAAGATAATATATATAATAATAAATACACTGTTAACATCTTACACTACCATATATTAAACCAACATTAATACATTACTATTAGCTAAAATCCTGACTTTATTTAAATTTACTAGTTTTTCATTAATGAATCTTTCTATCCTAAGGTTCAATCCAGGGTACCACATGAAATTTATTTGTCATAACTGCAGTCTCCTTTGGTGTGTGAGACTTTATCAGTCTTTCTAAATTTTCCATGACCTTGATAGTTTGAGGCATATTAACCAGATATTCTGTGGATGGTTCCCCAGTTGGTGTTTATTTGTGGGGTTTTTGTGTGAGGGGTGTTAAAGTGGGGTTATTGGGTTTTGCAAGAATACAAGAGGTGGAGTGCCTTTCTCATCACGATGTATAAGTGGGTAGATAACATTGTTGGTGATATTAACCACTTCTGTCATAGTATTTGCCAAGTTTCTTCACAGTAAAGTTACTTTGTTTTCCTTTTATGTTTCTTTTTTATATCACATCTTAGTATTCTTTATAGTCACATCTTCAAGCACATCTATAAGGGGAAGTCATTAAATTCTGCCTTCTGGTGTGGGGAGAATAGACATATATTAAATGGAAGTTTGCTAGGAAGTAAGGAAAATGTATCTCTTCTCTTCCACTTAATTATTTATTCAGTCATTTATTTATATCACTGCAGCTCATTGATATTTATTTTATACTTTGGGTTATAATCCAATACTACATTATTCATTTTGTTGTTCGAATAATTACAGTTTTGACTACCAGGAGGTATTTAAGGTTCGTTTCAATTTTTTTTTGACATGACACCCTCCTGGGTTTTGTTTGTTTGTTTGTTTTAAAGGTTTTATTTATTTATTTGACAGAGAGACATCACAAGTAGGCAGAGAGGCAGGCAGAGAGAGAGAGAGGAGGAAGCAGGCTCCCTGCTGAGCAGAGAGCCCGATGTGGGACTCGATCCCAGGACCCTGAGATCATGACCTGAGCCGAAGGCAGTGGTTTAACCCACTGAGCCACCCAGGCGCCCTGTTTGTTTGTTTTTTAAGACACCTTGCATTCTGGTACTTCAAGATACTCCAAAATAATCTTGTATTTCCCTTGGCTCCACTCTATAATAATCCATTTCTCTAATAGGTATCATTCAGAAAAGGATACTTAGAGGGGCGCCTGGGTGGCTCAGTGGGTTAAAGCCTCTGCCTCTACCTTTGGCTCAGGTCATGATCTCAGGGTCCTGGGATCGAGTCCCACATCGGGCTCTCTGCTCATCAGGGAGCCTGCTTCCTCCTCTCTCTGTCTGCCTGCCTCTCTGCCTACTTGTGATCTCTCTCTCTCTGTTAAATAAATAAATAAAATCTTTAAAAAAAAAAAGATACTTAGAGAACAATATATGGGTGCAAGATGTGGTTGTTGCTTCTGAGGTGTGACTGTAGAGTCTCTCAATAGGCAGAACTAGGTAGTATATGAACATATATTAACCCATTTATAAGCAGATATTTATAATTATCCTCTATGTGTATACACATATATGGATATACATATACATACATTTTTATGTGCATTCATGCATATTTATATGTTAACTAAATATGAGTTTATTCTTCATGTCTGTGATTCTAATACAATAACACATGTTTATTCTAAACTTCCTTTCTTGCTCATTTGTAACTTCTTTCTATGACAGCAAGAAATCTGGCTTCCTCTGTCATCTATTCATTTACTTATTTGCTCAGCCCTACTGTACACACCATACCTTTTTTATTGTGTGCAACATAAAAGCCTACATATTCCATATTAGAGATGGGGATGACAAATTATTGGCAGAGAACACACATGGAGTTTCCTTTAAGGAAGGGTTTCCAGAAGCTGCCCTGAAACTTTTCTGCTGGCATCCCATTGGCTAAAAATTAGTCATAAGGCTTGAAAAGGAGTTTGGGAAATGTAATCTTTACTCTAGGAAGCAATATGTCAAGCTTAAACAAAATTATTACTATGAAAAATGGGAAAATAAAGGGGAAGAAAATTGGAAAACAACTAAGATTGAAAAATTAGAAAATACTCTCATTTCCTGGATATTATTACTTAATTTATTATTATTGTTGTTGTTGTTACAAAGCAAGGAAAAAGGAATTGGTCAATTTTAGAATTCATTTGGCTAGAAAGATATTTGGCTTATTAGTCATTTGGCTATTTATAGAAAGTCATATAAATAGACTGGAACAGTAATCTTTGTATTTTTAAATCTACGTTTTAGTCCCCTTCATCTTTGCCATTATCTGTAGTCCAGTTGAATTTAAATTAAATGAGCAAGTGATTAATATATTTAAAGCCAAAATGGTTCTAGGAATTAGCTGAAAAATCCAATACCTGGTGTCGCTAAGGAGTCTGGAGAGACTGTCTCATCACATTGTCTAAAATGTTCTTTAAATGTGTGAAAGAAGTAGCACTTCTATTTTTATATGACGGTTTCCCCTTTTCTCCTAACAAGGGCTGTGAGCAGTGACATTAATCTGTTGACTGTTGCTGAATATATCAGATATGCTTCATAAATGCGCACCTGCTGTGCTGCTGAAAGAACCTGGTATTTTCTGATGCTCCATTGAATACAATGGACTGACAGCTTAAAGAGGCAGAGCGGAAGATAGGTAGGAGGGAAGTCCGAGAGTAAATGGGTT
Organism: Mustela nivalis; assembly: GCF_964662115.1. Taxonomy (NCBI): domain Eukaryota; kingdom Metazoa; phylum Chordata; class Mammalia; order Carnivora; family Mustelidae; genus Mustela; species Mustela nivalis. The sequence goes on from NC_139026.1 coordinate 31,174,833, forward strand.
AATAATACACCATAATACACTCTTCATTGAAACTGGTTATTACGGGAAAGAATAGAAGGACAACAAAATCTTAAATAAAGGCTAGCTTATGAAATGTAATAATACTAGAACTTGTGCTAAAATAGATATACTCTTCAGGCTGAACTGATTTAAATTCTCAAATGCATGGTACTTTAGCTTTTTCTTTTTTCTTTTTTAAGTCAGAGTTATTTAGAGGTGATGGCCTTGAGTGTGAGCTAGCCAAATTATGCATAATACTTATACAATATTAAAATGCAAAGAACTTTCATAAGAAAAAAATTGGCATATCATACTCCCCTATGTAACATTACATTTTTAAACTTTCAACAAAAGACCTATAAAACCTCTGGGTATAGCTGCTTAATGGTTCCCAATTGTTCTAAGAAATAGCTCAGTCCATGGAAAACATTATAAAGAAATTTCATTCAGCCCTAAATATGTCTATTCTTTTGACATAGTCATAGCAATTCAAGCATGAGAATGAATACAAAATAGGCCCTACTAAACCTGAAATAGGATTTTTTTTTATTTTTAAATTATATGCCTCTTCTAAGAAGTGAGAAGATTTGGACATAATTCAACCTAAGCTACTACATACATGAAATTTCAGTGTGAAAGTATTCCAGTAATTAGTCATTTTTTTTATACTAATTATAGTTATAGAATAGACTTTTCTTTTTCCTTTGAAATTTCTGAATGTATATCTTATTACAACTTTCAAATTTAAAAACTCATACATTAAAAATAATTGAAATTTTTACATTTAAACAACATAAAATGTCTATATCCTTCAGGCTTCTATTTATTATCATACCAAATGTATATGAATAACATGAGTATAACTCTCTTCTTATAGAAAAATACCTTAGATTTTGCCAATTATTAACAATGATAATGATCACAATACTAATGGAATGGAAAAATAGTTTTGTACCCAAGTTTTATTAGTTCTCCTTGTTTATTTCTTGGAGTCACTTTTATTTTTATTACAGGCAAATATTTCTGGCTTTTTTGATACCTATAAAAATTATCGCAACCATAGGCTTTTTTTTTCAACCATAGACTTTTAATAATTTTTACATTGCAAAAATATTTCACTTGTAAGCTTTGATGAATCACACTATAATTAATCACTTTAGCTCTTATTTTATACCTGGAGCCATGCTGCAATCCTCTCTTTCTATGATGTTTAACACAGACTTCTAGATAATTATTATATTTCCCTTTAAGCTTTGTTTAGCTAAACTTTATGTACTTAATCCTTTAATATTTTGTTCTCTCCTAAGAAAACATCCCTATTCAGATCTCTCAGTATTGTTCTCTGATTTTTTTTTTCTATTTCCCTTTAACTTGGGACAGATGTTTACCATTTGTTTGGTGGTCATAGGAGGTAACTGATTTGTAGCATTTCCCTATTTCTGTAGTAAAAATACTCCTGGCAGGGTTATTTCAAGCCAAGAAATACATTTTTGGCCTTTTAGAACTTTCAAAGAAGGCACCCATTCACCATTCAATTTGTATATTTTCCTCTTTATAGTTAATTGCTTCATAATCTAATAAACTGCACTATGGTTCTTCAAGAAAGGGTGACCATTATTAACTAAAATTTTCTCCCTCTTTTATTCCAACAGTACACTTGCATTATTTTCCATATTAGAACATGACTAGAAGTTGGAAATTCTCTCAATCCAACTTGTATTATTATTATTATTATTATTATTGTATTCTCTCAATCTAACTTCCTATTCTTTTGTTTTTGACTTTTTATGAATTTTAGTATATTAATATGAGATTATAATTCCACTTTTTTAAAATTTCTAGTATTGAAATACTTTGTGTGTGTGTGTGTGTTTTTAAGATTTATTCATTTATTTAGAGTGAGAGAGAGAAAGAGAGAGAATGAGAAGGAGGGGGAATAGGAGAGGAAGAGAGAATCTTAAGCAGACTCTATGCTGAGTGCATCTTGGGCTCCATCTTGGGACCCTGAGATCATGACCTGAGCTGAAAACAAGAGTCTGGTGCTTAACTGACTGCACCACCCAGGTGCCCTCTAGTATCTGAATTCTTGATTCAATAAATTAAACGATTATCTTCTGAATTAGTTCTAGTTTTTCTGTCAGTGTTCTGATCACTTCCTTCAAGTTCCTCATTATAGATTCTTCCTCCTTTACCAATCCTGTACCAGAGTGGTTCTCACATTCTAGTTTATGAAAAGAAAAGTCTAATGCAGAGCTTTAAAATATGTAGTATCCTGGACCTGACTAATATTCTTTTTTAGTTGCTTTGCCTCCCAGCCAAGGAGCTCACTTTTATAAGCACCAAGATGATTTTTACATGGATGATTCATGGATTAAATTTGGATAAATCCATATAAGTGTTGTTCTTCTTCAAGGCTCTATCTTACGTCTTTTGCTTTGGTGATATTATCCTCTTTAGCTTAAATATGTAACAGATTTAAAAATCTATACCTTAACCCTTGTCCAAATATGTTCACTAAATACCCTCTTTAAAGCAATGCAGAATTAAGTATGATATTAATACCACTGGTTCATTGTGACAAAATCCTTGGTACATCTCTCCACAAAAAATATGTTTAGGCAGTTCAGAGAGTTCAAAATTTTCCCCTCCAAAGAGAGGAGATAACTCGTATAAAGAGCTAAAAACAATGGTTAAAAACAAACAAACAACCAAAAACAAAGAAACAGTGTGGTAATATCTAAACATGGTATAGAATTGTTTTGAATGGAGAACAAATGAGCATATGAACAAAAACATTTGAATTAGTCATCAGGTCTCTAGCTGTACTGCTGTGTCTTCATTATTTGTCAAAATGTGGCATCTCATGGGAGGGTCGGGGGAAAGACTTTTAGCAGCCTGGTTTCAAATCTTCAGTGGCTCTGCCACGACTAGTTATGTAAATGTAGCAAGTGCCTTCTGTACGGTAAACTTTCACTTACCCAATTTTGAAAGAGACATGAAACTGTCTACTTCAACAGCCTGTAGTTCCCTAGATAATCTAATTCACAGTTCATTGACTACAGACCAACAGATTCTTTGGAAGTTCAGTAAGGAAGCAAGTTATCTCACTAAATTGCCTCTTATCCATGATCCTTATCCTTTGAGCCAAATCGATGCATCTCTGCCATTAACATCTGCTACTAACCTGGAAGGCATTGCACCCCCTTTCATGCAACCTCCCCAGTAAATTTCATGCTTCCCTTAGCCTTATATGTGAGTGACGCTCATTAAGACTTCATGGGATTTTGTATTTTAAGGTTAGAATATCTTCATTCAGATATTTAATTTATAGTTCAGCATTATATATTTAAAATAACTTATTCAATTCACAATTTATTTTGTGTTTGATATATGGTGTAGGTAAAATGTGATTTATTTTCCAAATAACCAATGAAATATCTTAACATATTATCACATAATCATTTTCTCACTAATTTTGATACTTTCTCATATGCTATATTATTAACTACACCTGTACTTTTATTCTTGATTGGCAATTTTCCCATTGATTTGTATCCATTTTTCCATTATAAGGCATTAGGGATACAGATAGTTTTATAGTAGGTGGTAGGATGGAACAGTATAGACAAAGATATGGGACCAGAACCAGCCTTATCTCACTCCCCACCCCAACTGCTGTGCCATTTAACCCTTAAGATTTCTAGAAATTGAGGGTAAAGGAAAGCATGGAAAAAAATATCTGAACTAAGTTTATTCTGAATTGAGGAGGCTATATTATTTCCAATTAATAAAAAAGGGGCTTGCCATAGAAAATTTACCTAATTTTGACATGCTACCAATTTCTAGTTGGAAGCTCAAAAAGTTAAATTTTTTTGGTAGGGGAGAAACAAAAACAAAATAGAATTATGCCTAAACATTCAGTTCTAATTCTTAACAGTATTTGGGTTTTACTTGGTTAGAACCCATCTTGGAATCAATGAATATTAAAATGTTTTCCTTTTCCACAGACATGTAACTATTCCTAGTAAATCACACATTCAACCTTCAAAATAAAGTTTGAAAAAGACTTTTCCTACTCGTTTGTCAATGAAAGTTTCATGTTGGAATTAATGATTTTTAATTGTATATTTAGAAGGTGACTTTTCCACATGGACAATAGTTTTTTGAGTCTCTGAACCTCAGAGCACTAATTTTACCTTAATTAATTTATACATTTGTTCAACTCAGTTTCAAGGTCCCTGCCCTATTTCAGAAATTGCGAGTCCTTATCTGTAAAAACAGAAAGATTAACTCACACATATTAAACAGAGTTACTCATGGTTGAAAGTGATAACATAAGATGTGTATAAGCATAGAATTTTAATTTGTATTGTGTTTAGCCTTCCCTCTATTAGCTCTTCCTGAAGGGAGAGACAGATTCTGGATAGCTAGGACTTTTTTTTTCCCCTTCTCTTTTTAGCTGCATATATTCACCCTCCCATATAATCTACATCTAAAATATTGAATTTATCTTTTCTTTTTTTCTTTCTGGGTCAGGATTCTTTATAATTTTAAAGCTGAAATGTGGAGGTGTCTCTTATAAATTCACGTTTTAAATAGTCATCTTCTTGATCACCAACATCAACCAAGAATCTTTAATCATGTATGGCCCCTAACCTTCCCAATCCCAGTCTCTGTTCTATTAAAAATACAGAAGAGATGTCTCCTACTGTCAGGCTTTTTGATTTACTTCTGCATGCCACTCAGGTGATCTCTAAAATGCTGGAAGCAACCTCAAGAGGCTTTTCATGTCTCATGAATTCTCTGTGATAAAACTGAGGGGAAAGGCTACAAACTCTAAGTTACTATTCCTCACCTTTGTTCCGTATCTTGCATCAAAAGAGATGTGAAACCAAAACAGTGGAAATATCCAAAATACCAAGGATGTTTCATTGCCCAGGAATTTGTGTAAATCTCTCTCTTGCTCCCATTAGCCCTCCGGAGGGGCAGCACCTTTGTTTTCCAAGACGAGAGGAGAATGGGCAGGAAAGGAAGTGACAGAGGAAGTTCTTAGATACTCTTCACTTCATTTTTTTTTTCTTTCTCTCTTTCCTTCATTTTGAATGCTCTTCCCTGTAGCTCCAAACAGATGTCATGAATATGAGCTGAATAGCTCAGTTCCATAAAATCTCATGAGGTCCCAATCTTACTGGGTTGGGTTTGGTTCTCTTCTTACACAATGGACAATTTCAAAATACTTTGCTAACTGGATCTTTCACATTTTATGGGAAACTAGTGAGAGGATTTTGCTTACAGACTGCTTACTTTCTAAAGTGGAAGGAATATGTTAGATTTTATAACCTCTCCCAGGGAGAATCCAATTATAACTTCATTACCTAATTAAAACAGATTTAATGATTAGGTGTTTCCTCATCCTCCAGTTTGAGCCCTAAAGGCAAGCTGATGGGATTTTTCAACCAAGTTTTCTTACTGGAACTTCGCAAGCACTGCATGCTCCATTTACTGTAATTATGTGAAATTTATCTTTCTGAGAAAAGTGTACACATATCTTGGCATAGCTTTCTTGAGAAAAATAGCTAACAGTCACAATTTGTTACATCCATCTTTTTCCCCCCCTCCTAAGAAAGATAAAAACACAATAGTAAATGTTAAAGAACTTCAGGTCTATAAAACAATTTACCAAGGTCTCTTGGAATTCGGTTTGGAAGGAAGTTCTACCAATCTGAATGAGTGATAGAAAAAGACCTAGAGAGATACATTGCCTCATGTATGCTTTTCCGAAGAAGAATTGAGCAGTCCACCGGTCATCAGATAAAATGGTAAGCTGCTTCATCCTCTCTCCAGTTCATGTACAATGTTTTCAATCTCAGGTGTTGGGCAGCTGGGAGCCTCCTACCCTATTTCTTTTCTTCCGCAGTGCTCTTTTCTCCCCTTTCCAGCCCCACTTCTTTTTTCTTTCTCCTCCCTCTCTCTTTTTCTTTTAATTCTTTTAAAAAAAATCTTTTTGAATCAATTTAAAAATACATCTCTGCATTTGTTATGGAAATTGGAAAGCAAGGGATGGGGAGAGATGAAATATAGCGAGATATCTTTTAGATATATTATAAAGACATTTTTCTTAATAAGGGATTTTACACATTCATAGTTATTAAATCCAATTTGTCCGCACTTCTGTAAACTTATTTGATATTTCCTGTGTGCTTCCTAGCCATAATCCTAATTTTTTTAATGATTTTTAATGAAGTTTCTATCATTTAGAACATTATATTCTCTGCAAGTGACTTGAGATTCATATATTATGTTTTTTTTACTTCCTGGTGTTTCCTTTTGATATTTTGAAAAACATTTGAACTCTATTTCTTCATTAATATAGGAAAACAATAAGTTTTGAGATGATGATGATGAAATATTTAACATGGTTTTATTCCCTTGCTCCCTTTCTAGTCTCCATATTAATGATAACAATCACAGCAGCAATGCCATCATTAATTCATGATCTATGCCTTTTTCCCTTCTAGTTTTTTTTAAATAAGAAAAATTCTTTATGCTTAACTCCAAGTTTTATTTGTTATTTGCTCACTACTATAATAATAGAAAGATACTATCTTGAACCAATATTAATAAATATGTGGGTCTAAGAGCATGTCATTTTTGTTGCTTCAGTATATATCACTGTAACTTTTTGAAAGTTTTTTTTAAGATTTATTTATCTTCTTTTCTTTTGTTTTTAAGAGTTATTTATTTATTTTAGAGAGAGCATGAGTAGAGGGAGGAGCAGAGAGAGAGAGAGAGAGAGAGAGAAAAGCAGATACCCCACTGAGTATAGAGACTGATGTGGGGCTCGATCTCATGACCCTGAGCTTATGACCTGAGCAGAAATCAAGAGTTGGATGCTTAACTGACTGAGCCACCCAGGTGTCCCTCTGAAAGTTTTTTGTTAAGCACCAAATTCTTAAAATTTTTTAAGACCTAGGCAGAGCACATATGATTTTTGGGGTGGTGAAAATACTCTGCATGGTATAATTATGGCTCTACATCATTATTCATTTGTCCAAACCTACAGAATATGCAATAGTAAGGATGAAACCTAAGGTAAACTATGAACTTTGAATGGTTATGATGTATAGGTTCATTCTTGGTTAAAAAAAAAGGTTGCCCTTCTGAATGAGACTGATGACTGGGGAAGCTATACATTTATGGGAACAGGGAGTATATGAAAATCTATAAATACTTCCATTTTTGTTGTAAACTTGAAACTTATCTAAAAAAATAAACTCTTAAGAGGAGTTCTCCTGACCTTTAATACAACTATAACTCAGAAGATTTATTCTAAGAAGACAAACATGAACATGCCAAAACTTTTTGCTATAGGAATGATAGTTTCATATTTCTAAAGTGATGGAATATTAGAAATCTTCCTCATGAGCTTTAGTTCTGTGTTTTTAAGTCAATGATGTAATATTCATAAGGTCAATAGCATGTTGATGGATTGCATTGATAAACATTTAATGACATAGGTAAAGGATCATAACACATTAAAAGAATAAAATGCACGCTGATAAAACATGAAGTCCAATTTTGTTTTTCTTCAAAAGCATAGAGCATTTTACCTTAAAAATAAATGCATATATATATTTATCTTCACATATTTATATGGGACATGATATAGCAAATGCTTTTGGGGAGTGATTATTTGTAATTATTACTTCCTTCATGGTATTTCTTTGTAGTTTTATGTATTTCACAATAAATATTTCTTGTAATGCTCATATGATCACAATCCTTAAAAATTGCAAACATGCATCTATAAAACAGAAGATATAAATATAATGGAGTAAAGATTAAACATTTTTATGGCAAAAGACATCATAAGCAAGTGATAAAAAGAAGGAAATATTTGCAATATATATGCTCATCTATGAATTAATGTTCCAACTATAGAGATGCCTTTTACAAATTAGTAAGAAAAAACAACACCCACTCCAACATGAAAATGGTCAAAAGAAAAAAAGAAGAAATTCACAAAAAAGAAAACTGAAATAACCAAATATACATCAGGAAAGCAAAAAATAAGGCAACTGTGGTATATCAAATTTTCCCTGTCACATTGGCCCAAATAAATGCATGCATATCAAAATTTAGTGCTGCCAAGGATGTCAAATACTACAGACCACTTGGAAGATACTTTGACAGTATCTACCAACATAAAAAATAAACATAGCCTTTAAGTTACTTCAGTACACATGGCAAAGAAGTAAAAGCATTGGTACAGAAGGTTATATGTATAATGTTTGTTTTCATTATTTAAAGTGCCACAAATCTGGAAACCTGAGACACCCGAGTATCTGCAATATAGCTATAATTATTGTTTAAAAGACCTAGAGGAATTTCTGTGGTACGATGATAATGAAAAATCAAGTCACCAAAAAAAATTAGATTTGATTCAATCCTATGTTTTAATGAACAATGTAATGAAATAAAATATGTGTCTTTGTATCTGTTTATATTTGTGTAATATATAGACGATTGGGAAGCTATTAACATAAGATTCAGTAGGTTCTCCCTGAGTCAGTGGCTCTCTCCCCTGGCTAATAATAGATCTAGATTATAGAATCACCTGAGGAGTTTGACTGTCTTGCCAAATCCCCTGTTCCAGCCCTACCAAGATCACAGAAAACTACCAGTTGCTCCTGGGATGGAGGCAGTTTTTACCAGCTCTGGGCTTGGGTGGCCCAGTAGGAGCTGGGAGCACCGCAGCCCATGTGGCCAGTGATGTGGTGCCCTGGCCCGCAGTGTCTGGGGTGTACATCTCCAGTTCTCTTCCGATTTCTAGACCCTTTCAGACTCCACTGGGAGTCTCCCATTCTTCCTCATCTGTTGAGGAATCCAATAGAGAACTACAAAGTTAGAGGGCAGGATTTCTCAACCTCAGTATTATAAACACTGGAGACCTAATACTTCTTTATTGTGGAGGCGTTCATGTGCATTATAGAATGTTTATAAGCATCCCTAGCCTCTATGTGCTGGATGCCAAAAACACCCAGTTGAAACAACCAGAAATGTTCCCAGATATCCCCAAATTTCCCATAGAAGGTTAAGCTTCCAATTTTCCCTGTTGAGAAACACTGCCCTGGAGGATGGTGGAGCCATATACATGGAGGCCGTCTATATCCCCGAATCACTACTTCACCAGTTACAAGACCATGTTTTGAGGTTTATCTGTTATCTTACCCAGTGTAATTATATTATCCAAATATTTACAATTCCTGATTTTTTGTTTTCTTGATTTATTAATGAGAAAATGTGTTCAAATCACTGACTAGAATAGTACATTTGACTCAATTCTGTTACGCTGGCTTATAACATAAGCAAGTTAATTTGACTCTTAGACCTTGTGTAGTAACCTGTGTGTATGTGGGAATGTGCATGTGTCTGATAATGCCTTATTTTGTTCTGTGCCATAAGATAGTTACATGTTTCTCTTGGTTGGTATTTTCTTTGTTTCTTGTTTCTTTGTTTCTTTCTTTCAAGATTTTATTTATTTGACAGAGAGAGAGAGGGAATAAGCAGGCAAAGTGGCATGCAGCGGGAGGGGAGAGGGAGAAGCAGGCCTCCTGCTGAGCAGGGGTCCCCATGTGGGGCTCGACCCCAGGATTCTGGGATCATCACCTGAGCCAAAGGCAGATGCTTAACTGACTGAGCTGCCCAGGCACCCGGTTGGTATTTTCTTGTCAGACCTTTCTTTGCTGTCTACCATTTCTGATCTTCTATTTTATAAATGTTTTATGTAAACAAGTTCAGTATGACAAGTTTTATCTTTTGAGTGATTTAATCTGCATTATATATATATATATATATATATATATATATATATACACATTTTATTTCATTTCTGTCATTTATTTTTATGCTTCTGTTTATTAAATTATTTCTATATATTTTAAACATTTTCTTGACTTACTTGAATAGAGTTTTTTACCTCATTCCATGTTTTCCCCAAACAGATTAGGAGTTATATGGACTCTTTTTATTCATTTAGTAGTTTTATGCTTATTTAACTTTCAAAAGACTAAAGTTAATCAAATGTCTTTATCCACCTCATAAAAAATGCAAGAATCTTAGAATGCTTCAATTTCAGTGACTTCCCCTTCCAACTTATGTGCAGCTGTTATATAGAGCCATCATATTTTCTTTCACTTTAAAAATTAGATAGGTTGTTTGTTTTCTGAATTTGATGCTTGTTTGTATTTACCCAAGTATTTGTGATATGTTTCTTGCCTTTTTGGATAACCATCTGGCATAGTCTTACTGCTTCCTGATTTATATTCCTTAGAAGTTTTTTAGAGGAAGTCAGTTAATATCTTCATTTTTATCTTCATTCTTGAGATATGTTCTTTGACTATACAGAAATATGTATTTGAAGACATTATTGTGTTGGCTTTCGGCTTCCATTGTTGCTATTAACAAGTCACTGTTATTGGTTTTCTTTTTTTCTTTTTTTAAAGATTGTATTTATTTACTTGAGAGAGAATGAGCAAGAGAAAGAGGGAGCACAAGTGGGGGCAGGTGGAGGGCGAGGGAGAAGCAGGCTCTTGCTTGTAGGGGTCCATTATCAAAGGAATGAGACTGAGACAAAGTGAAAGTTATACAAAGCCTTATTCTATGCCAAGCATTAGAAGTTTCACTGACCAGCCAGGGGAACAAGACTGAGACAAAGTGAAAGTTATGTGAAGCTTTATTCTATGCCAAGCATTAGAAGTCAGACTGACTGGCCAGGGCAGCCTCCGAAGAGAGCGACCCCCTCCCGATCTCACAGGCTAGTTTTATAGGGCATAACCACAGACCCAAGGTATGTGGCTTCCATTGTTAAGGCATTTACTCCCAGAATCGATACCCAGAACCGTACCAGGAACTACTGGGGTGTTTATTCCTGGAATGAAGTCCGTGGATGTAAACAACAATATGGCTACCTAGGCAATATGGAGTCGCTCTGGCTAAGCAGGCCCTAATAGTTAAACAGGTTTTAACATTAAATTGGCCTTAACATCCCCCCCTTTTCTTTGGAGATTAGTCAGTTCTTTAACTCTTCAGCCAGTTTTTGAGGGTGAAAACAGGTTGACCTGAGGGTGTTGTTAACCTGGAGTGTTGTTTTATCTGCTGTTTTTCTGATTTTCTTTTGGGCTGTTTGAGGCCGATGAGGTGTCCCCTGGCTGCTGCTTAGTGAGGAACAGGGTTAAAAGTGACCAAGTTATGAAACCCTTTTGAGTCTTAGTTTTAGTCCACAGCTAGTGGGGTCCACCGGCAGTGGCTCCCATTTTGGGGGGTGTCCTTGTTTTCGGCTTGTTTGACGTGACACGCGTGAATCCAGGCCCTGATGCCTTCTACTTTTACTGCTGTGGGGGTGGTCAGGATGACGTGAATGGTCCCTTTCAGCGAGGCTCCACGTTTTCATTCGGTGGCGACATATCCAAACCAAGTCTCCGGGTTGGTAAAGATGCGGTTTTATTTTCGTCTCTGTCTCAGTGTAGGCAGCTCAGATCCCTGCGTGGGCTCTTTTTAAGAGAGACTGTAATGCCTGCAGTGTCTGGAGTACAGACTGATCAGTCGTTTCCGTTAGGGCAGAGTGGAGGGGGTCTCCCAAACATTATTTTAAATGGGGTAACCTTGTTTAAGTAGGGTGTATATCATGCCATAAGGAGGACAAAGGGAAGAAGGTCCACCCCTCCATCGCCAGTCTCCGGAATTAACTCTATCAAGGTCTCTTTAAGAGTCTGGTTCCTTTTTTACTTGCCCGGAGTTCTGGGGCTGATAGGCACAGTGTGGTTTTCAATTAGTGCCCATGGCCTTGGCTAATGCCTGTGAGACTAAAGTCGCAAATGCAAGGCCATTGTTTGACTTAATTATGAGAGGCAACCCAAACCTAGGAATTATTTTTTTTTCTAGTAGCTTTTCGGCTACTGTTCCTGCCATCTTATGTTTGACAGAGAAAGTCTCTACCCAGCCTGAAAAGGTTTCCACCAAAACTAACATATACGTGTGTCCATATTTTCCCAGTTCCATCTCTGTAAAATCCATTTTCCAATAAATTTCTGGTTCCTTAACAGAGTCTGAGTTAAAACTCCTTTGGCCATCCCTGCCTTTTCCTCTACATACAAGTGGAAGGGCTTGGTAACATTTGGGATGGCCAATGCTGGGGCACTCGGTAAGTGTTTGTAATTCCCAAAATGCTCCTTCTACCTCAGCTGTCCACTTCACCATAGTGAGTCCTTCCTTAGTCAGTTCGTAGAGAGGTCAGGCACTCTCCGCAAACCGCAGTATCCACAGCCTACCGTAGCCCATTGTCCCAAGAAACTTCCTCACTTGTCGGGGCATGGTGGAGCTGGGGTATTGGGTGATCACCTGTTTTCTGGACTCAGACAGTGAATGCACTCCTTCATGGAGATCAAAGCCAAAATAAGTGGCATGGCTCTGACAGAGCTGTGCTTTTGTTGCTGACACCTGATACCCTTTCTCCTGCAGAGTCTGTAAGAGAGCTCTCATCCCCCCGCAAGCATCACTCACAGTCCTCAGCGGCTATCTCTGCTATTCCCACTAATTCGGTCAGATTCTTCCTTCAAATCCTTCAATTTTCTGAAGTTCCCTCCTTCTATCTGGGGCTGACTGACTGTCAAAGGCAAGATTGTCTACATGAGCTGTTGTGCAATTTCTTTGAAGTTTACCTCAAGTTGTCTAGTTTAGGTAAACAAACATTTAAAGACAACAAAATCTAGAACTTCATATCCACAAAGATGTGTTACTGAAACATAATTTTTCTCTCTAAAATAATCCTCATTTCCAGAGAGAGCCAAATGAGGACTAATTTACTTGAAAAACAAGTCCAGTCTTAACAAACTTGGCCTAATTATTTACATAAGCTCAGCAAGAACAGTGAGTGATCATATAGATTTTTGAGAATCTGCTTTGCAGGAACTTCTTATAAGGAATCTCTTGGTGGAGCCTGTAATAGCCTCTTTAGGCCAGAAGCCAAGCTATATACTAGTCATCAGACATGCCTGCAGTACCAGTCAATTTGAGCGAATTCCTCTTCCTGAGGTCCTCAAAGTATCCTGAGGCTCCTGCACCTGACAGGAAGTGAAATTCTTTACTCACCTGGTGAGGCTGCTGGGAACTCTGCAAGCAAGGTATCAGGCCAACAGTTTCAAGGGGCTTTACAGCTCCAGGTTTTATAAAGTCAACCTTAGTTCCTTTAAGCTGTCTGGTCATATCCGAGTCTTTCTCAAATATGACATTCCAGTCTAAGACTTGGTAAAATAACCAGTATTTCCAATGGTGTCCTGTTATAAGGAGAACAGATTCTTATTGAACTTAAGCAAATGACTTATTGCCATAGAAGAAGGAATACTTGCTGAGACCTTTTGAGTTTCAGAGGGTTCAGATAGAGAGAAAAGTTGAATGCTTTGACTTGTCTACAAACAAATACTTTTATATTTCTGTAAGTCACAGACATCTTAAGAAGAGTTTCCTTAGCCTGAAAGAGCAAACATTAGAGAACCAGCAATGTTTAAAATAAGACACAACATTAAGAGACACAACATTACAATCTTTCAGTTCATCTAGTCCCATGTTACTAATTCTGGTTTAGTTCGAATGCAGTTCTTATTTCTGGAAATTTTCAGTTCCAGGATTTCAACATATCATAGATCTGTATTTGTTCTGAAAGTCCTCTATATGAATCTCCTTTAAGGTGGAATTCATTTCACAAGAGAATTAGAACAATTACAAATAACAAAAACTGAGAATAGATATGGTTTTATAATTTAACTGGCAAGAAAATCAGGTTACTTCTGTGACATATAACATTTCAATAATTACAATATCAAGTGATGACCTTATCAAAAGTTTAAAACTTTAGGAAATGCATAGAATCTCTGTAATAGTTACAGTATTTACCCAAATGTAACCCAAGGTTTATCATTGATTTAGCAGTACTTCCTGAGTAACTTAGCATACCAAGGAAAAGCCTTATGAGTCAAAGAGATCTCATTTATAATAAATCTTGTTGACAATTGTTAAAATTTAAGTTTTAAAGCACATGCTTAAATAGGATTATGCATGTTTAAGATCTGATAAAACAAAACATAGAAACTGGTTTTTCTGGGCAGGCAAAGAGAAAACTATTTACTTTCTCTTTTTAACAGCAGATCAATTAATCCAAGAAAAGTTTGTCTTTTTGAACAGAGAGAAAGCAGATTTTTTTTTTTATACCAGTGTCTTTTTAGTTTATATAATAGTCAACATTTACTTAAGTGGATCACCAATATAGATTTGCCATGACACAGGGCTTTAGTCTTCCTTTCTTAAATACTATGCCTCATTTGAACAGAAGCATTTTACAGGAAAAGATTAATTAGTCTTTTTTCCCTTTTTGTGAATAGATCCATCAAAACTGAGCTAATATGGCTAAATTTTCCATATATTTCAATGTTTCCTTTCAAACCTATAAACCAAGGCAAATAAAAGTCACTTTCCCCAAGTTTCCTACAGCTTATTACATAACCTCAAGTTTAGCTTTTACTATCTCCTTTTATGTTCTGGTGCAACCAGAAATTTTTATTTTAAGACAAAACTATTCATTCTCTTAGGCCCTCTTTTTTGTGTGTACAGTTGTTTTTTTTTTTTTTTTTAACTTACTATCAGTCAACTGCCTTTTCTCTGTTTTTTTTTTTAGACAACATTACAACTTTTAATAAAAACCTTATGGAGTTTTGTTGTTGTTGTTGTTTGTTTGTTTTTTGGTAGTCCATCCTGATCATACCTAAAAAAATTTTTTTTTTTTAAAGATTTTATTTATTTATTTGACAGAGAGAAATCACAAGTAGAGGGAGAGGCAGGCAGAGAGAGAGAGAGAGAGAGGGAAGCAGGCTCCCCGCTGAGCAGGGAGCCCGATGTGGGACTCGATCCCAGGACTCTGAGATCATGACCTGAGCCGAAGGCAGTGGCTTAACCCACTGAGCCACCCAGGCGCCCTAAAAAAATTTTTTTAAGATCTCCCTTCACAAACTTTCTACAACTTTCTTTTGCATACAGGTTTTGTCCCAAGCCACTTCCTTTCAAAAAACCATCTCATTTAGGACAAAATTACCTTTTTCTTTAACAAAATGTCTTCCCATTCCTTGTTTTTCTTATGTATCTCCTACTTTTTTACATGTAGGGTTATTTTCCTTACTTCCATCAGTCTTAGTTACAGTTAGCAGAATTTTCTATTCTTAGAAACAGTTCGGTCTCTAGTGATGGTTAAGTATTAACCAATTGTGAACAGTTACAACAGAATTCTGTAGATGGCAAATTTATGAATCAGTTAAGCACAAAATATGCTTACCAACAGATTTAAATATTCTTAGTTTCTTTGTAGTAAGAAGTCAAAAGCACAAACCTACATCAAATACTCAATGCTTTAGCATTTTATCTCATTTGGTTGAGACCTAGATGTTCACAATTTAATTCCATTTGTCATTCAACCAAAACTTTAAACTTTCAGGTTACCAAAGACTTTGAAAGCTCTTTTAACAATTACCCATTCAAACTTTGAAACAGATAATTAACCATCAGTTCAGTTATTTCTTTGCTAACAGATTTTAACTAATAATATGAGCTTATTTGACCTTCAGTAAACTTTGATTGAAGTTTCACATTTACTGCTGTAACTTTAAAGACATGTCTATCTTAATTAAACCAACAAACTTAACTTAGTTCAAATACTGATTTACGTTTCACCCGGACCCACTCCACTTTTAATGTTTACCTGAGACATGGGTGGGAAGACCTGGAGTGGGGGGGGTGTTAGGTCCAGGAGCTGCTCTTTTTGATCCTTGACAGTGAAGAGAGAAGGAGCTGTGGTGCAGGAAGCACCGAGGATGGTCTAGAGGCCAGTTATGCAGGCCACATCCAAGTTGGTGCAGAAATAGAAGGGGAAACAGAAGAACAAAGTGCTGCCAGAAGGCAGAGAAAGGGCTCCCAGCCTTAGAGCACATCAGCCCCAACAGAGGAGTAGACGCTTTGATTCCCACCAGCAAGGGAGGCGGGGGATGAGCTAGGAGATCACATCGGGCCAGAGAAGATAGGGAACTTTCCCAAAACAAAGCGAGTTTCGGTAGCTGTTTGGGAATATTCCTTAAAGTCTCTGTCTTGAGTTAGACTAAACACAGTTGGCTCCAATTATAGCATTAACAGAAGAAATCAGTAAGGGAGAAGCCCCACATCTATTAGGAGAAACAGAGAGATAAAAGTCAGAGTCCCCTTACTCTCTGCTTTCTCCATTTCTTCAAACACAGCAAATAACAGAACAGACAACAAAAAGGCAAGACAAAGACAACTGCAGATGCAGCGGCTCTTCCTTGACCAGATAGCAAATCTAAGGGTGTGGAAGATGTAATCCTAACTTAAAAACACACAACCTGCTGCTGGTGGGGATTTTCTCAGTCCCCTGACTGCCTAGGGGGACTTGAACTCCCGGCAGGTCCCCTGACCACCTAGGAGGATTCAAACCCCCTGGCAGGTCCCCTGACCACCTAGGGGGATTCGAAACCCCTGGCGATCTACCAGTGGAGGGATGGGGCATCCCCGCATCCACTCCAGCCCTGGGGAGCAATGGTGCATCCACCTTCTCCCTGGTGGGCTATACCCTGGAGCTCCGCAACCAAAGAGACAGACCAGATCCCGCAGAATAAAATCTCAAGATCTTACCTCCAGAGGCTTTCCCCAGAGATTCTGATGGTGACTCAATTCTCATCGTTTGATCACGGACGAGCCTCCAGAATGTTGCAGTCTGTTATCAAAGGAACGAGACTGAGACAAAGTGAAAGTTATGTGAAGCTTTATTCTATGCCAAGCATTAGAAGTAAGACTGACCGGTCAGGGCTGCCTCCGAAGAGAGTGACCCCCTCCCAATCTCACAGGCTGGTTTTATAGGGCATAACTGCAGACCCAAGGTGCATGGCTTCTACTGTTAAGGCGTTTACTCTAGGAATCGATACCTGGAACCATACCAGGAACTACTGGGGTGTTTATTCCCGAAATGAAGTCCGTGGATGTAAACAATAATATGGCTCCCTATGCCATATGGAGTTGCTCTGGCTAAGCAGGCCCTACTAGTTAAATAGGTTTTAACATTAATTTGGCCCTAATGTTGCTGACGGGGGAACCAGAGGTTGGGCTCAATCCCAGGACTCTGGGATCATGACCTGAGCCAAAGGCAGCCATTTAAGAGACAGAGCCACCCAGGCACCCCTATTTTTTCAAATTTTTAAAAAGATTTATTTATTTTGAGAGATTGAGAGAAAGTGTGTGCAAGCATGAGTTGGGGAGGAGCAGAAGGACAGGGAGAGTGAATCTGAAGCAGGCTCCCCTCTAAGTGTGGAGCCCATCATAGGGTTCAGTCACATAACCCTGAGATCATGCCCTGAGCTGAAATCCAGATCTGATGCTTAACCGACTAAGCCACCCAGGCACCCCGCTGTTTTTTCTTTAAAAAAAAAAAAACAAAAAAAAACAACTTTATCTTTTCTTTCTAACTACTCTAATCATCCTCTCTTGGTTTTTGGCATTGAGCATATTCACTATGGTATATTTATACCAGCGTCTTTTGATTTATCCTTCTTGAGAACTATTTAGCTTCTCTATTTGAAATTGACCTTTCATGAACTTTGAGACATGCTCAAGCATTAACTTGACTACACCCCCATTCTCCCTGTTATCTCTTTTTGAACTCATTTTTGACATAATTAAGAACTTTTCACTTTCCTTTACATGTTCTCTCTCTTTTTTAATATTTCCATGCCTTTTTATGCTTCATTATGGTTAATTTTTATTCAGACTTATACTAGTTTCTAAATTTCTCATTTGGTCACATGCTGGGACTATAGTTTGTGGTGAGACAAAATTTTTTTTAAGATTCTTATTTACTTATTTGACAGAGGGTGAGACACAGCGAGAGAGGGAACACAAGCAGAGGGAGTGGGAGAGGGAGAAGCAGGCTCCTTTGACCCAACTGGGGAGTTGATCCCGGACCGAGCTGATGGCAGATGCTTAATGACTGAGCCACCCAGGTGCCCCTGTGGTTAGATATTCTTACAGGAGACTTGTTTCTTCGTTCTTCCCTTCCTTTCTCTCTGTGTCCTTTCTCTGTTTCTTTCATTTTTTTCACAGTATAGTGGGACAGCTGAGAAATCCCTGTCACCTCCATCTAGAGGTAGGGTTATATTCTTCTAATTCATTCATTGATGGTTATGGCTTCTAGAGGTCCTAATACACAAAGGGTTTTCTATTATTCTCCCTTTGCATTATTGGGTTTTGTCCTCTGTCTCTTGTGCAGGACCAATTAATCTACAAATTTTAGGTCTGCAGGCATAGTTAGAAGTTACCAGGAAAACAGGACAAGCTTAATTCTTGGATTTTTCCTTTCTCTTGTCTTTTATCCACTAACCCAAGGTTATGACCCAGACATTTGTGCTTCTGTTCTCAGAGAGTTTTCTGGTCAATACCAGAAGTGTAATAAAGGCAGTCTTTTTCCTCCCTCTGAGTTTGTGGAAGTTGTATCTTCTTCAAGGTTCTGCTCACTGTTCTGGAAGGAAAAGGTAAAGAAGCCAGTACTCCTAAGGGCAACTAGAGAGAGCAGTGTGTCCCCCAGACTGAGCCAGAAATGGATGTAGTCCGCTTCCTCAGGAGAGCATGCTTCTATCTGCAGCAGCATCTCAAGAGATCAGAAAGCGCACCTAGTGATCCTCTTTACTGTGCAGGGAGATTACAGACTTTTTGGGAACTCCCATGCCTACACGCGATGCAGTGCTCTACAGAAGTCTCTCGATTTGTGTCCACGAGACCCTAGGGCAAGGGAGACCCTGTGATAACTGATGTTTCTTTTATCATTAGTCAAAGAAGGAAGATGGGGAAGAGTGTCAAGAAAGTGAAAAGGGCAGAAAGATTTGGATTTTAATTGATTTATGTAACACAAGTGTTAACTTATTTCTGAACATATCATCTGTACCTGCTGTTTATACCAGGAGTTGTTCTTGTATACTTACTCCCTAGTATGGTGACCCTCCTGGAATAGAGCCTTGTTCATTGCCTTGTTTATATTCTTTTACATCTTCAGAAGCAAAGTCCTTTATCTCCATTGTCTCTGGATTTTTCGCATATGTCCCAGGGCATATACTTAGGCTATCATTGTCTGTGTCTGTGTGTCCATATGCTGGCCTCATATTCAGATTTTTATAGAAATTATATCTTGCTCTATGTTTTATAGTAGTTACCCATTTTATCCTTCCATTGACTAGTTACAATTGTACAAATTAGGATACATATATATCCATTCCAAATTTGTAATTTTTATTTACAGATTGATTAGGACTTGGTGACACAACTGTAAAATTCAGAAGTACTCAGTACAATAACAAAGCAAGTTACAGCAACTACTAATACCTTCAAGACTTGAATTATTTCTTTATACTCCATCCATTGTCTCTGGATTTTTCTGTTTACCTGAATTATAGTACACAGACAGATTTGTAAGACTGACTCAACCCTATTGTAATTTATTTCTGTAATTTAATGCAGCACAGGTGATACTGTGCAAATAGTGAGGAGAGATGAATTCTAGTCCAAAATCATAAACCCTGGGTATATTGTATTTCTTTCCAGATGTATAGTGAAGCCTGTTAATTCCCCATTTATTTCACTAAGTTACAAGTGATTCAAATGAGGTAACAAGTGTGCATGTTCCATAACAGTAGTGATTGCTTGATGTAAGGTGTTCTTATTATTTCTTTGTTCTTCCTATAGATACCTGAGATTGCTTTTTGCAAAGAGAATTAAACAAATGTATTATACCATTTGATAGGCTATTCTGAGCTTTTGGCTGTATTTTATTTTCAGTTTTAAAAATTGCGGACAGAATTTTCTGTAAGAAACTAATGACGACACTTTGAAACAGCCTCTGAATTCCCTTGCATATGATTGCTATAATAATTTTCCAAGAACTACTAACATTTGGCATGACTTTCTCTTCTTAGTATTGAAGTAACTGGATTGTATACTAATAAGTTTTGCCAGTATTCATTCCCTTACAGCCCAGTGATTTTCTGAAATGCACATCTTCAATTGATTAGGATATAATTTCTTGATTTATTTCTGAACAACAACAACAAAAAGCAGAAAGATCTGTTATTTTTCTCTCCTCAGGAACATTTCTAAGCCTAATGAAATTTTTAAAAGGTCGGTTAAAGGTTTACTGGTTTCTTTGCTCTTTTCCCTTAATCTTCTTAATGCTTTGTATGCCACTAAAATTGGTGCTTTATCAATTTCAAGTGCATTTCAGTCTTCTAAAAAAAAAAAATCACTCTTATTTTTCTTTGTTGCTCAACTTGTCTGTCTTGCTTGAAAAATAAATCAAATATTTGAACCAATGCAGTATCCTATTTGTATAAACTAATTTAAGATCTGATTCAATTTTCTATTGTGAAAAAAAGATAAATTTGCTTTTATTAATGCATCAGCACATACACAATTATAGATATGAGATTATAAGTATCAAAATTATGCTTGTTGCCTTCTTGAGAAAAAATATGAGTATTCCAAAGAAACATTTGTTGTGGGGTACCTCGGTGGCTCAGTCAGTTAACCATCTGCCCTTGGCTCAGGTCATGGTCCAATAGTCCTGGAAAAAAAAAAAAAGTATTTGTTGTAAGTTTCAAGATTTGGTTAAATAAAGTGTCTTCCAATCAGATAATTAGAGTTCCTTTCCCGGTACTAATGCAACTGTGTGATAATTCCCATATCTTGGAAACTTCCTAAAATATTTTAGGCTATGATCATTTAAATTGTTACCAGAATAATAATAAAAATTTATAATTTTAAGTAAAATTTAATATTGTAAATATCGGAAAACATCCCTGCCTTTTTTCTACAAAGTGAAAGGTATTTTAAATGAACCTCATATAGGTTATATGAATGCCAAATATGACTTCCACGAGAGCTGATATTTGGACAAATATGTACAAAGATGTATTTCTAGTGCACATCTTTATTGGAAAAAAATTGCCTGAAGTTTTGTTTGCTTGTTTATTGTTTACCTGATGCTTCTGTCAAGTAAGTACTATAAATATAAATAAGACATATTGAACACCTACCTTGTGTCAAGTGCCTTTCCTACATTTATCATAAAACTTTCTCTAAAATTACTCTCAAAATGGGATGTTTTTTCAGTTTTTTTTTTATTTTTTAATAAAGAGAAAATAAAAGACCAGTGGATGTTACTATTGCTCAAGAGAGAAATAGCTATTAGACTACAGTCAGGGTTTAGGGTTTAGGCTAGGACTTTTTGATGACATATGTGAGCACAATACCATCTAAGAAGAAAGACATTTCTTCAGTTTCATTTATAGTGGATGAGAAAGTGCCTTCAAAACATATGGCATTCTCAGATCATAAATGTAGATCGATACCTTAGATTTCTCCATTTATGAATGCATTGTGTTGCAAACAAAAGAAAGTTAAAGCTACATATGTGTCACCAAACAACAAAAATGGAGGTTATTTGTAATACATAATAAAAGTTCAGTGGTATCACTGGTATATCACTGAACAGTAAAGCTATTGAGAACCAGGGCTCTTATTATACTTTTGCTTAGATATTTTTCTTAAATATTTTTTTTTGTTGTTTTTTCATGCTCATTTGTAGCCTCAGGGTTGCAATATGGCTACTGTATCTTTAGACACCATACTATTTGCCTTTTACTGGCCAGTGGCAGGAGAAAAAGAAAGGTACATCACCTAATTGACTTCTTCATGTGTCTTATTGGAGTGAAACGTGCCACGTGTCTATCTCTATCTCTGTGTATCTCTGACAGTAATGGAAGCTAAGATGTTAAGATTTAACATTTATATCAGAAAAGGGATAATGAGGTTGGAAATAGAATTTTGAATAGCTGACTTATAATACTGCTATATACACATTATCCTACATATCTTACTTTTTTAGAAGTACCCAAAACTATGTGTTCATTCATTCATTTATTCTGTAAGTCATTTAAAAATTACTTACTCAGTATTGATTGCTAGGTGCTGAAAATATATCTGTGAATAAAAAAGACAACACCTATCTTAAAAAAATACTCAAAAATCTATTTCAAATAGATTTGGGGTCTAAATGTTAAAGACAAATGAATAAAGTTTCCTCAAGAAAAGATTGAAGAATATCTTTGTGACCTTGGAATAGACAAAGCTTTCTTAAAGAGACACACACAGCTTCAAACCCTAACTATATATATAGAGAGAGTGACATATTGAACTATATTAAGATCGAGAACATCTGGAAATCAGAAAAACATCATTATAGGGTAGAAAGGAATCCACAGGGGCTAAAAAAATATAAGTCTCTACATATATCTGACAAGACTATAATCAGTAAAAAAGGACATATAACCCAATTGAAAATAGGCAACACATGTGAATATATATTTATTTAAAAGATATACAAATGTCTATAAACATGCAAAAAGGTCTTTAACCATGCTAATCATCAGGAAATTCAAATTAAGAGGACAGTAAGATTCTGCTACCTACCCACCAAAATGTCTGCAGTGAAAGACTGAAAATCTCTGTTATTTGCAAGGAACTTTTAAGAAGTTGAAGCAACTGAAACTCTTCATTGAGAATGCAAATTGGTGCAATCACTTTTGTTTATTTATTTTTTAAATTTTAAGTAGGCTCTATACCCAACATGGGGCTCGAACTCATGAGCCTAAAATCAAGAGTCACAGGCTCTACCGACTGAACCAGCAAGGTACTCCTTATACAATTACTTTTAAAACTTGCTTGGCAGGGGTTCTTATGTGGCTCATTCGGTTGAGCATCTGCCTTCTGCTTGGGTCATGCTCCTGTGATAGAGCCCTGTTCCTGGGGCTTCCCTCACGGGGAAGTCTGCTTCTCTTGCTTTCTCTCTCACATAAATAAATACAGTCTTTAAAATAAGATAAAATTAAAACCTGTTTGGCAATATTGACTATAGCTGAATATATGTATTTTTAACCTAGTATTTCCATTTCTTGATATATGCCACAAGGAAATACATATATATATCTGTGTGCATATGAATATATATATATATATATACACACACATATATATATATTCACCTAAAGATATGTGCAAGAAAATTCCTAGCAACAACATTGATAATAGCCAAAACCTGGAAATAATTTAAATATATACCATCATTAGAGTGAATAAATAAATGATGGTATATTTATATAATGAAATGTCATGCAGTAATGAAAATGAACAACTTAAGTTGCATGTAACAGTATGAATGGGTCATATAAACATAATGATAAAAAACATTAGCACATACTCAAGGTTCTATATCTATGTCTGTCTATTTGTCTGTCTATAGCAAAGGGAGCCTATGCTGTTAAACTCAGAATAGTAGTTACACCTTGTGGGGAGTTTCTGAAGACAAGATTAGAGAATGAAGGGAATTTCCCAAGTGTTAAGAATAAGCTGTTCTTTTACCTCGGAGTTTTTAACAAAGGTGTTTTTTTGTGTTGGAATGCATGCATCAAGCTCCACACTAATGATATATATGCTGTTCTTTATGAATAGTATTCTTCACTTAAAAAGTTAAAAATAGATACACAAAAGCATAAAGAAAAAAAAGAAAGAAAAAAAGACAACCAGAACTGACACTAACCTCACTGAGGTTATTGACTAATGGAAGAGAAATATTAAGCAACAATCATGAGTATAGCCACACTAATATGAGTTTTGCTAAAGAGAGTAAATGGTAATTCAGGTCTTTCAGAGAGCATTAAGCAAAGTGCTTAAATTCAGATTGGAGTGTCTAGAAAGACACTACTAAATAAGTGAGAGACCAAAGATATTACCTGAAGCATGAGGAAGTTTTCAGGGGAAGATTGAAAAGAAGAGTACTCTTAGCAAAAGAAATAAAGTATGTGAAGACTCTCAGGAGAAAAAGAATTTGGCCTGTTAGGATAATCAAAAGACTAACATAGTAGTATAGATGGAAGAAAACATGGTGTGATTAGAGTCCTTTCAGATCTTTAAGACTAGGGTATTTCCCAAATCCAGAGATCTAGTATGGATTTAGAATTCATCGTTTATGCATTAAGTCAACATTTGGTAATGGCTCCATACTAGATTTTCAAGTAACGTGGGGTCAAGTGGAGGATTGGATATAAATAAAAGAGTAACAATTCATAAAAAGAGTATTATGGTAATGGTAAGCACACATTGCTATGGGAAGACACAAAGGGGACATTATTATGCCATGGGAGGATCAGAAAGTATTTCTCAGAAGAGATGATAGCTAAGGTGAATCCCAAAGACCAAATAAGAATGAGCAGGTGAGGGGTGCCTGGGTAGCTCAGTGGGTTAAAGCCTCTGCCTTCAGCTCAGGTCATGATCCCAGGGTCCTAGGATCAAGCCCCACGTGAGGCTCTCTGCTCCGCAGGGAGCCTGCTTCCTCCTCTCTCTCTGTCTGCCTCTCTGCCTACTTGTGATTTCTGTCTGTCAAATAAATAAATAAAAATCTAAAAAAAAAAAAAAAAAAAAGAATGAGCAGGTGAGAAGTTGGCGCATTCAGCAAGGTTTTTCTTTTGAGGATGGGATATGGGCAGACCCCAGAAGCAAAGCATAGTTGAGTATGGATAGAAAATAGAGTGTGGGTACAGAGAGAGGAAATTAGGAGAGATGTGTTGGGGAAAACATAAGCAAAGACCAAGTTATAAAAGACCTGGTCACCCACGTTTAAAGAATTGGAGTTATATTCTAAGCAGAATAGGATGTATTTGAATGTACAATGTATTTGAATGCATTTGAATGTAATCTGACCATGTTTCTTCACAATGCCATCTACTTAGATTTTTGTAATAGCTTCTTTACTAATTTTCTTGCATCATACCTACTCCTCTACTCTTCCTTCTCAACACAGCAGTAGTCAGAATCCTTTAGATTGCTTAATTCAGATGATGACAATCTCTGTTCAAAACTATTTAATGCCTTTTATTATATAGAGTAAACTTTAGTGACTTTCAGAAGTCTTGCATAATCTGCTCCTCACTTCTGTGAGCTCTCTGATATCCTTCCCTCTCACCTTTATTCACTCTCTCTCAGCCACCTTGACTCCTTGCTTTTCCTAATCACACCAACAATAACAAATCATCTTTCACCCTCTTGACTTAGGGCCTTTCCTCTATGTCATTTTTGCTCCTTGAGCCCTACCTTAATGAGTCTTTCAAAGGTAGAACTCACATACTCCCAGAACTCCCATTTCTCTTATATTACTTAATTTTTTATAGCACTCTACCTTCTAATAGGTAATTTCCTAGATTATTATGTTCATTGTGTATGTCTGTCTTTCCAAAAGAATGCAAGCTCCAAGGTGGCAAATTTTTTTTTTTAATTAAACTCTAGTGCCAAAAAATGTTCTTCTCATGTTAATGCTCAATAAATACTCATCAAATAGAGAGGTGGAAGCAGGAAGTGCAGTTAGAAGGCCACTATCCATTCAGTAGGATAGTACTGTGCAGAAAGGGAAGTGGGTCAATGTGCTGTATTTGAGAGTGGAACCACTGACCTTCTGTCAATTCTGTGTAAATTGCTATGCGCCCTAGTTTCTCAGCTTCCAGCTCATTGTGTTCACAGCCTCCCTAAGTCCTTTGGATGTAGGTTCCTGGAATTGCTTTTATAAACAGTGATGGACTTGATGTGGGAGATGAGAAAGGGAAATGTGTTCAAGATGATTCTCAATTTCTGAGATGAACTTCAATGTGCCACATCAAAGATTAGAGAAAAGGAACATGTCCGAAGGCAAGATCAGAAGTTTAGATTTAGTCATGGTAAATGGCTCATCCAGGAGGCAAAACCGTTTTCAATCAGTCAAATGCTAAGTAGAGACTAGCTGAATTCAATTACTTGCTATTAACTTTGAAAAAAACCTGCTTGCTAAGTGACTATATATTGACTGAAAAGGATTGTAAATGTGACATATGAAGACATTAAACTTCATGTAATAGTGTTTAGTGAGGGAAACATAACTAGTTGGAGAAATATATTTAGAGATTTATTGCAAGAAATTGACTTAACATAATTTTGGGAGGTAACAATGCAAGTCTGAGGTAACTCTCTAAGGCAGGACTTTTAGGAGGGGTAGGCTAGAACTCTGGGGCATGAGTCAAAACTGCTTTCCATAGGCAGAATTTCTTCTTGTATGAGGAAATCTTAGTTCTGTTCATAGCACCTTTCAACTGATTAAACCAGGCACACCCAAATTAACTAAAATGATCCCTTTACTTAAAAGTCAACTCTGGACTTTAGTCATATATGAAATGCCTTCACAGCAACATCTAGATTAGTATTTGATTGAATCACTGGGAGCCATATCCTAGCCAAGCTGACACATAAAACTGAATATCACACTCCTTCCTATACTATAGCTCTTATGAATTCTTTAATAAGCTTTCATTTTCCTTTATGCACATTAAGGAGATGTTTTAATATAATCACATATCTCAAGGATCTGTTTGAATTAACCCTCACTAGATGTTTATTTCAACATGTGTGTCCTTGAATTTACCTGCTTTCTGAATTTCTCCTTACTTATTTTAGTGGATTTCTTTCTTGTGATTCTGGCTACAAGAGTGACTTCATTTTCAAAATGCTCTAGTGTAGACTGAAAAAACAAGTCTGTATACCTCTTTGATATGCTAATAGTAGTTTCCCTGAGTAGTAGGAATTTTGGTGTCCTGGAAAAATAGCTATTTGAAAAAATACATATTCATGTATTTTGTATGTACAAAGCAGTTTTTATTCTCACTTTTACATTTTAGTACATGAACTTTTCAGCATTATTGTAAAGTAAACTATTATCTTCATCCTCCCTCCCCCACCCCCCACTGACTTTGCTGAGAAAACAGTCACATTGCTTTCTGCCAACATATTTACTTAATGAACAACAATAGATTTATTTCACATTATTCTTTTATAACATTCAGCTTTTAAATTCTCTTTTTAATTTTCATCCCTCATTTTCTGTGAAACTTCATGGTATGATTTTAATGTTAATCTGGATGAGGGAAGAACAAAGCACTTTGAAAACTCAGAAGTGGGAGTGAATGCTCTTATTAGGAAATATTTTATTGACTAGGAAGTAACTTTGACCATGGTCTTGAAGTATGTAGGTGCTTGACAGGTTGAGAAAGGGGTATTATTCCAGATTGTGGG
This sequence comes from Mustela nivalis, assembly GCF_964662115.1. Classification (NCBI taxonomy): domain Eukaryota; kingdom Metazoa; phylum Chordata; class Mammalia; order Carnivora; family Mustelidae; genus Mustela; species Mustela nivalis. The sequence continues at coordinate 31,202,127 of NC_139026.1, forward strand.
AGAGGAATATGTCATGGACAACACCACAGATGACTAAAGGGGCATGGAGTATTGGGGTTAAGAGAAGTGTGAATGGAGGATTGAGTGCATGAAGTGGAATAAAGAGAAATCAAGTTGCAGAAGTTTGATGGATATGGAATTGGAGTTACATATGTCATATTGAAGAATGAATTGGCAATAGAAAACTCTCAAGAATAGAAAACACTCAAGACTTTGTGGGCTTTTATACTTTACTGATATTTATCTATGTATACCTATCACAGTGCTTGATACATAGCAGGCATTGGATAAATACCTGTGGTGATGGAACACAGTTTGTGTTGTTTACAAAAAGCAGATCTGTTTTTATACAAAATAGCTCTCAGTTGTATTGAGGAGTGAATTTGCATGACGATGGTGAGAAATGAGTGACACAAAGATCAAATAAGAGGTTGGAAAAAAGAAATTGACTTGAAGAACTTTTTTTTTCCTCTACCCATAAGCATTTTAAAAGATCCTATGTTGGTATCAAAAGTTTAAACATGTTTTTATGAAAAAGTGTCAGTTGTGCATTGTCACATTAAATCATATTGAAACTTTTCTGTGAGCAATAACATTTACAAACATCTGAAACTGTATCAGCTAGAGAATAGTATGATGCAACTTCATGGAGTTTTTATATTCCTTTTTCATTGAAGGAGATTCTGAAAGACATCTTTGAGCATTGGATCGATGTTGTGAATTTGCCAAAATATTTTTCCATGACAGCAAAGATATTCAAGAGATAACTAGAAATTGCATCTGAAATAATAGTCCAGCCCTGGGATTGCATCTCTTTCTGCTGATGAATAATTGGGTTGTATCTAAGGGTAATACTTTCTGCTAGGCTGGAGTATATAGCACTGTGTGAAAAGTTTTTATACTCTGCAAAAATTGATCCCAAAGTTTAAAGAATTCATGGTTGTGATTCCAAGTTACACTTATTGACACCTATTCTTATTGAGTGCAAAGACAAATTGATAAGCAATTTGTTTTAGTTCTCTTGGGAAGGGGATGGGGTTACCTAGAATGCATGTTGGTTAGTTTACCAGTGTCTGCAAACAACAAACTAATTTGTTTCTAAATTTGTATGACCTAAGATACATACAACCTTAGAAGATAGAAAAGAAAATCTCCTGGAGCTTACATTTTACTTGAAATCACAACAGAATTGAAATAGTGCCAACCCAAACAGATATTACATGCAAACAAGCATCGAATATGAAAAATATCTTTATACTAATAAGCATGAGTTTTTAAATGTATTTCTCAAGATGCCAATTAAAAAAAAAAAAAACTTTGAGAGGAGGAACTTAAGCACTTCTAGTACTAAATGAAATATATACATAGATATTTGTCTAGTTGATTTATTTTTTATACACACACACACACACACACACACACAACCACTTGATTTGGTGGCCATCCATGTAGCCATGGACAATTCTCTCTCTCTGATAGCTCATGTTTTCAACCACAACCAAGGATCTTTTCCACCAGGTCAAAAATCTCCAGTTAATTATACCTATAAAACCAGAGAAAGAACCTTTGACTAAACAGACCCTTCAAGATCAGACAGAGTGATAAGTGCATCACTTCAGTCATAGAAGAGGACTTCTTGAGAGTGTTCTTTCTCCCTCTGGATCCTTCTCTGACAAAGACTTAAGGCATACTGCGACGACCAGTTGTATCATTGTATCACATGGTAAGCATGAAATGCTGTAGGAAATTAATTTTGACTAAGGCATCTGTCTCTATCATTTTTACTATAAAAAACACAAGCTAAAGTTTGAGTTAGACTTTTTATATTAGATGTTGTAACCCCTCACCTTATATTCCTGAAATGTGTACCTATGTCTACTCAATGTAACTTTATAGCAACATACTAAAATTATTAATTAGACCTTTGGCTCCACCGTTATTCAGTAGGCATTAAAACAAAACAAAACAAAAAAAATAGTGCTTCAATTAAGTGTCCAAACTTATTCATAGAACAATAACTGAAAGAAGTTATACCTCATTCATCTAGTATCAGCAATGTCAGTGTAGGACAAAATTGTTATGTGGTCTTCATCTTCTGTGGTGCATGTGAATTCTGGTGAATTTCTTGCCATGTAAGATATGAGCTACTTGTTCAACCAGTAGTTTTTCATGCCAACTGTGGGCATGTTTTTTATGGGAATTGACTGACAGAAAGAAAGACAGGAAGAAAGAAAGGAGGGAGGGAGGGAGGAAAGAAGGAAGGAAGGAGAGAAAGAAGGGAAGAAAGAAAGAAAGAAAGAAAGAAGAAAGAAAGAAAGAAAGAAAGAAAGAAAGAAAGAAAGAAAGAAAGAAAGAAATATAGATCTACCAATTTTCCTGAATTTTATAGTTGTGTTATACTGGTTTCCAATTTCCAATCTACCAAAGTGAGTCAAGGAAAATGATAGGAAACAATACAAAAAGAATTGTAAATAAATATCCAGTTAAGAAGATGTATACCTGGGGCGCCTGGGTGGCTCAGTGGATTAAGCCGCTGCCTTCGGCTCAGGTCATGATCTCAGGGTCCTGGGATCGTGTCCCGCATCAAGCTCTCTGCTCAGCAGGGAGCTTGCTTCCTTCTCTCTCTCTCTCTCTGGCTGCCTCTCTGTCTACTTGTGATTTCTCTCTGTCAAATAAATAAATCTTTAAAAAAAAAAAAAAAAAAAAAAGAAGATGTATACCTTGGGGCACCTGGGTGGCTCAGTGGGATAAAGCCTCTTCCTTCGGCACTCAGGTCATGATCCCAGGGTCCTGGGATGGAGCCTCGCATTGAGCTCTCTGGTTGGCAGGGAATCTGCTTCCCCCTCTCTCTCTCTGCCTGCCTCTCTGCCTACTTGTGATCTGTCTGTCAAATAAATAAAATCTTTAAAAAAGAAGAAGAAGAAGAAGAAGAAGATGTATACCTTGTATGGGAGCTCTGGTATCAACTGGAATGGAAAATAAACTGTATGGTGTGGGAGGTGGATAATGGAGACATTTCAAGTGATTAGTGAACAGACTCTATTACTCAATTTACCTTTTAAAAACAGAAAATATTTGCATTAGCTGGTTGAAGCTTTTACTGATTGTGATTATGCAGGTCAAAATCAGTTTACAATTATATTTCTGTCAAATCCAGATCAAAGTGTTACTAACCCCACAGGTCACCCTCTAAAAAATTCTTGAAGTTGAGGCACTATGTGATTACTAAGTAAACAATGTTGTTCACTCTATGTTAGAAGAAAATTACAGAAAGACTACGTTTTAATAGGACACATTTCTGGGCTAAATCGTTGCAAAAACAGAAATGAACAAACTTTCATAATCAGTCACGTTGAATTTATCTATTTTTCTCTCTTTTTGGATTCTTTCCAGTCCCCCTTGTCACTGGCACCTTCCTGCCTTCTCATACTGCTGCTTAATACCAAGCACGGGTCATCAGTTTAAAATAATTTATACTTGAAAAGAAATGAAATTTTTTATTGCAAATTAAGAAATAATCTTAGCTTATAGACTCTCTGAGGGTCCTGTCTGGTTTAATTTTTTAATTTTGTATTTCTAAATACACAATAGTGTATTTAGGAACACAATAGTTGCTCAACGAATACGTGCTTAAAAGAGAGAGAGAGATTTTCCAAAGTTTCACTGCTGTTACATTAAACTAGCTAACATTAATAAATTAACATTTATTACAATTGTACCAATAAATAGAGTTTCAATGTTTAGAGATGATAATAGACTACCCTGAGCAAACTTCCTTTCCCAAGCATTGTACGTACATGAATGAACTAATTGCTCACTTCTGAGCTAAGTTCCTTTTGTTAATCTATTTTCTATTTGAGGAAATTAAGGAATAGACTAACTAAGTAATCTGCCCAAGATCAGAATGTCATTCCTAGAGTTAAAATATGAACACAACCTGACTTTTACCACTCTGGTATAAAATAAAAACTGACCATCCAATTAGCTAAGGTTAACATTTTCCACATGTTTGGATTTCATGATAAGGTTGACAACTTTAACTTTTTCAAAAATGGTGTGAACAAAATTACTTGTCCAAACTGTGTATAAAAATATATATAGAATGTATTTTAGCACAAAAATATAAATTGCAGTAATCATCACAATAAAGGACGGTTCTTTAAATTGACATTAAGTAATTGTGAACCAGTCAGTGCGTTGTCTTCATTTCAATGCTCCCTGATCACATTGTTCTTATGGGTGGCAATGGCAAGTCCTCTGGCACAGGGGAACGTCTTCAGTATATTATGCACTTTTGCCATGAACCTTTCTGTTTCCATTTGTCTCTTTTTACCTAGAATGGAATTTAACATGCCCTAGAAGTCTATCCACAGCAAAAGGGCATCATTTGCTCCTTGTAGAAATGAGAACATGACCATTTCACCAGCTGACCTGCATTCTGTGGTATCTGGGCATGAAGCCAGCAGCCCTGGAGAATTAGACTAGAGTAAAATCCTCTTGAGTTCATGTCCAAGAAAGTATTTTTCAGTGCCCTCAGGGATCAAAGGCAAGAATAACGCTGATTTTTTATAACTGGCTAACACAAATTGATAGTAGTATGAATAAATAGCTGTTTAAGGCTAAGTTGAAACATGAGTGGCTCTTCAAAGGTACAGGTTCCATTTTAGCTCACTCTTTGGCTGCAGATTCACTACTGATTCAGTTTCAGTACTTAATTATTTCTTTTTTTTTTTTTTTTTTTTTTTTTAAAGATTTTATTTATTTATTTGACAGAGAGAGATCACAAGTAGGCAGAGAGGCAGGCAGAGAGAGAGGAGGAAGCAGGCACCCTGCTGAGCAGAGAGCCCAATGTGGGACTCGATCCCAGGACTCTGAGATCATGACCTGAGCCGAAGGCAGCGGCTTAACCCACTGAGCCACCCAGGCGCCCCAGTACTTAATTATTTCTGATGGCAGATAAAAGTACTTGCTTTCTTCTATTTCCTCACATGTTAACATTTTTTACAAAGTAGAACATAGAAGATGTCACCTATGAGTAATCTATCTGTGTTCTCCCCAAGTACACCAGAGGAATTGACAATATTTACTATTTTATGAGAAATAGTTTCATTATCTCTATATAGTTTATCAGTTTATTACATTTGAATCATTTTATACTGGTAGTGCACAGGTTGCATACTCTGATTCATGAATTCTCTTTTCTGATAACCAATATTTGTGAATATTTGCCCCTTTCCTGCCCTCTGAGACATCAGGGATAAAGTATTGTCCCTCCAGTCAAAGTGGATCCTTCCGTCTCTGCTCCTCTGGACCCTATCCCAGGTGGCTTCCTCAGGAACTTCTATTCTGCATTTCTCCCCACCAGCTCCCTTGCCTCTGTCACCTCTCCCTGGATTACGCACTTGAAGCAAAACCAAAGAAAACAAAAGAAAATAAAAAGAGCAAGTCCCCCTTTATTCCCACTTTCCATTTTCTGTTCACTTTCATTGTAAAATTTCTTTAAAATTTTATACAGGCATTTACACGAAAGACCAAGGGTTTGATGATGTCAATAAGATAAAGAAATATAGAGGAGAGGCAACAAGTTTATTTTTAAACTTGAAGAAGAGCTCATGAGCCTATGTACCACGTTCCCCTTTCTTTGAATGAATTCTCTTTCTTGTAGCACATTATTTTCAAAAAAAACTTGGCTTTAAGCACCACGTATTTATTCTCTTACAGTTTGTGTTGAACAAGAATGTGGGCCTGCTTCTTCAGAGACTCTTACAGACGATAATCAAGAAATCTTCTGTCTTTAGTCATTTTACAACTTAACTAGGAAAGGATCTGTTTCCAAGTTCATGGGGTTGTTGGTTTTATTCACTTTTTCATGGGTTGCTGGACTCAAGTCTCTTTACCACAGAGGCCTTTCCGACATGTCAAGTTGCTCCATCAAACCCTATCAGCTAAGAAAGAAATACAGTCTGCTAACAAGATAGAAGTCACAATCTTCAGTAGCCTAATTATGGAAGTGACACCCCTTCACCTTTGTCGTGTTTTACAGGTTAGAAACAAGTCACTAAAAAATATCAAGGGGAAAGATTACCCAAAATGTGAATATCAGGAGGGGGGATTACTGAGGGCTCTTAGAAGTTTGTCACTCATTTCCCAACTACTGCCCACATAATTGTCAAAAATAATTCTCCAAAATGAATAAATAGAATGCAATAGCCATAATAATAGTTTAAATGTAATATTGAAAATTATATGAACATAAATGAAATTATTGAGTACATAAGTAGAGCATATAAAAACCAAGTGCAATGTGATTAAAATTTTATTAAAATATAAAATAGAAAACTTAAGAATGATATGAACATGTTGATGGCACAATTTCAGATTATAAGGAAAAGCATATGTATAACATCCCACACCTTTTTTTCTTCAGTGTGTATAGTAGAAAAGACAAGCGTCAAGACAATGAAACAGAAAGTGTTCTAAGTATTTTATGCATATATTATGTATATTATTTTTTAGAAATGTCATTTTTAAGTATTTTGTGTATGTTATCTTAGGAGGAAGCAACTGCTGTTCTTAAACCCATCTTAAAGATGAGGAAACCAAGACCCAAAGTACCATAGCTAATAATTGATGGAGCTAGAACTCGAGTGTAGATTTTTATGCTCTTAAACATCAGACAAAACAGCCTGTCCAGTTATTAACCTACAGTGTGTTTCAGTATATCTTTGGGGGAGAATTAAGACTAGAAAGCCAGTAACTATTACTAATCCAAAAGTAGAACACTGAGGCTGACAAAGGTTTACATTTTTTAGTTTGGTGTCCTAAACTGAGACACTTTTAAGAGTGAACAGAATTGTTACTAATAACTGTGCAGGAGCAACAAGTATAAGCAAGCCACGATTTCCTTACCTTATTTTTCTGGAGGATGCCAGTATTGGTTTGTTGAGGTGGTTTTCCAGAGTTTTCAGAAAGGAGATAACTAATAACTGACTATCTTTGACTCATCAGGATAGAATATATTTGTGGGCCAAATGCCCTTCCTTTATTCTCATTGGATAATAACCTCTTCTCATTCACCTACCAAAGCTTTTTTTTTCCCCCTTTACATGAGTAGAGAGCAGTTGAGGAACAAATTTTATCAAGATGAGGTTACCAGTATCAAAGAGTATGAACAAGACTAAGACTTTAATAAAATGTATCACTTGGTTAACTAGTATATCCTGTCCCTAGTTCTGTCAGTTAGCATAACACACTACATCTTGCAAATTCTGATTATATCAGTATTTAACTGGTATGATTTTGCTTCAAAGGAATTTGGGCAATATCTGGAAATATTTTTGGTTGTCATGACTGAGGAAGTTGTTGTCATCTAGTGGCTAGAGGCCTGAGATGTGGCTAAACATCCAACATGGAGAATGTTTCCTTTTATAAGAAGGAAGAAATGCAGAGCTCTTTAGTTCTTTAATTTCTTTTCCTTTTTACTGTGAAAAGAACTGACTACTTACTTATATGCTTCAATAAACAAATCTATATAAATGTCGATGACAGTCATTAGGACAGTGAGTTAGTAAATCAATTTTAATGCTGAGAGAAAGAAGTCCTCGCTTCAGCTCTCAGAACTGAGAGCAGTTTTTCATTAAGAATCTCACAAGTGGTGATGCAACATAGGGGCTTAAGTGGGTAGGAGAATAATAAATGAAACAAGATGGGATTGGGAGGGAGACAAACCATAAGTGACTCTTAATCTCACAAAACAAACTGAGGGTTGCTGGGGGGAGGGGGGTTGGGAGAAGGGGGTGGGGTTATGGACATTGGGGAGGGTATGTGCTATGGTGAGTGCTGTGAAGTGTGTAAACCTGGCGATTCACAGACCTGTACGCCTGGGGATAAAAATATATGTTTATAAAAAAAAAAAAAAAAAAGAATCTCACAAGTGAATGTCAACAAATTCAAGAAATGTCTGTGTCATACTCTTGATCTTCAGAAATAATATAATAAACCATGTGTCTCTTCAAGCAGCTTCATGTTATTATTAATTATCAAAAACTGCCATGTTTCTATAAAGGCAACATTAAAGAGAAAAAGAGAAAGAGAAGGCCTGCTTAGGAGAGATTAACTATAGGTAAAAAGAGATTTAAAAGTATTGAATATCATAATTTTTAAAAAGTAGCATGTTCTGGTTTAAATTAACAAATTGAATATATTTGAAGCAACTATAAAATGTCATCAAAACATGTACTCAAGTAAAGGAAGGAGGCCTCAAACATTAGGTCATTGTATCAAAGTTTTTGATATTTCAACTACTGAAATGATGGTGAAAATAAGATTTTTTGTGTGTGTGATATATTTTAGATTACATTTAAAGAAAAGCCATTAGAAAAACAATGTGGATATATGATATCATTGGTATATGATGTGCCTGTACTCACAAATCATTTTGGAAAGAAAAAAATTGAATTAAATAATTCTATCTTTTCATAATTAAAACTTTAGAAATAATACCAGCTTCTTCTTTTTAGTCAATAAACATGGAAAGGCACAGAAAACAAATTAAGATACATGATGTATCACTACCTGGAGGAAATCTATACTAAAATTGTCAATCTTCCAGATTCATGCACATGCTTATATACAAATGGAATCTTTCCATGTACTATTTTATAACTTTTATTCTGTTACTTTGAAGATAGTTGACTGATTCAATGCAGACAATCATTTAAGAACAAGTTTGGTAGAACACTAATTGCTCTTTCTGAGAATAGATCTGAGTATAATACACTATCTGATATGGCTTATTTTTCCTTCTTTTTCATCTTACTGTTTTAATTTTTATGAGTCATTTTCCATTTACAAGAAAATCATGTTAAAAAAATCCTTAAGATGCTTCGAATGTAGTCTAAAATCCAGTTTCCCTCATAAGTAGATTTTCTTTCTTTCTTTTTTTTTTTTTTATGATTTTTATTTATTTATTTGACAGAGGGAGACACAGCGAGAGGGAACACAAGCAGGAGAGTGGGAGAGGGAGAAGCAGGCTTCTCGCTGAGCAGGGAACCCGAAGTGGGGCTCCATCCCAGGACACTGGGATCATACCTGAGCCGAAGGTAGCTGCTTAACAACTGAGCCATCCAGGCACCCCCCTCATTAGGTATATTTTCTAAGTGATAGAAAATATTTTAACTAGTCCTAACTTGATTTTTCTACATCCTTTCCTATAAAATACATGTATGCAAACACTCACAATTGCACATTGTTAAATGAATTGAACATGAATTTAAATTAATATTGAGGAATATTGTCAGGAGACAAGGAAACTTGTTTTATACGTCCTCAAGGTATCTGTCACAAATTTGGACATGAAAGTCTAAATATTATCAAGACCATGATAGGTCTGAGACTTTTTGCTGCTTGCAAACTAATAAGGTAGTCTGCTGACATTTTATGGTTGCTTGCAGCAAACATGATATTCTGGGCTCAGAGACAAAGGATAGTTCATTACATACTGCCATTGTACTATTCAATATAAGATCATTTCTTGTGGTGGTTCGCCAAACCTCAACTTCTTCAGGATGATGCAAAAAGGCAAAGAGATGCTGCATAACATGAATGAAAACCAAAACCAAAACCAAAACAACCACTAGCTCAGGAAACTCCAATCTTTTACAATGGGCTCCCTTTGCCTTGGAGGGAGACATTCTTTTTATTATACTGGGTAATAAACAAACCCGCCTTTGCTCCAGATGGAGATACTATCTCTATCTATGTCCGTTTGCGCTACAAACATCCTTGAAAAGATAATCTAAAACAAGTAACTGTCAGTGCTTCTGTTTGCAAGACTGCGGGAGTGTTAAAGATTCACAAAGAAGTGTCTTCTAACACATGGTAGTTCAAGATCAAGTCATTGGTTTGAACAACCTCAGGTGGGTTATCTAGTTTTATAATTGGCATAGTCCAACACAGGACTAGTATGACCTAAAACAAACAGGTAAATCAGGAAAGAATATTATAAATTCTATATTTGATTAGTCACTGAAACTGCTATGTGTTAATATGTCCTATGTCATAGTTCATCTTTCCATGAAGAGAAAAAACAGTAAAGTTTTCTCCTAAGAAGGCACATTATAAATTTTTAAAATAGATAATTGACTGTCAAATATTAAAATAAATATGAAGTCACCCCCTATATCTCGCCCCTTCATTTTTCTGCATCTAATGTTAACCACTTTTTCAGTCTCATAGATATCCTTTCAGCTTTTCTTTATGCAAATATAAGTACATATGAATAAATTCTTGCTTTCCAAGTTTCTTAAGTAAAGGTAGCGTAGTTTTTCACAGTTCTTTTGATAGTTTATTTGGTGCATATTGAATCATTTCCCCCCTGTCTATACATTCATATAAAAGAGAGCTTCATTTCTGCAGAGTATTTTGTTATACTTTCATTATACTTTAGTTTCAATTACAAAAGCCTTTATCCTTGAATAAATGAGTTTTTTTCAATATTTTGCTACTTTGGTAATGTAAACATTTATTGCATAGATGTCACTTTACACCTGTGCAGGAATAACTTCAGGATAAACTTTAGTTTATAACTTCAAAATAAACTTTACTGGGTTAGAGGGAGAATGCATTTAAAGCATTTGATGGATATTGCCAAATTACACTTCATATGGGCTGTGCCATTTTGTGCTCACCAGTGATAGATAAGATTGTTTGTTGCCAGAGAGCCTTATTTAAGTTAATGATGCTCAAACTAGATATTTATCTGCAAATGATAAAATCAGTCCATAATAGATACTCTATACCACTGTAACCTTCATCTAGATTAATGATTCAAATGCAAAAAAAATCATAAAGCCATAAACACTAGAAGAAAACATAAGTGAGTGGCTTGCACACCTGTATAGATGAAAGAGTTTCAATACAAACACACACCCACACAAACATTTTTTGCATAATAATAATAATAACAAAATAATAATAATAACAATAAGGGGGGGAAAGACACTGAAGAGCATTGAGAGAATAGTTAGCCCTATAAGATCTACTAAGCTAGTGATGAAAATGTATGTTACTGGTTTGTGAGTATGCAAATAGCCAAAAAAAAAAAAAAAAAAAGAAAGAAAAAAAATAAAAACAACAAAAAAAAAACCAAATGAATAAACAAACAGAAATTCCGCCCCCCTAAAATGCAAATACTGTCTCAAACACACATGGGAATTTAGGGACCCATTTCAATTAGTGCAGTTAAAGATAGACTATTGGACCTTGTTGGACCTTTTAGTTTTTCTCCTTTCTCTTAAGTATCTATTCTTTCTTTCTTTTCTTTCTCTTTTTCTTTCTTTCTCTCTTTCTTTCTTCTCTCTGCTCTTTCTTTCTTTCTTTCTTTCTTTCACTTTTATGAATTGTCTGGCCACGTCTTGCTTGAATTCTTATATTCCGGCAGCAACTTTACTTTCATTCTCTGATTGGCTCATCATTACTATAGTTGGTTTTCATTCATAGTTTTCAATGTTTATCTGTTGAACTATTTTGTAGAAAAATTCTGGTGCTCTCTGTCATTTACCTAATTCTTATTTGAATATTTCCCTTCTTCCTGGTAACCCGTGTTTGGGCAAGTGGTGATTTTATGAACCAGCTCATTGCAAGAGATTCCAGTCTGGGAGCAGGAGTGATATCGTAGATCCCTATTCTTTGCAAAGTTCTTCTTCTTCCCTTGAAGATTTGCTGATGGCTTCAAACATAGTGCATATTTCCAGCTAAGCTTTTGCTTTCTGTGCAAATTTAAGCAAATACTGGAAGCTTTTTCCTATCTGCCCCACACTCCTGCGTTAGCCCCTGCCCAACCCTCCCAATGAATGCATCCAGTAGGATTCTCTTACTTTCAAAAGGTAATTTTGATGGTGCTTTCAGAGGTTTCCACTCTGTGTATGTATTTTCATCACCTTCTCTCTACCCCTTTGCTATTATTCTGTCTTCTTAGAGGAAATCTGCCCTGTCCATGGTATGTCTTATGGTAATGATGGGAGCTCACCTTTTGGGAATGATTTTTAACTGGAAGTGTCTGTGATTCACCATTGCTAGGGTGCTGTGGCTCGGTTTCCTGTGTAACTTCTTACAGATATTCTTTGCTGGTCTCCGATGTTTGGGTAACACTTAAAAGCATATTGCAGTTTTCAGGTTTTATGTCTCATAGTTCATATGAAAATTCGCTTAGGGATTTTGCCTACACCCTTTTTACTTTGTTTCTGAAAGAGGAATGGTTAAGATTCAGAACTAAGTTGCTACAATATTTACCAGGACTTTTTTGAGTGTTTTATTTTTAATGAAGGGCTTTATGACCAACTTAAATTAAAAAAACACAACATTTGATCAGTTATGAATGGTAGACTCATTCCACATAAATATTGCTAATAGACATATGGTTTGATTACACGGAAAATTTATGGCCTCATAAAGTTGTTCTTAGCATGATCTAGTTAGTGTAAAACTTATCTTCTTTATAATTTCTACCTAATCTTTATTGTAGCAGTTCAGAAAGTACAGGGACAGCTTTAGGAGGATTGATACTCTCTGGAGGCATCTCAAGAGTTATATTTGAGAAGATATTAAGTGGGACTTTTAGTAACATGATATCATTGTGAGAAAATTATATCAGGAAATGATTCTCTGGCTTCTTCTTACTCGCTGAAAATTTCCCTAAAGCCACCCTTAGCATTATATTTCAAGTTATTCACTCTACAGCTCTAATAGGAAAAAACCACCAACTTTCAATTTTTTTCAACTTTTCATCCCATCAATACTGGCTTCATTTTCATCATGTCACTTACTCCTTCAGAGTTACCTTTGCATACTTTGCATTATTAATCTATTGATTTCTTACTTTGTCTTGCTTTAAAATGCAAAAAAAGCTATTCAAAACTATGGATTGGTTGGTAATCTATCTCAGAAGCATACAACACTGTTTATATCCATTTTTAACATTATTAATCATTCTATTTTAATTACAAGATCCACCCTTAGCTTATAATGCTGAACCTTTTCATCTTTTACTGACCATGTTAAGGAATTACATCTTCTTAGGCAATAAGGCCATTTATTTAATAGACACAATATATGTGCATTTCAATGAATATTTTTTTTTTTGTAATTTCCATTATGGGGAAGTATAAAATCATTTCACTTGATGTTGTTATTTATCTAGTCATTACAGACAAATATTTTATTTTCTTTCAGAGTCTGAATCAACAATAGAAAACCATTCATTATTTTATAGTAACTGAATATATCTTTTGGTTCTATATCTACTTCTCCTTCCAGAGTTCATTAGATGAGCTGGGTTGATTGATCTCAGCTGAGTTCATTCACACATTTGCAGTTAATTGGAAGGTTTCCTGGCTTATGTGTCATGTAGGACAGCCTTACCTGGGACAGATTACACTCTTGCCTGGGACAAATCACTACATGTGGTCTCTCATTCTCCACCAGCCTAGCTTATTCTTATGGTAGTCACAGTGGTCAGGAAAGAGAACAGACACATTCTATTGGCCAAAGCAAGTCACAAAGCCATCCCAGATTTAAAGGGTAGAGAAATAGTCTCTGTCCTTGATAGAAAGAACCTCAAAGTCACATTGCATTGCAAAGGGCATATAAACAGAGGTGCAAAAAAATTGAGGCCATTTGTATAATTAATGTGCGAATCCTTCCAATATGGAACTACCCTACCCTCCATGGTATTTGTTACTTACAGTGATCTTCCTTTCGCCTCCTGCCTCTAGGCACATGACTCAAGATTTGGGACAATCAGTGCATTCAAAGCTCTGTTACAGTGAAAGATCAGAGCTAGGAATGTAGCAACAACAACAAAAAAATCTCTCTTCTTTTTAGAATATATGCTTATATTATATTTTAGAATTAGGGGAAGCTAACGAAAGGAGACATGAGAGATGAAAGAAGAAATAGAGCCTGATACATTATTTTAGACCCAAGATCAAGATGTCCTGATATTAGACTCAGTCTAGACTTTGCAAAGTCTTATTATATTCTTAAATAAATCCCTTTTCTTAACAAAGCCAATTTGAAATAGATTAGTGTTTGTTTCAGAATGAAGTAGCCCTGAATAATATGTCAGAGATAAACTTAAGAGATATGTCTAGAGAATGTGAACTGTTATAAATTCATGTGAATGTTTTTTGCCTATTTTGGTGTCATGCATTAACAATTTTAGTATAATTGACTTAGTGCCAGAAATAAGACTTATGAATTAATAACCTGAGGATTAGCTGTCTGTGCATTTCACTTTAATGTGATGCTTATATTTCTAGTAAAATCCTTTTTACTCATTCATTAAATTGATCACTGATTTAAAAAAAAAAAAACCCTGCATTAAATTAAAGATTTTGGAGAAGGCTGTGTATCTTATGAATGAAACAGATCAAGTCATTATCCTCTTGGAACTTATGTATATTTATCCTTAAAGATTTATTTATTTATTTGAGACAGAGAAAAATGCATGCATGCAACTGGGAAGAGGGCCAGAAGGAGACATTCTCCAGCAGACTTCCTAATGAGCTCAATCCCATGACACATGAAATCATGACCTGAACAGAAATCAAGAGCTGGACACCTAACTGTCTGAGCCACCCAGGTGCCCCAGGAACTTTTATTTTTAATAGTATTTAAAATATTGATGTATTTAGATTTAAAAAAAAAATTGGCTTGCTAATCTTAACAGTATCAATATTGAAATGTTGAGTGTTAAATGATGGATTATTTTAAAAGTTAAGTTTCCAAAAACCTGTTCAGCTGTTTTTGAGACATGACCAGCAGAGTGAGAAAATCTATTTTATTCGTTTTTCAAGAGTTGCCCTTTTCTAATGTCAAGCAACTACAGAATGGATGAACTTTGGAAGTGTCAGTCTTGGAGTGTTATGCAATTTGTTCTGAGTATGAATTAGTCAGGCTGAGCCTTTCAGTGCATTAGAAACAAGGAAGATGAGCTGAACACATCCCTAAAGGGCAAAAATACTTCTAGGTCTGCTTGGCTCACTTTGTGCACCATTTTTTGTTTTGTTTTGCTTTGTTTTTTGTTTTTTTTCTTTACAGTGGAGATCTCCCAGTTTTGCTTACTATGATCTTATCTGCTAATGTATCCTTAATAGTCTTATGGTCAGGGGTGCCTGCGGTTGCTCAAACACCTGACTCTTGATTTTCACTCAGGTCATGACCTCAGGGTTGTGAGATCAAGTCCTGTGTCTTGGGCTCTAAGCTAGGTGTGGAGTCTGCTTAAGATTCTCTCTCTCCTTCTGCCCCTCCCCCTTCCTGTCTCTTAAAAAAAGAAAACAAAACAAAACAAAAAAACCAAAACAAGTCTTATGGTCAGGACATAATGGACAGAAGACTTGGAATAAAGTAACGACTTTTGGAGGATGCTGTGGGGGTGGGGTGGGTTTGATGACTAACCAGAAATGAATAAACTTGCTTCCCATAAAAGATGAAAGGTACAGGATACTTTTTTCTATAGTTGTGGTGGTTCAAATTCATACCAGTTTAAAGTTAAATAATTAATTTACTCAACCAGCATATTACCTGAAAATCATAAAGCCATTAATGTGATTTTATTTTAATTGAATTCACAAAGTTTCCAGGTGAAGTGGCCAGTGTGCTTAATATTGTAATATTGTAATATTGGAAAGCACATCATCATATCCCAAAAAGACATTTGCCAGTGAAAGGTCTGGAACACATACAGTAATATGCACATACTGAAGGCACACTGTGATCCTAGGATACTGGGAAGTAGAGTGAATTATTAGGGGGTTGGGGGGAAGAATGCAATAGAGCTAAAAGAGAAGTACTAGAAGCAGGTAGGTAAGAAGAAGGACCTGTCTGGAAAAATGTCAACTCATGCTTTGTTTCCTCTCCCTCTGCCTTTACTAGTCCCTGATAGCCTCCATCTGAACACTGAAATCTATCCCTCTTTGTGGGGTAATCTTAATAAATACAATTCACAGCTAGAGTGTATCCTCCCCCCACCCCCGCTCTGATTCTCGGAATTACCCCTTCCCCATTGCATGTGACGTCCTTTGCTGTCAGAGAAGAAACTCTGCACTTTCCACTCTATGTTTTGGGAATGCCACCACTCAGGGCACAGAGATTGGTCCACAGGTGAGTGTAAGGACTTATTTAGCAAGAGGCTTTCATTAAAGTTAAGCTGTCCCTTCTCCCCTTCCCCCAGGGGATTCACTTAAAAACAAGTCCCCAGAAACCAGCTCCAGGTAACAAAGCTCAGACCAGGTGGAGACATCTGATCAGTGGGGGGGGATGCATACTGTCTTCCTGGTTACCAAGGAGTATGGGCCCCACCCTTTGGGAGACTTTTGGGCGCCAAACCCAACCAAGGTGATAGGCTGGGTCAAATGTCTACTAGGGTAAATTGTAACTCAATTGGTCACCTAGCATCACTATGGAGTTTCCTGTGTGTGTTACAATCTCATTGGCCACCTGTGCATGGCTAGGCCCAACCGCATGGCCTTAGCCCTTAAAAGTTAGTCTGTGAAACAGGGAAGGGTCGCCCTCTCTTGTAAGAGGTGTGTCCCCAAACGTTCGGTTAGATTCTTGATGCTTGGCACGAAATAAAGCTTTGCTTGACCTTCACTTTATATCAGTCTTGCTCCTTTAATCACGGACCCATTATGTGGGCATAACAGTGAGCAGATTACCAAATAGTTACACCACGAGAGACATTGATTATTCTTGTATTTATTTTTTAGATAACTTTAATGAAATGTTTCTACCGTTCCAAACATTATTGCAAGTGATTGGCATGGAAGAAATTGTTTAATTCTTGCAACAACTTTATGAGCTTTAATACTATCATTTATAGTTTGAGAAACTGAGGCTCAAAGGTATTAAGTTGCTTGCCCAAGGTCATACAGCTTTTAAGTTGCAGGACTAAAATTCTAAATAATACTGGCTCAAGCTGCTTTTTCTTAAACAACTTATGATATTGTTTATCTTCTAAAATTATAAATTATAAGCACTGCATAAGCCTAAGCATGGTAGGGATCTTGCTTTGAAAAAAAAACCCAACAGGATGAAAGCACAGCCAATAAAATAATAAAATAATAACAACAAAAGCAACAATAATAATGGTATAATAATAATAATAATTATATATATATATATATATATATAGAGAGAGAGAGAGAGAGAGAGAGAAGCTCCACAATAACATTGAGCATATCTCTACCACTCGATCTTCGAATAAATTGCAGTCATTCCCTCTTTCTTTCTTTTTTTTTGGGGGGGGGGGCGTGGGCAGGCTGTTTCTTCCCCAGTAAGTATAGACAAAACAGTTACTATCATGTGATACCCAGAATCTTTTGCTGTCATTGTGATAGTCTAATATCACATCAAATGATTGTTTTGAGAATTAACAAGTAAGGGTAAATGGGTCTCCTTCCTGGAAATAGCCTCAGGTGTTTACTCATTTTCCTTTACTTCCCTCATTCTTCCATTCTGAGAGCCTTCTATTGACATGAGCTTTAATAATTCACATAGATGAATGAATTCAAGTGAGGGAAGTAGAACCTCTAATTACATCTCAGAAAGTATTACATAGTAAAAGACAATCACCCATGGCTACTTTTATGCTCCACTGCCATGAAACCATTACTTAGGCATCTTCAAAATGCAAAGAGAACTCCGCCCTTTCTATTTCAGCACATCAAAGGAGTCAGTTTGCAAACAGCAACAGAACTTATGCAGAACATTCCCACATGCAAACTTTATTCCCATACACATGTTCTGTGTTCCCCTTCTCTACTTCCCTACAAACTCTCATCATGCTCTCACTCTCCACCAGCTGTTCAGCAGTTCCATTACTGCTCTGGATAGTAATTATAGAAAGGTATTTCAAAGTTTTTAGTAAAGTGCTTCTTTACCAAAAGGGAGAAAAAAAATATGTCACTGTTTTTTGCACTTTATTTCTTGTAGCATATAAATAGAAGTGCCTAAATGGGACAAGCTAAAGAAATAGTGAAGAAACAATAAGCCAGAGTTGTTTTTGCTCTCAGCACCCACTAACATACAGAATACTTCTTACTTACCTGGCAAAATCTCTTAAACACAAAGCAGTATCCAAAGATGATATTTCCTTTGTCTGGGATGAGAGTCTGGTATTTATTCTTCAGCAGTTCCCAAAGCTGTGACAAACCATGACATTCTTTAAATGCAACTCTATTGGCTCGTAAGGACCTTTAACTGAATGTCTGATACCAACTAACTTTAGTCTTTAGAATTTTTTCTTTTGTCATGTATTTTTTCTTCCTTATGATTTTTTAATTGAAAAATTGACACACAATATTATATTAGCTTCAAGTGTACAGCATAGCGACTCAAGAATTCTGTACATTATGCAGTCATGTTCATCATGTTCAATTATGGTCATCACCATGATAAGTGTAGTGACCAGTTCTCCCTGTCCTATGTTCATACAATAATATTGACAATTTTTGGCTATTCTTATGCTATATTCTTCCCTTCTGTGCCTTGCTTATTTTATAGCTGGATGTTTGTATCCCTTAATCTCCTTCACCTACTTTGCCCATTCCCTCTCTCCTCTTTCACCTTGGGCAAACATCAAAACACCAATTTGTTCTCTGTATTTATGAGTTTGTTTCTGTTCTGGTTTTTAGATTGGATATATAAGTGAAATCATATGATACTTGTCTTTCTCTGACTTATTTCAGTTAGCATGATAGCCTCTAGGTCTGTTCATATTATTGCAAAGGACAAGATTTCATTCTTTTTTATGATGAAAAAAATATTCCATTCCTTAAATGAAACAAGATGGGATCGAGAGGGAGACAAACCGTAAGAGACTCTTAATCTCGCAGAACAAACTGAGGGTTGCTGGGGGGAAGGGGGGTCGGGAGAGGGGGGTGGGGTTATGGACATTGAGGGGGGGTGTGCTGTGGTGAGTGCTGTGAAGTGTGTAAACCTGGCGATTCACAGACCTGTACCCCTGGGGATAAAAATACATTATATGTTTATAAAGAAATAAAAAAATTAAAAAAAATTCCATTCTTTCTGTATACGGCATCTTCTTTATCCCTTCATTTATTGATGGGTGCTTAGGTTGCTTCCATATCTTCACTATTACAAATGATGCTGCAATAAACACAAGGGTGCATATATCTTTTTGAATTAGTGTTTATTTTGTTTGTTTGTTTTTCTTCTTTGGATTAAATACCCAGCAGTGGAATTATTGGGTCATATGGAATTTCTGTTTTTTAATTTTTGGGGGAAACTCCATACTCCATTGCACAGTGGTTGCATCAGTTTATATTCCCACCAACAATGCATAAGAGCTCCCTTTTATCCACATCCTCACGAAAACTTGTTTTTTCTTGGCTTTTCATACTAGCCATTCTGACAGATATGAGGCTATATCTCATGGCGGTTTTGATTTTCATTTTCCTGATGATGAGCGATGTTGAGCATCTTTTCATATGTCTCTTGGCCATCTGTTGGTCTTTGAAAAAAATGTCTCTTCAGGTCCTCTGCCATTTTTTTTTTTGACACATTAACATTCTTAGTTTATTATGAAAAATCTGCACAATCACCACAGATAAAGCCACTGCAGCATCTTTACTCCTTCTGTTGTCCAATCTCCAGCTCACTTTTTGCTAGCACCAACATTGGCTTTCGCAGTCCCCCTGACTTTCCTCATTTTGTTCTTGCGTTCCTTTCGCTGTTTTCTTGAGGTCTTTTTCTTCTCATACAGACCATGTCTTGCAAGTCTATGTTTGGGTTCATTTTCTTTGCATAATCCAAGAAATCATAAATCATGCCAAAGCCAGTTGTCTTGCCACCACCAAAATGGATCTGAATCCAAATACAAATATGACATCTGGTGTGGTCTTGTACATTTTGCCTAGTTTTTCCCAAATTTCTGTCTTAGGTACTGTTGCCTTTCCAGGATGAAGGACATCAATAACCATTTGTTTGCGCTGAAGTAGTCGGTTGGTCATGAACTTCCTGGTCTGGATAGTTACTGTGTCGTTCATGATGGTGGCCGAGCTTCAAGCAGCCAGAGAGGAAAAGACTCCTCTGCCATTTTTTGATCAGATTGTTTTGCAGTGCTGAGTTGGGTGAGTTCTTTATATGTATTAGATAGTAACATTTTACCAGATATATCATTTGCAGAATATCTTCTGTTGAATAGGTTGTCTTTTTGTTTTGTTAGTGCATCATTTCCGTTCTCTGTGGAAAAGCTTTTTAGTTCGATTAGTCCCAATATTTGCTGTTGCTTTTATTTCCCTTGCCTGTAGACTTATCTAGAAAAAATGTTGCTATGGCCCATGTCCAAGTGATTATTGCCTATGTTTTCTTTTCTACTCTTATAAGAATGTAGACTCACATAGAGCAAGGTAGACCATAACCCTTTCTTAATTTCTGTGACTCTGCATATTTTTTTTTTACCAGTTGAGGCCAAAGTTTAAATTAACTTTGTGACTCTTTGGTCTGAAACATTGTGGTTTCCCACTGAGATATAATTCTCTAAGTACTTTCTTATAATTGATTATATTGCCATATGTACTTTTATTTTGAAATTTAAGTTTTATAAAGAAAAAAAGTTATTAATCTTTTACTGAAAGTTTTTTTTTTTAAAGATTTTATTTATTTATTTGACAGAGAGAGAGAGAGAGAGAACACAAGCAGGGGGAGTAGGAGTGGGAGAAGCAGGCTTCCCGCCGAGCAGGGAGCCTGATTCAGGACTTGATCCCAGGATCCTGGGACCACGACCCAAGCCGAAGGCAGACCCTTAACGACTGAGCCACCCAGGTGTCCCTGAAAGTTTTTGATTAAACACTTCTTTTATTTTTTTCTTAATGTAATTTTTGTAGACAATGGTTTGAATTTTTATCAATCTCTGAGGTTTGAAACAACATTGTCTTTAATTACAGGGATATCAGGTGCAGCCAGGTGGTTTGTGTGATACCTTTTTTCAACAAAATACCAGTTTCTGTTTCTTCAGTTTCTTTATGGAGGCAGCTGCTTTAGTCTTATGTAAATCAGTACACTGAGTCAATCGAGAAGGATTCACTTTGGATCCTGCTTTAAACTCCCAGTTCTGTAGAGAACCATTAGGAATTGTTGACAATTGCCAGTAGTTGAAGTTTTTGAGTGAGTGAGTCACACACAGTATATTCAAACTGCAATCGGAAATACCAGCTCTGTTGATTCTATACCTAGCATCATCCCCCGTATCACATTACTCACCACTCTTGTTTATTATATCCGTAAAATATCACTTGAGTCCATCCCATGACCTAGTGCAGGTACTTGTCATCTTTCTTCCTGAAGTTTTAACATTTTATGTGTTGGGGTCGATTCCGCGTTAAAACATGTTAACCCCTTGGGCCTGCCTGAGCCTACTTAGCCATAGTGACTCCATGTTGCCTAGGTAGACATTTTGTTGTCTAGAAAAGTTACTGCTCTCAGTTCCAGGTAACTATTACTAAAACACAACACCTAAAACAAGGTAACTGTTACTAAAACACACACCTAAAACAAGGCCAATTCCAGGTAACTATTACTAAAACACATACCTAAAACAAGGCCATTGGTAACCGTTACTAAAACACACAGGTAGGAGACATCCAATCAGCCAAAGCCACATATGCAGATGTCTGCGATTGTGCCCAAAAAAAACCTAGCCTGTAAGACCAAGGGGCGTCGCTCTCTTCGGAGGCGGCCCTGGCCGGTCAGTCTGACTTCTAATGCTTGGCATAGAATAAAGTTTTACATAACTTTCACTTTGTCTCAGCCTCATTTCCCTGGCCGGTCAGCCTAACTTCTAATGCTTGGCATAGAATAAGGCTTTGCGTAACTTTTCTCAGTCTCATTCCTTTGATAACGGACCCAACATATGTAATATGCATGTTTCCATTCTTTTCTACCCCCATCCAATCCATTCTCAATATTGCTGACCTAGTTTTTTTTTTTTTATTAAGAAAATATTTGCAAATAGTTCTCTTGAAGAACCTGATGATACTCTTTGGAGAAAGATTGTACAGAGTTGGGGGCAACAGGTTGTCCACTCCTGATTTCTATGCTAAACCCTTGCAGACATGTAATAGGGCCTTCCCTTTCTTGAGAGTTAATTACTCATGAATCTTTCATGTTACTTCATGGCTAGATATTAACAGCCAATTTGCTGATATTTATTTATATTCCAGTATAGTAAAAATAGAGATGTCTAGAGATCCCTAGAGAAGTTTCACTTCCATCTCAGGATAGTAAAGACAATATCTCTCTTTACAGAAGAGAATATTTAAGTTACCAGCATCTGCTAGGTAAAACCCAGGGTTTCCTAGTCTCTGGTTTGCTCTACCCCACTGTGTGTGCATTCAACATGTGGCCCTAATTGTGTGGCTGTGTAGGAACAGGGGGTCCATGAACCAGAACTAAGGTAGTATTCTGGCGATTGTCATTTTTGTCAATAATAAGCAGCCCTCGTTCCTCTGACTTAGAGGTTTTATGCTTTTCTGCTAGCATATATGAAACTAAACAGAAAATTTGCTACAGCATATCTAAATTACTAATAAACATCAACATCACAAGTAGCTTGAAGAATAGAAAATAATCTGAAGATTAGTAATACAAAATATGTTTTTAAAAGATTAAATACTGCCAGTGGCAATGATTCTGGGAGAAAAAATCATCTGTTGCTGGTGGTTGTAGGAATTGTTATAGCCTTTCATTGGAAAATAATTGAAATTGAAAATTGACATAATTGCTTTTGATAGTCTATTCCATAAAAATATTATATCAATAAATGCTTACTAAAGCATTGTAGTGAAGGAAGAAAGGTAATGCCCTTCCACTGACAAATGGTTGGATCTACTATCGTGCAGCCAATTGGGAAAGACTTAATTTTACCTTCTGACTGGGAGAGAATTTCACAGTGCATTCTTGACTGCAAAAGTGGGTACACATGACCATAGGACACTGTTTTTTTTTTTAGATAAACACTAACAAATCCTATATATGATTAAATATATATGTGTATATATATATAATTATATGATTATGGTAAAATACATTGAAGGACCTCTATGAGGTTACTACCATTGGGTGTGAAAGAGTGAAGAATGGGGAAAGAATGGGAAAAATAAGACAAAATAAAAAAAGATGTCTATAATAAAAATGTCATCTATTATATGATGTGACATATGTAAATTCCTGCTAGCATATAATAGGATGTATTTTAGTGTCTTTCCTGTGGTCTCAGCATTCTGGGCTTTATCCTCCTAGGTAAGGATAATGAATTTTAAGAACTCCCTAAAAAAAGGATCTAGACACACTCTTGTGGGACTAATAGTGGCTAAACTAGTTCAGTGATTGTCACTGCAGCATGCTACATAAGAGAGGCTCTTTAGTAGGAACAATGATTCAAAGAATTTGAATTGCAAGGAACTTGAAAGCATAGAGAGTACTTGGTAATGCCCCTGTCTTCTCTAAACCACAGTTAGGGGAAATGGACCCTGAACATCCCACTCAGAGAGATTATCCTGAGAGTCTGAAATGTTATCTTCAGACTCATTGTGGAGCTGGAGTTTCAAGATATTTCTTGGCAGAGCATGGAGAATACCGTTAGATTTAGAGGGTGTGGTCACTGGGCCTCATTCTCACCTAAAGATTGGGAACTCCCGCCAACTGGTGTGAAAAGAGGAAAGCCATTGGCAAAAACTTTTTGACTTGATAGTGGGGCTAAGATACAGCAACTCTGGCTTTAGTGTATGCTGGCTTAATACTATCTTGAAAGGAGTTTGCCAACTAAAGGGATTTTAGTAGAAAGAGTCTATGACTGGGTATATTGCCAGAGGCAAGGCCTGAGGGACCCTTGTGAAAAGCCAGGAAGACTTTTGTCTGGTGCCCTGCAGGAGGGCTGTGAATTCAGGTGAGGGATCCACAAATACACATTCAGACACAGAGAGAGGGATGGAGAGAGATGGTACTTGAACATTTAGACACTTGAGGTGTAAGATACATATATACAGGCAGCCAACAAAGATTAATAGTTCGCCCCAGTGATTGAAACACTCCCTCCCTCCATTTTAAAATTCTAATCATAGTATAGGGAGGAAAAAGACTGAAAGTAAAAACCATGCTTACTGTCTCTTTACTGTTGTTTCCTTGTCTGGGGAGAGAAAAGAAATCTTAAATTGAATATAGGATAAAAACACTCTTTTAGCTTAGACTAGACATTTTATTGCCTAAAAGTGACTGTTAAACTTTGAGTTCTGACCACATTGCTGACAAGGGCAGGGAAGTAAGAACCATCAGAGCTGCTTCCAAGTGAAAAATGAAACTCCTGATTTTACCCTATTGAGTTCAGCATATTTTTATAAAATAGGGCACTGGGGAGTTTGTTTAGTTTGCTTCACATATAAACATACACATGTATAGAAATTGGGTGCTGACATATGAATGATATAGCAAATAAATCAAATGTATAAATGAATTTCAGGTTTTTTCTTTTTTTACATGAAAGCATAGTTCCATTCATTGGTAACCTGAACTTAGAATTAGAAGTTTGTATTTATCTTTCTTTTAAAACAAATGCATTTTCTTTAGGCTTATCTGCAATTATCCAGACACCAGCAAACCTCTCACCCAACACACACACACACACACACACACACACACACATACACACACACGCAAGGGAGAGGTCTTCTAGACACCGACATTAAGTTTCTGATAGACCTTCTCTGCAAAGATGCAATTTGTATGAGTCTCAATCAAAAAATATACAAAGGCTGAAATATTCAAATATGCAGCACAATCAAGAAACCACACAGCTGATTGTTAAAATATGCAGCGTGTGGAGTAAATCCCATTAAAGACAGTTTTAGAAACTAAAGTATGTTTGAAAATTAGTAAAATAAGTGATTTCGTTTTGTCAAGTATATTCAAATATTTCAAAAGATACAAGAACTTGTGAGGAAAGATACAAAACATTCAAACTCTCTTAGCAGAGGAAAGTCTGCCCTCCATCTGAGGGAGTGGGCTCCAGTGTGGGGAGAGCAGTGAGTGAGAACTGGAGTAAAGGGTGGGGCCCCAGTGTCACAGACCTTCTTTTGAAAATCTCAGAAAACTAGAGCATGGCACAGTGAATATCAAATGCTGAGATTTGTTCTTCCTTCATTCCCTAGAGGAATAGAATTTTAGTCTACTAGAAAAGATATAAGATGCCTAGGGGATAGTAACTAAAGTAGAGAAAAGGAGGTGTTTTTGCAAAATTGGCAGAAATTGCCTTTTTATCTTCCAAGAAAATGTTGTGAGGCAAAACTGTCAATTTAGCACAGTTTTGCTTTAAAATCATCTCCTTACTTTGTGCATTAATTTTTAAAACTTTTCTTCTCCCACAAAGAATAACACTGTACCATTGAAATATTAGAGTTTATGCTTATGTTACGTAGCTTGATTATGCGACATTAATCATTTCATGTATCTTTACTTAATATAAAAAGGAACACTTAAAAATATTTATTTCGTCTCCTCTTTCGGCAAATTCGGCTTCTGATGGGAAGGGATATGGCTGGTTTCACATAAGCAGGCACGGTGCAGCCTTTTCACAAATGTGCAGATGGTTAATTGGTAATATCAAGTAGTCTTTTGCACAGATGGGGGAATAAAAATGATTAGTGGAAATTACACAGGAAGATTCATTCAGATCATGGCAAATGTAACAGTGGAGGAGTTATGGTTTATATTTGTGAACGGAAATAAGGCATAAAGAAATTGGCCTATCAAAAAAGCTATAATCAATTCAGTGATCAGTACCCAGAAGTCCTATAACATATTAAACTTATGGTTGTTTTAGAAATACTTAGAAGGCTACAATTTAGCTTTCTTCTTACTCAGACTTTTCCCTCAACTGATTGTGAAAACATTTATTAGTAATCATATTCTCTCAGCAACAATAGTTTGGCTTACAAACACCTTTGGGAAACCTTACTCATTTTAAGTTTTCTAGTTCTTTCCTTAATGTCTGAGCTACCCAACTTGTAGCGACGATGTGAAGGCTATCATGGAGTTTATATAAAACAAACAAAAGTGTACAGATACATCTATGAGGATTTTTGCTTTGCCTCAGGTCAAGACTTATCTGAGTTCTTTCAGTTTGTATTCTGTAGAGTGACCATGTTTGATTGCCCATGTTTATTTATTTCTCATCTATTCCTGGGATTTTAATTTTAAGTAATTTAAATATGTTGAGAAAATAGAGAGAGAATCCCCATGTTAAAAGTTTGGAAAGATGACCAACCTTACTTCTAAAATATTTCTTAAATGTAAAGGTCAGTGGGTATTATTTAGAGAACTAGGGGTATGTTTTTATTGGCATCTTTTTTTAAAGAAAATGAGATAAATATTTAAACTCAAGGTCAGTATAAATTGATTTTGTTCGTTTTTAGGCTACTAATCCATATTTTATTGAAACCATTTTTATAAAGTTTTAGATCAGTTTCAGTGTGCTTTATGGCAATATAATGTAGTGTTCTTGAGAGCTTCTAATGCAAGGTCTTTCAAAGAGCAATTTAAACACCATTTAGAAGCGTAATGAAAAAATAGCTCATTCACAATGACAACAAAAGTGTAGTATCCCCAGGTGTAGACTTTTAAGAAATCCTCAGGCAATATGTGAAGAAAATGATAGCCTTTTCTACAGTCACACGCTAATGAAGTTCTGTGTTTTTTGGAATGAAGTTTTGAAAATACAGGTATGCATTGTTTTAGAGAGGAAGGCACAATAAAGATGTCAAATTTCTCTAAATATTTCTCTAGATTCAGTGCAATTTCAATTCAGATTCTAATGGGATTAGGTGAAACTTGATTAAATGGTTCAAAAGATCATCTACAAGAATATAAAAAAAGAGATTATTAGAAACATCCTAAGAACAAAATAGGACTGGAGCATGCCCTTTCAGAATTTCAAATGTATTAGGGAACTAGAGTAAAAATAAGTGTGTAATTCTAATTCAAAAATAGGCACATTAATCTATGAACCATAGCAAAGAATTAAAAAATTGATTAAATAAAAATGAGAATCAAGTATATAATAAACTTTAAGAAGAAGAATTGCATAATTCATAAAGGAAAAAATTATGTTTTTAAAAATTCATTCAAAATTATCGAACATTTTAATCTCGAATACATGCCAGAAGCTGCTCAAGTTGCTAAGAGAGAGAAAACTAAAGATAAGAAACAAGGCCTACACCCTGACAGTGTATAAATCCAGGAGGGAGAAAGCAGACAATGAATAATAAATAAATATATGGTATGTCAGTTAGTGACAATGTTACGAATAAAGAATAAGCGAAACAGAGCATGACTGTAGGATGGAGCTATGCTGTCTTATAGAAGGTGACCAAGGAAGTTGTTCTCCTAAGTGGCATTTGTACAAACACATAAGATACTTTTTGTATAAAAAGTTGGCAAAAATGAGAAAAAAGAGACAGCATTCACGTAAAGATATGGGAAAAGAGGTAGTTTTATGTGCTGTTGGTGAATGTGTAGAGTGATTCAGCTTTTCTGCTATGGATTTTGGCGATACGTAGAAGATTCTTTTCATTAAGGAGATAAACAACCGGCAAGGATCCCTGTTGAAGAACTTTTTATATTGAAATAAAAAGGAAATAGCCTCAAATTTATTAAAAGGGAGTGAGAAAATAAAATTATGGTATATCCAAAGAGGGAGAGGGATTATGTACCCATGGGGAAATAGATAAAATGCTTTGTTTAATAAGAAAATGTCATAATAATATGTTGGAAGTACAATATAACTCCATGAATATAAAATTACATATCAATTTGTATTTCTTCCTCCTCCCTCCTACACACACACACATGCACAGCTTAAAGGTGACTCATCAAAATACTAATATAGGTTGCCTAAGGGAGAAGGAATTTTAAATGTTTTTTAAGACCTTTTTTTATTGTTACAATTATTTAGAGGAAGCATATATTATTTTTATAATGTCATATAAAGTAATTTTGTTTTCAAACACTATAAACATCAATTCTGTAGTAGTTATGAAGAAGTTACTATACTATTAAACAAGTTAATTAATGTAATTTTAAAAAATAAATTTCAAGCAAACACTAAAAGTGAAGTAGAAGTGTGAACTGAGAGTAATGCTGTGTTCTGTGACAGGGACAATGGTAAAGTCAAGCTGTAAGATACAGATGGTCATTTTCTCTCCATGTTACCTTAAGTCAGCTAGGAAGAAAGGAAGACCCTTAAAGTCAGTGTCCCTAATCAAAGTATCTATAAAGAAGGGCAAGAGTGTGAATAAATCCTGAGCAGGGAAAGTCCTCAACTGATTTCCTAAAGGAAGGGATTCCCTTTCTTCTCAAAGTCTTCCCTTCCCCCCTAGTACCATCTTTCTACTGGAATTAGGTAGGTATAGAGTTCACAGGAGTAATCCCCTTGAAGAAGACTTCATTGCATTCTTATTGAAACATAGTATTAAAGGTTTCTGTCAAAGAAATCATGCAGGAAAAAGAAGAAAGATGATAAAGTTCCTAACAGTTAAAAGTTTTGTGCAGTTAAGTACAGTTTGTACCTTTTGTTTAAAAATTCTGTAACATTTTAGTTTTAAATGCTATTAAACAATACTAGTTTATTGCTTAACAGCCACCATTGTCTTTGCAGGGAATTATGCTCTATTTTACCCATTATCTCATGGAAAAGATGCCTCTGGGTTTTTTGTTTTGGGGTGTGTGTGTGTGTTTTAGGTTTTTTTGTTTGTTTGTTTGTTTTGTGTGTGTGTGTGTGTGTTTTAGGTTTTGATTTTTATGGTCACCATAACACTAGCTGTTCTGGTTATTTGGAACAGGAGAATTCATAATCTCCCAGATCTATTTCTTTCTCTTTATCCTTTTCCAGATGGATATTTCCACAATGTAAAGGGTCTGCCAAGACAAAAACTCAAGTGTCATTTTTCATTTTTTCCTATCTTTTAACCCAATGCAATGGCTGTCACTGAACCTTGATTGATTCTTTTTAATGTCTTTAAAAATTTACCCTCCTTTTTCCGGGGGGAGGGGATCTTCCTTGTTACTACTTTAGATTAGGCTTTTATGATTTCTCACCTGGACTCTGCAACAATCTCAAAACTCTGCTTTACTTTCATCTGTCTTATTTTCTGCAATGCATCTGACCTTTTGTTTCAATGCTCTTTTTTAAGCATAACTTCAGTCCTTCCACTTTGGTGCTTAAAAACACTGAATGAAAACCTCTTTTATTATAAGATAAAACTATAAAAAAAGCATAGATCATCTATCCACTATACATTCTCCCCACTCTCTTCCACTTCAGAAACTGATATAATCACACTCTAGTTATACTAAAATATTTGTAATCCCTTGAGTGTGGCTGTGACTTCCGGACTTCTACATTCAGGGTATTCTTTCTCTCAGATCCATATTTCTTTCAAACCTTGACTAACCTTGTTATTGTTCATTTGTTCTAAACCAGGTTAGTATTTACTAGTCCTTTAAAATCCCACTCCCACATGACTGCTTCTGAGACACTTTTTCTGTGTAATCCACAGATTAATAATGATAAATGATCTCACCACACCTGGACTTATTATATGAAAATCCATATTGCACTGCATTGTAATGTTTGCCTGTGTCAGTGTCTCCTAGTTAGAGCTCTGGATGAGAGGAGATTTATTTAATTCTTCATATTCCCTGAATCTGTTACTTGTTGAACGTAGAATCTGAAAATAACACATCTGATCTATTTGAATCTATCAAACCCCACCAAATGGCTATTTTTAGGCCATCAGAAGAGTACTAGTCTCTTAGTTTTAGAGTGTTTTTGTTCACTTTTACTTTAAAAAAAAAAAGATTTTATTTATTTATTTGAGAGAGTGAAAGCATGAGAAGGGGGAAGATCAGAGGGAGAAGCAGATTCCCCAGTGAGCAGGGGGCCTGATTTGGGACTCAATCCTGGGACTCCAGGATCATGACCTGAGCTAAAGGCAGACACTTAACTAACTGAGCCTCAGACATCCCCTGTTTTTACTACTTTATGTAACAAGTCATAGCATACTTCATGGTGTATTTATAATAAAGCATAAGATCATTTTTCTAAGGTTATACATTAACAATTACTTTTCAGATAAAATTTCATTTTAGCAAGTGTGATCCTTATACTATAATATCCATAACATTTTATGAAAATGAGCAATTATTGATTCATCAGATATATGAATTAAATGTATACTCTGTATCAGGTACTGGCCTGGAGTAAACTCTGGAGCAGAAAAAATAACAGGTACATTGTCTATCCTTTGGGGACATTAAGTCTTAATCTTCTCCACGGGGCAAAAAAAAAGTTCAATTAACCTATTGATAAAGTCTCCTCTCTGGACAGAAATATAAAACAACCTATAAAAAGCCAAAAAACTTGTGAGTTAGATTAAATGTTAGTGAAAATGTGAGGAAAAAATAAGAGCTTCCATAATAAAACCAATTCTTGTTTTAGCTATGATGATCAGCTTGTTTCATGTATGATATTTAAGCTTTTCAAGAAAGTGGGTAACTATCAAACTTTAATGTTATTTCATAACATAAAACTATTTAGGATTGTCACTCACAGAGGTTTATAGCAGCAAGATTATTGCAGTGTAGAAAGCAGGATGAGATTTGGCACAGGCATTGATGGGGAATATTATTTTGGCAAGCAGAGAGAATGGGAAATAACTGTTTCAGCAAAGATGCTAAGGTGGCAAAGTGAGACAGTGAATAAATGTGTTTGACTTCAGCCAGGATTTGGAGTAGGAGAAGAGCAGGCTTAGCTCTGGAAAGGCAGGCCTAGTTAAATTAGCCAGTCCCTGGAGTTGCAGCTTAAGGAGCTTGGAATTTATCCTGTAGATAGGAGAGTGAGGTGTCTTATTTTTTATTCTGCAAATGACACTATTGAAATGATGTTTTAGGAAGATTGATCTGGCTGGGGATTACAGGATGCATTGAAAGGAGGAAAACCTCCTTTAGTGAAAGAAGAATGCATAAAAGATGTGGCCATGGAAATAGAAAGTATAAAAGGCATAGAAACCTAAATTTAACAATTTTGTCAAACAGAATATGCTCTCATATGTGTTTCCATGTCTACTTGCCCTGTCTTTTACTGTTGCTAATAATCAGCAAATTCAGTCAAGCTAGTTGTTTCAAATATTTGGGATGTTTGGAGAGGCACTTAGTTGATGAGTAGAAATGTTTACTTTTCAGAGAGTTGATTTGTAATTTGGAAGACTCAGTCCATATTCATGTCTTTTCTTTGTCATCTTCTGGAAAGTAATCAGGAAAATAAAAGTTTCCTGGAAAATAACTCCAGGAAACTACAAAATGGAAAAGGATCTAGTTTTGGATTAAGCACTATAGTACAATCGATACATACTAAATAGTTTTTTTCAAGTACATTAATATCAGTACTGTATCACTTGATCCCGTAGATGAAACTCATGTATTGGAATCAAAGCCAGTGGATGCAAGTATAAAAGACTGTAGAGTTCAAAATAAATGAAACAATAAAGAAATGAGTCTTTGGAGGATACAGAAAGATAGAAAAGATGAGACTGTAGAAAGCAAGTTGTCATTTTCAATTCAGACTAGATTCACGTGAGGAGAATGTTCTGTCAGATTACATAAAGATGGTTTTTCAGACAGGTATATCATCCAGGTGTGAGAAGTGTATCCTGCTGCGTTATTAGGAATGGCTTCCTGGTAGGGAATACCTCCTACTGTTGGAAGTAATGATCAAGCTGCC
The DNA here is from genome assembly GCF_964662115.1 of Mustela nivalis. Lineage (NCBI taxonomy): Eukaryota > Metazoa > Chordata > Mammalia > Carnivora > Mustelidae > Mustela > Mustela nivalis. Next base: position 31,233,976 of record NC_139026.1, read on the forward strand.
ATATTGTAACAGTATAATTTTAGTTTAGTCTCTTTAGGCCAGATTCCAGTTAGACAGGTAAGGCACTATTGCTGCATTATTTTGTATGTACTATATAAGAATATGTCCTTCAACATATATAGCTGCTGGGACAGAAAACATTATTTCCAAGTCTTATTTCATTCTCAAGCCTCATGCGGGTGCCTTTGCTCAAGGTTTTCCACTGATTATTTAGTCTTTTGGCTTTCACATAACCCATAACCATCCCCATCAGAAATTCAGCATCTTAAAGAGGATACAAAGCTCATTTTCATCAATTAAAGAATGAAAAGGAAAAGATCTCTTAGCATAATGTGAGAAAAAAATAGCTTAGTCTATTTGGGTTGTTATAACAAAAATAGCACAAACTGTGTGGCAATAGACATGTATTACCACAGTTTTAAACATTGAGGATTCCAAAATCAAGGTGCTGGTCAAGGTGGTGTCTCCTGGGAACTGACTTCCTCATCGATGGCATCTTCTTGTTGTTTCATCAGATGATGGAAGAGGCAGGCAAGCTCTCTGATACCTCTTTCTAAAAGGGCTAGCCCCTTCCTGATGATTATGCCCTAATCACCTCCCAAAAGCCCTCCCTCCTAATACCACCATTTTGGGAATTAGGATTTCAGCATATGAATTTGGGGCGGGAGAGGTGAAGCACAAACATTTAGAAGGTAGCAGTAACTCAGATGTGTACAAAACAGAGTCACTGTTGCCCTCTTGAGAAAGTAGGATAAAATGCCATTCCTTTACTTCTTTCCTGATGAACCTACAAGTGTTGGTGAGAATTTAGAGGAAAAGTAACCCTTATGCACTGTTGGTGGGGCTGGTAACTGGTGTAGCCACTGTGGAAGATGGTTGGAAGTTCCTCAAAAAGTTAAAAATAGAACTACCTTACAATCTAGTAATCGCACTACTAGGTATTTACCCAAATAATATGAAAATGATAATTTGAAGGGGTCATCCGAGGTTTATTGCAGCATTCTTTTTGCAATCACCAAATTATGGAAGCAGCCCCATGTGTCCGTTAGATAGATGAATGGATAAAGAAGATATGTGGTATATGTATGAGGTATTATTTAGCCCTAAAAAGGGATGAAATCTTGCCATTTGCAACAGCATAGATAGATGGATCTAGAGAGTATAATGCTAACTTAAATAAGCCAATCAGGGAAAAGCAAATCTCATATGATTTCACTCATATGGGGATTTCAAGAAACAAAACAAATAAAGGAAAAAAAGAGGACCAAACCAGAATAGCAGACTCTTAACTATAGAGAATAAACAGATTGTTACCAGAGGGAAGGTGCATGGAGTGATGGGTGAAATAGGTGAAGATGATTAAGAGTGCACTTTTCGGGGCGCCTGGGTGGCTCAGTGGGTTAAGGCGCTGCCTTCGGCTCAGGTCTTGATCTCAGGGTCCTGGGATCGAGCCCCGCATCGAGCTCTCTGCTCGGCTGGGAGCCTGCTTTCCTTCCTCTCTCTCTGCCTGCCTCTCTGCCTACTTGTGATCTCTGTCTGTCGGATAAATAAATAAAATCTTTAAAAAAAAAAAAAAAAAAAAAAAAAAAGAGTGCACTTTTCTGGATGAGCACTGAGTGATATATGGAACTGTTGAATCACTATATTGTACATCTGGAAACTAGTATAACACTGTATGTTAACTACACAAGAATTAAAACAAAGGCCAACAAAATTTTTTAAAAGGAGGGCATTATATAAACAAAAGGGATAATTTCTCCAAGACACACAAAGCATTAGCATGTATGTACTAAAAACAGAATGTCAAACTACCTGAGGCAAAAACTGATAGATATTTAGGAGAAATTTGATGGATCTAGCATATATGAATCCAACCCAAATGCAGAAAATTTAGTACAGAGGATTCACCACTCTCTAAGTGTCTCCAAGTAAGAAGGAAAATGTAATCTAAAAAGAGGTGTATATGCTTTTGTGTCTTGTTTTAGAAAAAGGAGATGCCTATTTTAAATGAAATGTAAGAACAATTCCTACATTGTTTAGCTCAGAGTAGAATGGGTCACACAGATATGTGTGTGTGTATTATTTATATATATAATATATATAATTTATAATATATTTATATATTATATTTATAATTTTATCTATTTATCTATTTATAAATATATTATAATTTTATCTATTTATCTATTTATAAATATATTATAAATTATAAATATATTATAAATTATAATATATTATATATGTATATAATATATAATTATTATATATATACACACACACACACATATATATACACACACATACATATAATATTTGTAGGGGTGCCTGGGTGGGTGGCTCAGTGGGTTGGGCCTCTGCCTTTGGCTCAGGTCATGGTCTCAGTGTCCTGGGATCAAGCCCCACATGGGGCTCGCTGCTCGACAGGAAGCCTGCTTCCCCCTCTCTCTCTGCCTACTTGTCAAAATAAATAAATAAAATATTTAAAAAAATATATATAATAAATATGTATATCTAAAAAATTAATTTATAATTATATATATATATATATATATATATATAAAATTAGTTACCTCCCCAAATAGCACATTCTTCAATTCAACTTCTTTTTAGGACTTAGAAAAAGTATATTATTAAATATCTCAAGACCAAATGTCAAATTCTTCTTGTTCTCAAATCATTCCCTTTTCTGTGATGCCAGCGATTCTGAGCAAGATGCCATGAAGGCCCGAGAGAAATGAGAATATCCTCTGTGGACTTTTGGCGCCAAGGCCTCCGTATCCAGCTGCGCAGTTTGTATGCCGCACCGGAAGCCTGTCTCTGGGAGTAAGGGGCAGAAATCCAGTTTACACTTTCCTCCTCAGTGGCTTCTATCACCTCAAGTAAGGGGCATCTTCTTCTAATCTGTTCACACACAGAAGGAATCTATTCATAACCCAAACGGAGGTGCTGTGTAGACTAGTGTTGGCTCTGATACTCATTTCTCAGGAAGAAGTCCAGACAACACAAATATGTGGCATCTGTGTGCAGAGTTGCCTGGGTTTTTTTTTTTTTTTTGGCCCCCCACAGACTACTTCTCTTTTGTTTTTTACTACTCATTACACAATCCAAGAATTCACACATTTATTGGCATCCTTTCACATGCACTTTTCTAGGAAATCTTGTATATATTTCCTTTTTAAATTTTTTACAACCCTTCGATGTAAGTGCAGTTAGTTTCATTTTAAAGAAGAAGAAATTGAAATTCAGAGAGTTTAATTAAACTTCAAGACTACCTAGTAAATAGCAGAAACAGCTTTTAAGTTCATGATTCTGACACCACAGCTCATTTTCTTCACAATATGTATTTTAATATTTATGTGATCACTTTTCTTACCAAAATGCCTCTTATTGGTGAACTATTTGTAATATCTCCCCCAAAGCATCACACTAACAGTGGGGAGTAGAAAGGACAGATAATACCCTAATTCTAATGCAGTTCAGCAAGATTTACTTGCCATTGACCACAGCCTCTAATTTATGAAAGTAGAGTAAGACCACATCTTCAGATTCCTTTTCTCTTGCTCTGTCCTTGACTAGACATACCCTGTCGAATATCAAAATCAAAAGACCTTTGATGTTTCTACTTCTAGCCAAGATATTGTTGCTTGAGCCATTTAACCTTCTGTTTAAAACAATTAAAAAGCTAGACCAAATTTATATTTATAATGATTTTCAAGACATCAGCCTACAAAGGACAATGAACCTCTAAAAAAGGGAAATGAATAATGTGAACCCTTCAATTTTCTCTGCTTACCCTCTTGAGAGAGTTCTACACTGCTGCCCAAGGAGCAGGAACCCAGAGTTTGGCAGTCTTTTGAATTGAGGAGATGGAATCGGAGGTCTGTAAAGTCAAAGTGACTTGAGTTTGTATGGCACACTGGAGCTTCTGAGAGTTTCCTCAGGCCTCCAACTGGCTACTGATCAGCACATGCTTTTGAGGAACCTATTCCAGGCTGGGAAAGAGCCAAGAAAGAAGAGATCAGAGGAAAAAAATCCCTAAAACTTACGCAGGTCAAAAAAAAAGTTATTTTTACCACCAACCAAAATGGAAAACCTCGTAATGCTTAAGTTACTGGACAGATTTTTTTTTTTTTTTTAAGATTTTATTTATTTGTCAGAGAGAGAGCGCGAGCGAAAGTGAGCACAGGCAGACAGAGTGGAAGGCAGAGTCAGAGGGAGAAGCAGGCTCCCTGCGGAGCAAGGAGCCCGATGTGGGACTCGATCCCAGGACGCTGGGATCATGACCTGAGCCGAAGGCAGCTGCTTAACCAACTGAGCCACCCAGGCATCCCAGACTGGACAGATTTTTGAGAAAGATTTTGCCTCAGTGGGTGTGTGAGAGATGAAGATGTGGAAGATGAAGGAGAAATTAACCCTAACTAAATTCTGTTGGATCTCACCAAGAAAGCTTAATATCAGGAACTGAAAGGATAAAAATGTTTACAATTAATTTAACCACTATCCAGAACAAAGCACAATAATAGTTATAAAAATACAAATATCCAGCACATAACAAGATAAAAAACAATCACCATGTGTTCAAAGGAAGAGGAAAAATGTTTCATGGTGAGGACAATTAATCAATCAAAACAGTTCCCCAAATAATACAGACAATAGAATCAGTAGATAAGGGTATTAAAATAGTTACTACCATATTCCATATGTTCAAGGAATTAAAGTATATATGGATCGTGAAGATGTTTAAAAAACTCAAATCAGATTTCTGCAGTGAAAAATACATGTTTGACCTTAAAAATGCACTGGATGGATTAAGTGCGTATTAGACACAGAAGAAGAAGATAGCTAACTTGAAAACATGGCTATGGCAACTATCCAACATAAAGCACAGAAAGAAAAGAAAAATGAACAAAGTACCAGTAATCTGTGAGACAGCTTAAAAATGGCCTAATAACAAGGACAAGATAAAAAAAAAACAATAAGTTAACTTCTGGATGCACATACAACAAATTACATGCATTTAGAGTTATTCTGGCTATTCTAAGTCTTTTGTGTGTCCACATGAGTTTAAGAATGAGTTTGTCTTTTTCTATACACACGCACACACACACACACACACACACACACACCTGTTAGGCTTGGATAAGGAGTGTGTTTAATGTATAGATCAATTATAAGGGAATGGCATATTAAAGAAATTGTCTTCTCACCACGAAGATGATGAATCTCTCAATTTATAAAGTTGTTCTTTAATTCTCTTAGTGATATTGCATAGCTTTTATTTACAAGCCTTATGGATCTTGAGTCTGATTATTCCTAAATATTTCATATTTTTATGCTACTGTATATCATTTTAATTGCCAATTTCAATTTCTAATTGTTCATTGCTAGTGTATAAAATAAGCTGATTTTTATTGATCTTATATCATGAGGACTTACTAAACGCACTTAGTTGTTTTAGTAGCTTTTTTGTTGATTCCATCAGATTTCTACAAGACAGATCATTTCAGTTATGACTAAGTACAATTTCCCTGCTTCCTCTCCAAACTGGGTGCTTTTTGTTCCTCTTTCTGACATGCTTGCACTGGACTTAACATCCAGTAATATTTTGGATAGAAGTTCTGAGAACAGACGTCCTTATCTTCTTGCTGATCTTAGGGTAAATCATTCAGTTTTTCACAGATACAATATAGATATACAATTTTCATGATACCTAAAAAGGAATCTTGACTGATATGGACATTGTTTAAAGAAAGCAGGTATAGGAGGTGCCTGGGTGACCCAGTGGGTTAAGCATCTGACTTTTGGTTTTCACTCGGGTCGTGATCTCCTGGTCCTGAGATCAGGGTTGTGAGATCAAGCCTCGTGTGGGCTCTGCTCTTAGGGTGGATTCTGCTTGGCACCCTCTCTCCCTCTACACCTTTCTCCCCTGTACTTGAGTGCATGCACACACATACTCTCTTTCTTTCTCTCTAAAATAAATACATCTTTTTAACAAGCAGCTTTATTTTTTCCTGTGAAATTAAAAGTGCTTTGCATCATACCAATGCATATACAAACCCATCTTTTTTCCCACTCTATTATGTGAGATCCTTATATTTGTCTGCTAAGACTGCCATAATAAGATTCTATAAGACTGGGTGGCATAAACAACAGGAATTTATTTCTCACAGTTCTGGAGTTTAGAAGTCGAAAATCAAGGTGCTGACAAGTTTAGTTTCTCTTGGGGCACTTTCCTTAGCTCGCATATGACCATCTTCTTCCTGTGTCCTCTCATATGACCTTTTCTCTGAATGTACATATCCCTGCTGTTTTTTCTTCTTCTTCTTATAAGAACACTAGCTACACTGAATTAAGACACCACATTTATGACCTCATTTGATTTCAATTACTTCTTTAAAAGCCCTATCTTTAAATATGGTCACATTGTGGGGGGTCAGGGATCCAATATGAATTTGAGGAAGGAGGAACAGTTTAGTTCATAATAATCATCTTGTTAAGTTCTAGTTATAGGTCTTAGTTATTGTTCATTAAAATTTAGCTAACTCTCATACATACCAAAATTTTAAAATATATTTACATAAAATAATTTTATAGCACTATAACTGTATATTTCTCTGTCATCTATTTTTATCTTAGCAAATATCGTAAAGAAAGTGACTCCAAATTTTATACCATAGAAGTAATAGACTTTGCAATTAAATAGATCAGAATTTCATTTCTGGTTTTACCTTTTATTTTTATTTATTTTTTTAAAGATCTTATTTATTTGTTTGAGAGAGAGAGAGAGCATGGGGGAGGCAGAGGGAGAGAGAGAAGCAGGCCTCCTGCTCAGCCAAGAGCCCAATACGGGGCTTGATCCCAGGACCCTGAGATCATGACCTAAGATGAAGGCAGAAGCTCAACACTCTGAGCCACCCAGGCGCCCCTGCTTTTTTACCTTTTAAAAGCTCAAGCTCTGGTATCAGAAAGAATAAGTTTTGAATCTTGGCTCTACCATTTAGTGCTTCAAGGTCTCATTCAAGTTGCTTTAACTCATTGACCTTAATGATCTTCAAATATAAGACAGGAAGAAAGCTTGTGAAAGTTAAGTGAACGTAAATATAACCACTTCATGAAGTGTTCCTGGAACACAGTATATGCCAGACACGCATTTTTTTTTTTTTAATTTTTACTATAATCCTTCTCTTCTTTTTCTCTGTTATGTGGAAAATCCTATATACACATGCTGGATTGTGTATATCTGTTGCCCGATTAGCATCAGCATAGTCACATCTAACAGAAGCTGGGGATTGCTTTTCCCAGAATTCTCATTGCTATATGATTCCTGGCTAGAGTTTACCAAGGAGAAATCAGTGGAGACTGAGAAATAGGTATGGGTCAAACACAGTGACTTTATCAATAAGGTGATCCACACGTAAACACTGCCTGACATGGATGTGCTCAGGAAAATGTTAATTCATTTTCTCTTTCTATACCATATTTTATAAGTATGTATTACATAAGTATATATTAAATTCTGTAATTACTATATATTGTAGTTTCTGTTGTTATTCCCATTTTATGGACTGGCTACCTGAATTTCAATAACTTGCCCAATATAGCACACAGAGAAAAAATATGAGAACTGGGAGTTAAACCCAGATCTGACTGATTCTAAGCCTCATATACTTCTCATAAATCCATTTTGCCTACAGAGATAAAACTTCATGAAAGACTCATGCTTCAAAGAGTGTGATTTCTACTTCAGATGTCACTTACATATCAGTTTCTGATTACTGTGCTCTTAAGAAGTAATAGAGAAAAAAGTCCAGTCATGAGCTAGAAAAGCCCCACATAAAAATAAAATTTTAATGTGTAGGGAAAAAATACAAGAAAGTTAGATTCTTATGTTGATATCAGTTAGCTTCTAAATGCCTAATGTGATCAATTTTGTCAGATTATAGATATTTGGGTATTTGTTCTGGCTCTGAAATTTTGTACCTGTATGTAAGGCTTTCCCACATTTAGAGATATTTTAGTTAAGGTGACAAGAGCTGCTGTAACATTTACACTCCAAAATATCAGAAACTAAACACAACTGAAGTTAATTTTCAATCTTGTAAGTCCAAACGGGGGATCTGATAGGTGGATGGTCCTCTTTGAAGATGTGTTGTGTAGACGCTTGCCCTTTGCACTGTGCCACCGTTTCTGTAATTCAGATGTGGATCTCAGTGCTGCCCTCTCTGCCTGAAGACAGCAGAGTGGGAAGGAGACCTCAGGGATCAGGTGTGAGAGGTTTTAAGGGGCTGGTCTGAAGGTGATGTGCATTATTTCTGCTGTGTATCAGTCACACTATCACACCTGCCTGCTAAGGATGCTAAAAATGTAATACAGCTGTGTGTACAGAAAAGCAGAAACAAGATTGAAGATCAGAAAGGAGATAGCCACAAAGCATAATGTCATTCTATTGGAATAAAAAAAATGTTCTGAATCTAGAGACTTGGAAGGCAATGATAGCTTGAAAATAAAGTAGGTATGCCTAGGAACTTAGATTGGTTCCTGCACTATACGTAAGAATAAAGATACAGAATAAGTTAAGCTCATTGAAAGTTCATAGGAATGTTACTAAAACAGCGTTTCTTGTTACAGTGATAAAATAATTACAACAATGATATTAAAAAATAATGAAAGACATCAGGCCATTTTTTGCTACCTCTATGAAATTTTTTTTTTCCCTCACTTAATTCTGTCAGTGTCATGAGATAGGTTCTAAAGACCTCAATGTCCAGTCCAAGAAGCGGAGACTTATATAGATTATTTCTTCAAAGTTCAACAGCAACGAGTAGATACAGGTTTGAACTCGCATATTCAGACTCTGGTGTCATGCTCTACATGTAGATAATCCCTATTCTAGCTAACGTGCTAGAAAAAAAATTCAAGCACTTCTGCCTCATCTAATCTTTTCAAATATCACAGCTGGTAAAATCAGAATCGTTTATTTCCTTTTGGAATTATAAACCGAAAACAGAAGCCTTGTTTGTTTTTAATATAATAGCTTAAAGAAGTAAAGCATAGAAATAGGTGCTCTTTCAGCTCCCTGTTATTCTCATGGGTATGTAATTTCAAAACATACTTTAAAAAGTGTGAAGTAGCTGCTTGCGACCATATTACTTTTCTTTAGCAGGAAACCAGAGTTTCCTAGGCGATCTTTCAACAAAATGCTAAGGCTGAGAGTATGAAATAGGTGAAGGGATGCACACCTGATGCAAAATCATTCTCTCTCATTATCCAGGAAGTCAGAAAGTTGTTAGCTGAAGAGCTCTGCTCCCTGCTTCTTTGCCACACCTGTCAGCCATACTACTGCTGTTCCTTTGGCTTAGTTCTTCCAAGCTCGACTTTCTCATGGATATTTTTAGATGTTGCTTTCACTTTTCTTTTTTTTTTTTTTTCTTTTTATAAGTATACTTAAAAAAAAAAAAAGATTTTATTTATTTATTTGACAGAGTGAGAGAGAGGACAAGCAGGGGGAACTGCAGAAGAAGAGGGAGAAGCAGACTCCCCATTGAGCAGGGATCCTGGTCGTGGGCTCCATCCCAGGACCCTGGGATCATGATGGGAGCTGAAGGCAGATGCTTAACCCACTGAGCCACCCAGGTGCCCCTGTCGTCACTTTTCAATAAGCTTTAGAACACTGGAACGGTCTCAGTTCATATTTGCATAGTATGTTCCAGTTCCTTTACCGGCCTCTTTGTTGGAGTTTGAAAGATGTGAGTCCCCTTTGCAAAAGGAACTGCATTTGCTTAGAGTTGCTTCTCAAGTCTGGTTGTACTGAATTGGATAATACTGATAAATGGATAAAATTCTACTACTAGGAAGGAAATTCTACTATTAGGAAGTCAACTTAATTGATTATGTTTCTTGTATTTCTCCTTTAAATCAACATTGTTTTGCAAACATATTACATAAATAAAAATTTACAAACTCATTTCAACCCACAGATTATTTAAACACATGATTTAAAAATAATCCTATGTTTTTGATAACAAGGTGACTAATTGGAATTAGTGGCTGGGTTTACATACAATTTTTTTTTTTTTAAATGAGTGTACCAGGTGCTTATAAATGAAAGTATGCTGTTTAAATCAATGAGTTTAAAATTATTCTCCTTTAAATTGTGCAAGTACATACTGGTAAGGTTATTTATTTTCTCCTCCTCCTCCTCCTTCTTCTTCCTTTACTGTGGAACTCTTGTAAAGGAAAACCCCAGGAGTGAATTAACTAAGAGGATCTGTTATCTATTTTTCTTGACATAGAATGTTCATAAAAAAAAAAAAAAAGATTGATTTGGAAATGTTAAAGCAGTAACATTGATACTCTCCTTAGGGACTATGAGACCTAGTGTGACATTGCAAATAGCAGAGGATGGCAAGAAGAGTGAACTTTTACCAACTAAGGCATTGATAAGTCAGTACAGACATAATCAAGCTTCTTACATCAAATAAAATGATTATTATTTGTCTAAGTCCTTCAAACAAGAAAAAAATTATATTGATTAATTATAATATGGGGCATATGCAAAATATTTTGAGATGGGAATTTAGAATACAGTCTAGTGGTATACAAATGAACACTCTGTAAAATCCTATGGTCTGTGAAACAATGCAAACTATAGTTCAAGTTTTAATTATAATACCATGCAATAGTGCCATTGACTTAACTTTTTTGGATAAATTTCTTTAAAGATCTAATATTCTAAAAGTTCTTCCTTTACAAGTTCTCATACTGACAAAGTAGCTATTATAGCAGTACAATGTGTATAAATTGATTTGGAATGTTGATGTGAATAATTAAATTGGAATTTGTTTAAGTCCTGTATTTCAATTACTACAAAATGGGATTCATATCTCCACATTAAACTTTGGAAATAGCTTAGTATTGAATATGACAGAATTAGGAATAATTTTTTTAGGTGGGATAATAACTTGTAGTTATGTTTGAGAATGCCTTTAATAGCAATAGACACATGGTTAAGTATTAAGTGTTCAGTGTTACAATATCTGAAGCTTACTTCAAAGGTGGTGGAATTTAGATAGATGTCAGATAGAAAAATAGATACATATAGCAACTATGACAAAGTATTGATAATTGTTGAATCTGGATTTTGAGCATAGTATTCTTTTAACTTTTTGTACATTTGAAAATATGAGTCTTAAAAAATGTTGAAAAATTTAAAAAAATCAGAAATCAGAAGAAAATACCTACATTGCATGGCTGTCATGTAAGGAAAGTAAATTTGAAGAGTTAGAGGACATTTTCTTAAATTCTCTTAAATTCTCTTGTAAAAATAACATAATGAATAGTTGGCTATTCTGTTTATTCATTGCAGGATCCCCACAGTACCTATTTTTTTAATGTTTTACACCTTGCATCTTTACTTATACAATTGTATATACAATTGTACAATTGTACTTATACAATTGTACAATTGTACTTATACAATTGTATGTACAATTGCAAGTATCATATTTTTGTAAATAGTTTTAAATACTCAGTGATAGCAGTAGGTATTTATATAAATGAAGTCTGATTACCCTTGGGTTAACCATTTTAATGAGTGATTCACATTAGGCAGTTTACACAACTCTTGAAAGAACTCAAGTACTTAATAGGAATATAGATTCCAGGGGCCCTTGGGTGGCTCAGTCAGTTAAGCATCTGCCTTTGACTCAGGTCATGATCTCAAGGTCCCACATGGGGCTCCCTGCTCAGCAGAGAGTCTGCTTCTCCCTCTCACTCTGAGATCTCTCTCAATCTCTCAAATAAATTAAAAAAAAAAAAAAGGGACTATACATTTGAAAGGTGACTACAACAAGTTTTTTAGGCTAATTACATTTCAAAGGTGACTACAACAAGTTTTTAAGGCTAATTACTATATAGGTAGCAGTTAGCTTAAGAAGTAATAGAATTCTTTGTTGAAGTGAGTGGTGTTGAAGATATATAGATGAGAGAAATATGGACCAAACACTGCTATCACTAGATGAACTATGGAGAATATGGATTTAAATAGCCTGGTGGTCTGCAACCATCTAATTAATGCCTAATATCTAGAGCCCTATTCAGTCTTTTGTCCATTCACTTGAAGAAGCTTTGTATAGATTACTCTGAGAAAATTAGCTGTTGCAGCCGAACAATGTTGTTTTTGCCTGGAGAACTGAGACCATCTTTGCCAATACCTGTGACAACATTATATCTGTTTTGCCAGGAAAAAAATTTACCAGGTAATATAAGACTGTAAAACAATAAATAACTTTAGTATTTGCTTCAGGAAATTCTTAGAAATCAATTAATCAGTGATAAGAATCTGCACCTGGGCAAACATCTCACTTATCATACAATAGATAAAAACTCTTAACAATTTAAGAATACAAAGAACATATCTCAACATATTGATAAGCCTACAGTTTACATCACACTCAATGGTAAAAGGTTGAAAACTTTTCCTTTAAGATCAGGAATATGACAAGGGTGTCCACTTTTGCCACTCCTAATCAACATAGTGCTAGAAATCCCAGCTAGAGAAATCAAGCAACAAAAGGAAATAAAAGCTATCAGAATTGGAAAGGAAGAAGTAAAATTTGTCTTTATTTGCAGATGACATGATTTTATATATAGAAAATTCTGAGGACAACCAAAAAAACTGTTAGATCTAATGAATGAATTCAATAAAGTTGCAGGATACAAAATTAGCATACAAAAATCTATAGCATTTCTGTATACTAACAATGAATTTTCTGAAATACAGAGACAGATACCATTTACAATAGCATCAAAAATAACAAAATACTTAAAAATTAATTAAGGAGGCGAAAGATCTCTACTCTGAAAAATACAAGATATTGATGAAAGAAATTGATGAAGGTACAAATAAATGGAAAAATATCCTGTGTTCAGGGATTGGAAGAATGAATATTATTACAATGTCAATACTACCAAAAGCCATCCATAGGTTCAATGCAATCTCTGTCAAGATTCCAATGACATTTTTTACAGAAGTAGAAAAAACACTCCTAAAGTTGTATAATAGCCAAAAATAGCCAAAATAATTCTAAGAAAGAAGAACAAAGCAGGGGACATCACATTTTCTGATTTCAAGCTATACTGTAAACCTATAGTCATCAGAACAGTATGGTGTTATCGTCAAAACAGACAGATGAACGGGACAGAATTGAGAACCCAGAAATAAACACAATTCAACAAATATTTACAAGACAGCTAAAAAATACTCAGTGGGGAAAAGACACTCTTCAGTCAATGGTGTTGGGATAATTGGATATTTACATGTAAATAGATATCTTTACACCACTCACAAAAATTAACTCAAAATGGATTAAAGACTTAAATGTAAGACCTGAAACCATGAAACTCCTAGAAGGAAACATAGGAATAAAGTTACTTGACATGGGTCTTGGGGATGATTTTTTGGATATGACATGTAAAGCAAAGGCAACAACATAAAAATTAGCAAGTGGTGGCACCTGGGTGGCTCAGTGGGTTAAAGCCTCTGTTTTCGGCTCAGGTCATGATCCCAAGGTCCTGGGATCGAGCCCCACATTGGGCTCTCTGCTCAGCAGGGAGCCTGCTTTCCTTCCTCTCTCTCTGCCTGCCTCTCTGCCTACTTGTGAGCTCTGTCTGTCAAATAAATTAAAAAAAAATTAGCAAGTGGGATTATATCCAACTAAAAAGCTTCCGTACAACAAAAGAAACCATCAACAAAGAGAAGGCAAATTTAAAAATGTGAAAAAAAGTATCTGCAAACCATATATCTGATAAGGGGTTAATACCCCTAATATATAAAGTATTCATTCAACTCAATAGCAAACAAAACAAAAACAAAAACAATGACAAAACACACACACAAGTAGCCCAGTTAAAAGATGGTCAAAGAACCTGAATAGACACTTCTCCAAAGAAGATATATGAAAAGCTAAATTAAAACAAATTAAATGAAGATGAAAATCACAATTAAATATCACCTCATGCCTGTTAGTGATAACAAAGCCTGGTGTGGATGTGGAGAAAGAGAACTTTTGTGCACTGTTGGTGCTACTGTAAATTGATACAGCTACTGTGGGAAACAGTATGGAACGTCCTCAAAAACTAAAAATAGTACTATCATATGATCTAATAATTCCAGTGTGGGAATATATCCAAAGGAAATAAAAACACAAACTTGAGAAGGTATCTGCACCCCCATGTTTATGGCACCATTATTTGTAATAAACAAGACATGGTAACGACCTAAGTGTCCATCAGTGGATGAACAGATGAAGACGTTTTGGTAAATATGTACAATGGGATATTATTTAGCCACAAAAATGAGGAAATCTTACCATTTGTGACAACATGGGTGGGTCTTGAAGACATTATGCTAAGTGAAGTAAGTCAGAGAAAGACATATCTCACTTTTATGTGGTATCTAAAATGAAGAAACAAACACTCGGAGAAAAAGAGACTTAGAGTTACTAGAGGAAGAAGGTAGGGAGAGCAAGGATTGGAGGAGTTGATCCAAAGGTCCAAACTTCTGGTAATAAGATAAATTAATTTTAGGGATGTAACATACAACATGATGACTACAGGTAATGCTGATATGTAAAATGTAGGAAACTTGCTAACCGGCTAAATCCTAGAAGTTCTCATGATAAAGAAAAATGTTTTTTCTTTTTCTTCTTTCTTTTCATTTTTTTGTAATTATATGGAAAGTAGATGTCTGCTGAAACTATTGTAATCATTTCACAACATGTAAATCAAACCATCATCCTGTACACCTTAAACTTACACAATGATGTCTGTATTTCTCAACAAAACTGGAAGAAAAGTGGACCAATTAAAATCAGCAAACAGAGAAAAAGATTATAATAAAAGCTATTATATCATATTGCCAAAAAGTTATATCATCAAAGAAATTGAAACCACTTGTTTTTTTTCTTACATATGGCCTATCAGTCATGACTATATGACTTAAAGAGAATAGAATATTCCTTAAAAATAAACTTTTAAATAATCTTAATCTTTGAGACTGTCACAAATCCCAGAGTTCTACACTTTATATTCTATTTCCTACTCTCAAGGAAGTCATAATCTAACTGAAGAAGCAGAGATAAATACAAATAAATAGCTATGGGGCAAGATTTTAATGAGTACACAATATCTCACTCAGCATAATACTCTCAAAATACTGCCACATTGCCTTAGCCTTTGTGGGGAATTACACAGTAGTTGAAGCTTATTTATACTTGTTTATACTCTCCTCTCTTGATTTTCTTAAAATCTCAGTCTGTAGAAAAAAGGGGTTTAAGTTTTATTCATTCTAAAGCATGAGTAATGGAAATCAGTCAATAATAGATTATTTCAACTATACAATTAGAAGAAATCACAATGTACAAAGCATTATGATGGGTTTGGATGGATTTGTGTGGGAGAGGTATATATATATGTATATATATATACAAACACTCATGTCTGTATATATACACACATACATATACATGCATATATCATGCACATACACATTTCATCAAATGTACATACATATACCTATATATATCATATACATACACATACATACATATGTCATCCCCCCAAAATACTTGAGGTCTTCTGAGTCAACTCTGGATATCGATTCTGGCTCCACCCTTTTATTATCCGTGTCACCATGTGAAAGACTCTTAACCTCTCTGAGTCTTAGTTTTCTTATGTCTTAAAAAAATGGGATCGCTGACCCTTAAGTCCTATGATGATGTGAGGATTAACTAAAATAATCTTTGGGAAGCACTTTATATTCTATTTCCTACTCTCAAGGAAGTCATAATCTAACTGAAGAAGCAGAGATAAATACAAATAAATAGCTATGGGGCAACCAGTGTTTATGTAGAAATGTAACATTACTATGGCATGCAATGAGTAGAATGGTTCTGGCAGTTTATGGGTACACGGCATATTGGTACATGATGATTTCAGTGCTGCTGTGTACTTGAAATCACACCAACAGGTAGTTACTCCCATTGCCTCTGTTTGCAACAGGCACTGCCTCACACAATTGTGAATACCTTACACGTAGGAATATCATCTTGTCTCTCTCTTCGGCGGTAGTAAATTTTTTTAGATCATGGAATTAGATTGCCCACTGAAATATAAAGAAGGTAATACACCATGGGTGAGAGGATGTAATTATCATAACTGCCTTTCTCTTCACCTTGTCCCTTGAAGTGTAAATTTTAATGAGATAAAGACTTGAAGTAGAAAATGGCTCTATGGGTTTTGTTTTTAATATGAAGAAGGCTGAGTTAGGTTGAGCACACGGGCTTCATTCTCAGTTGATAAGTAGATGCTTTGTTTTAAAGATGCCCTGGCTCTCTAACACCTTGAGCAACCTCATGATTGCACAAATTCATTTTGCAGGTCCTGCTGCTGATTTTAATGATGCCAATGTGCCACTTATTATCTACTTTTATATTCTTTATTTTAAATATAGTAGAGGAAAAGGCAAAGTTAATTTGTCTTGTGTTGTTTTTATTGTCTGTATAATTTCTGAAGGGGAAAAGTGAAAAAGGATACTGTCCCCTCTGGGAGAAAATAAAAAACTCTGAAACAGAAATTTAGCAAATGCAATTTTGTTTACTTGAGAGGACAATATTCTATTCTTATGTTATATTACAAATTTACTCCTTTGATTTCTCAGTTAATTAAAGTAGAAACTATTATGACGTGAGTCATTATTAGAGTCAGATCACACCCATTATAGGTTTTGCTCTTTAGATCACCCCGCTGCCTCCCACCCATTCACATCCTAAATGGTTTTCTCTCTTTTTTCACGTACGCAAACTATACTTCCTGATCTCTCAGTTCCATATGCTGTACTCCCCCGTTCATTTCCTTAGCACATTTTCAGTTTTCAAATTGACTAATATTCCTTCACTATCTATTGTGTGCCAAGTTAAAAATATCTTGTTCTGAAAATATTTTTTTTAAAATAAGTATGTGCTATTTGGGTTCAGTTTCCATGTCAGTCCATTGGACCTCAAAATGTTATTGCTTCATCATCTTTAAAATGAAAATGGTAATAGTATTTACACATGGGTGTGTTGTGCTTATTCATTAAGGTAATGCATCCTTATCAGATTTAAGCAAGTAAATAGTGAACTTTTATTTATGACATGCAGTATGAAGTTCATTTAATTTTCATGTCACAAACTATGATTCTTCCTTTGATAAATTTTTCAGACAATAAATCATGTGAAAACTACTATTATGAACAACATTTTTCACAGAACTAGAGCAAATAATCCTAAAATTTGTACAGAATCACAAAAGACCCCAAATAGCCAAAGCAAGCTCAAAAGAGAGCGAAACTGGAGTTATCAAGATAGACCACAAAGCTGTAGTGATCAAAACAGTACGGTACTGGCACAAAATAGACACATAAATCAATGGAACAGAAGAGAGGCCAGAAGTAAACCCACACTATTAGAGTTAATTAATCTACAATAAAGGAGGCAAGAATATGTAATAGGAGAAATACAGTTTCTTCAACAAGTGGTGTTGGGAAAACTACACACAAAACAATGAACTGGACCACTGTCTTACACCATAAACAAAAATAAACTCAAAGTGGATTAAAGACCTAAATGTGAGGCCTGAAAGCATACAATTCCTAGAAGAAAACATAGGTAGTAATTTCTTTGACATCGGTTGTAGAAACATTTTTCTAGATATGTGTCCTCTGGCAAGAGAAACAAAAGCAAAAATACATGACTGGGACTGTACCAAAATAAAAAACTTGCACAGCGAAGGAAATCATCAGTAAACAGACAACCTACTAAATGGGAGAAGATATTTACAAAGGATATATCTAAGAAGGGGATAATATCCAAAATATATAAACAACTTAAACAATGCAACACACACACACACAAAAAAAAACCAAATAATCTCATTAAAAGATGGATAGAGGACCTAAACCGACATTTTTCCAAAGAAGACCTAGAGGCTGCCGAGAGACAAATGAAAAGTTGCTCAACATCACAAGTCATCAGGAAAATGCAAATTGAAACCACAACGAGATATTACTTTATACCTGTCAGAGTGGCTAAAATAAAAAACACAATAAAAAAAAAACACACAGTAAATAAGAAGTGTTTGCAAGAATGTGGAAAAAAAGGAACCTTCCTGCACTATTGGTGGGAATGCAAATTGGTGCAGTCACTGTGGTAAACAGTATGGAGGTTTCTCAAGAAAATTAGAGTAATCACATGATCCAGTAGTTCCAGTACTGGTTATTTACCCAAAGAAAACAAAAACACTGATTCAAAAAGATACTTGCACCCCTATGTTTATTGCAACATTATTTACAATAGCGAAGACATGGAAACAAGCCATTATCCATCTACAGATGAGTGGATAAATACAATAGAATATTACTTGGCCATTAAAAAAAAAAAAAAAAGAAATCTTGCTATTTGCAACACTATGACAATGTAGATGGGCCCAGAGGGTATAATGCTAGGTGAAATAAGTCAAACAGAGACAGACAGATACCGTGGTTTCACTCATCCGAGGAACCGAAGGAAAAAAAAAATAAACAAATAAACAAAGAGAAAAAATGACAAACAAAAACTCTCAAATGCAGAGAATAGGCTGGTGATTTTCAGAAGGAGAGGTGGGTGGGGGGAATGGGTGAAACAGAACAAGGGTTTTAAGAGTACATTTACCTTGAGGGGCACTGAGAAATGTATTTTTGAATTCAAAGAAAAGATATTTTAAAAAACTATTCTTAGCTTGCAAACTATATAAACACAGGTAGTGAGTGAGCCAGATGGAGTCCCTACACCACAGTTGACTGATCTCTGGGATGTGTAATTCCGTCTTCTTAGGCAGTTACGTTTTGTCTCTTTATGCTATGCTAAAAAGTCTGTGGTTTAAGTGCCAAAAGAAGATGGAGATAAAGTGTTCAGGAAAGTCCAGGAAAGCCTCATGAAAAGTGACGGTTCTGTGCTGGCTCCAAGTTTGCAACTGGGGGGAGTAATTAGCTTCATTCTCTTTGCTGACTGGAAGTTGCAGGCATATCTTAGGTCTTGCAGCTGACAAGGGGCAGGCTCTCCGGCATCCCAAAAAATAAATGAAAATCCCCTGGACTGTGATGTATGCATTCATTTATTTTGCTCAGTTATTATCATTATCATATCTGCACAGGACTTTTTCTGGTCAGTGTTAGCAATATATGCAGAATTTCTTATAGAGTATTGTTTATGTTTTACAAGTTAAGTAACCTTCTTTTCCCTACTTCTGTCTCCCGCCATTTTCTTCTTAGAAATTATTAAGATTTTCAGTGACTCTAGTTTACAGTACTTTGTGCTCAAGACATGTCCCTGGCTTTTAGTCATTATAACCTCAATTTAAAATTTTTCTATCCTTAAATCTGACCCCTTCGCGCCATGCCCTCAAGCCTTGGCTGCGCACAAAAGCCAGAATGACCCTTTTATCACACCTAGGCTGTAGCTTCCTTTCAACAAATACCCTGGCAGTGCCTTTGGAAAATATTACCTGGGGTCTGTTTATACAAAATTCTGTAAGATGCAATACCTTTTTACAGTAATTGGAATATGCCTGTAGTCACAGCTAATATCTAAAATCTTGAAATGTGTGACTCTTACTTGTTAACCTGAGATTTTGTTCTCTGGAGTGTTCTATGGCCACATTCATTTCATAAGCAATATCCTTTTTCCATTAGGATTCTTCTCTCTCACTGGGTTTAAAGAAAGATTTATTTTCACTCCCACAGTTAGTCTGGCTTCTCTGACTTCTCCATTCTTTTGTTGCCTCTTTGAGCTTGTCTCTTGGTGTTATGGATATTTTATATAGGTCATGCACTGTATAGGTATTATCTCTGGCTGAATCCTTTTGTCTCCTTCAAATGTCAAATAGCCAGCCTGATAATTTTCTAAAATATTCAGTGTTTTTTCAACAGATACATCCCTGTACAGAGTTAAAACATGATTTCTTTTGAAAATTCTTTTTTCTTTTTCCTCTTCAACTAGAATATTTACACTAGAGAAATTCCACATTCGCAAGCTATGACTTCTCATCCCAAAATAAAAAAAGAAATTCAATATTATACCCAAATGCTTCTGTTTATATGAATAATAGTAGTGCATCTTGGCTTGATGGCCAGAAATAGCATCACATGTGGAATTAGACCTGAATTCAAGTTTTTAATCTTTGTTTCTGTCATTCAATCAGTCCGTTTTACTTTACTGAGTGTCTGTTTTCTTATTTGTCAATTTGGGAATCACAGGAGCAATAATACCTACCTCTGTACATCTGATATTTTTCTGAAAGTGTCATCTCTTGGCAACTTCCCAGACAGCTCTCTTATCTTGTAGAGCTCTCAGGTCCTGCTTATTGTTTATTGAATTTTTGCTACCTACCCTGTCTTATCCATCCCTGACATCAAATGACTGAGTGGACCTCTTTTTCTAGGATTGACATTACAATACTACTCCCAGCATTCAGCTGGCCTAATAGTACTCTAGACCTCACTCTTTCTTTCCAAAATAATAGCCAGAGTCTTTATAGATAACAGTGGTGATATGTTAGTTGTTGTCTAATTCTTCATCACAAGTAAATCCATGTACATTTCGTTTGGTTTGTTTGGAATGGTAAGGCCTTAGCTGAAAATGTTAGGCACTTTGTGGGAGGTCTTTCAGGTCAAAGTTCCAATTTATCAGATCACAACACATACACAGCTCATTTTAAGAGATAATGTGAAATGCTTCATTTAATTGGGTTAGCTCCATGCGGTACCATTTGAATGCAATTTAGCCATTTAGAGGTTGATAAAGTTTAGGATCACAGACTATTCAGTTAAATTGAGGACTTTGCATATATTTTATTTTTGTAAGTGATTTAAATACATTCTTTTATTATAAAGAAATTGACAGGACTGTCCTAACATATTGTAGTTACTAATTGGCTTGCATGTGGATTGTTCTGTAGATCAATTATCTTCCTAACTCTGTTAATCAGTTTGTTCAAATTTTTTTTGGGGGGAGGGGGTCTTATTTCTAATATTTTGCTAATTTGGAGGATATAGTGGTGTGAAAACATTATTGCTGCCCTTGAAGAGGTCCTCTGTCTATGCACACAAGTATAAATTTAACATTTGTTTCTTTCTGTTATTCAGATATGAATTCAAGAATCCCTCATTTAAAACACTTGTTCTAGAGTAAAACTTGAAAGTCAACCAATTTGCAAAGTATGCCAATGAATTAAAAGAGAAATAATCAATATTAAAATAATAGCAAATGTAACAATAGTAAATGCTTCCTCTTGTAGGAAACCCATCAGATCTGTTAACTTATTTAATCCTCAGAATCCTGTGGCTTTGATACTGTTGCCATTTTACAGAGGGGGTAATCCCTTTACCTGGATTAGGAGAGTAATTTATTTCTGTTTCTACTTTTTAAAGACATGGGAAGCTTTCTAGTCATTTACTTATATACGTTTCTGGCCCTATTGGATACTCTCATTTCCAATTATTTTTTTCCCTTTATTTGGATTTCCTTTATAGTTTCTAAAGCTAACATTACATGTAGCCTTTCTTTAGTTTGCCCACAGATCACTAGTTTTGTGGAGTGGTAATTGGTTAGTTATATGGTCAGTTACGTTTGTTTTCTTTAATAATGGAATTCTTGGAATTCTTGATTGTCCAATATGTTAATATATGTCATGATCTCCCAAGAAGAAGATTATACTTTAAAGTGGTCTCATATTTATTTGTGCCCCGATTCTTTGTGTTTTTATGTATGCATATTTGATTTTTTAATTAAGTTAGCCAATGTATAGTACATCATTAGTTTCAGATGTAGTGTTCAATAATTCATCAGTTGCATATAATTGCATATAACACCCAGTGTGTATCTTAAAGGACTGGTGTTCTTCAGAAGCCACTCTGGGGAAAGAAATGGACTGAATGATTATAATTAAGATACTTGTAATAACTAATATGGTATATGTTGACTGTATGAATATTAAAATATCTAATTTGAGTAATTCATCAAATGGGAGATGGACCAGCATTTTAAATGCATAGAAGGATATAAGAAAGAAAAAAAATTGTGAAGCCTTCTGAGAATCCATGTTTACTGTTGAGTTTATCCTGGCGAAAGAGTTTCCCTGACTCACTGGCTCCTCCCCTTGTGCTGACATATGGAGAAATGCAGTAGCATACCATGAGGACTCTCTTTCTGTAATTTCATCTATGTTAACTTTTCTCCCATTATCATTCTCTTCAAATAACCATAATTTGAAAATACGAATTGAAGTCCAGAAGAACAATTATCTTAAGCTAAAATTATATCCAAGCTTTGTGAATGCATTTGTTTCAGTGATCTACTGCTTTTTAATGGGATGAGTGGCAAAAAATGTGTGGCCATCTTTAATCTACTGAAGTATTCTTTCTTGCATATTTTACTTTCTTTACAGCTATAATTCTAACATGTAGATTTTTAAAAAATGCTGTGTTCACAAAATGCCTCAACGTTTTAAATAATTTAATACTTGAATCATTAGTTTAGATTAAATATGTTTATGAAGGAAAAATATGTGGAAGCGAAATAGAAAATGTAAACAAAACAAATTATAAAATAAATCATCTAGTAAATTATTTATATGATTTTAATTAATGCTCATTACAATATGATGCTGACTGTTGTCAATTCCAACGTATCTAAGTCGAATGCTTAAGTGCCTTTACTTTTTATATTGTTGGCATAATGCATGGAAAAGAAGATAGTGAATTATCTGTCTTTGTATTTCTCCCCCTTTGGCAAGCTTACATTTGCCTCCGCTTTAAAAAAAAATTATTAAAAGAAACTCTCTTCTTCAAGGGAAAAATATGGATCTCTTGGAACTGAATGAGGTCTCTTAATGATGATGAAATATGTAATTCCCTCTCCTACTTTGTTTTTAATTCCATTCCTGTCATATATTTGTAATAGTAAATCCTGGGGTGGTATGACAACTCGACTAGTTTACTATATTTCTCATCTTTCTAAGTTTCAGTTGATTTTTCATATACAGACTCAAATAGATACTGATAAACAATTTACTTTAGGGAATGAGTTCCCTTCTGTACCTGGTTGATTGGTGTCATATGCTATTATCCCTGAAATAAGTATGTTTCAATGGCTGGCCAGCATCTTGAGAATACACTTCTCTACCAAGGATAAGACCCAATCCCTTGACATGAAATTTGTGAATATTTTAATTCTGTTGGCTCTACTCCTCTGAGCGACTCTGTAGGATTTTGTTCCTGAAGAATGTCAAAAATATAAAGAAGGGAAAAAGTGTTTGTAGTTAATAATTTCTGCTAACTACTAAATGCAGCCAAGTTTTTGCCTCACTGAATTAAATGGGATGAAGCCAGGGTAATGCTCATGTTTGTGTGTAGCTTAGTTGTCTGGGATGTTATGCATGCCACTGAGCAATGAAGGCTGTATTTCCTCACAAGTTTTTAACACAATGTCATATTTGTTGGAAGTTGTCCCAGTGGTAACTTATAGAAAGAAAAGTGTTCATGAACCTTGTCATGTCAGGGAGAAACATGCTGAAAGTCACAATGGGAAGAACATTTCCTATCTTTAGGTTGTTTATATGTCTCAAGCCAGTGTTCTGGATTATCTTTCTTTTTAGTGATATTCTTCATGTCTTTACAAATGAGCCTGATCCTTTTTCTCTATGAAAGTAATTTTCATCTCGCTTTATTCCAGCAAGTCTTTTTTTTTTTTTTTTAAGATTTTATTATTTGACAGACAGAGATAACAACTAGGCAGAGAGGCAGGCAGAGAGAGAGGGGGAAGCAGGCTCCCTACCAAGCAGAGAGCCTGATGTGGGCTCGATCCCTGGATGCCGAGATCATGACCTGAGCCGAGGGTAGAGGCTTTAACCCACGGAGCCACCCAGGCGCCCCCCAGCAAGTCTTTAAATGCTACTTTAGTCAAACAATTAATCTTTGGCTGGTAAATTTTCGATACTTCTAAATTTATCCTTTATAGTTTATTTCTAGAACTTTGTGTAAATTAGCATTTGTTGGTAACAAACCACCCAAAATATTTAGTTGTTTAAATAACAACTGGGGCCCTAGGTGGGCTCAGTTGATTAAGCATCTGCCTTCTGCTCAGATCATGATCCCTGGATCCTGGGATGGAGCCCCGTGTTGGGCTCCCTGCTTAGTGGGGAGTCTGCTTCTCCCTCTGCCCCTGCCCCTCCTTGTGCTCTCTCTCATTCTCAAATAAATTAAAAGAAAAATCTTTTAAAAATAAAATAACAATAGTTTTTATTTCTCATGAGTCCACAGGTCAGCTAGATGATTTTTCTGATTTAGACCAGGTTCAGTTAATTTCAACTGGGCTTACTCATGCGTGATCAGTCACCTGGTGGTAGCCTGGAGACGACCTGGTCTTAGATAAACTTTATGAGGTCACTCAGTTCTCCTTCATAGGATTATACTTTATTCCATATGCTATCCTGGGGACATTTGCATGGCAATGGCAAAGTCCTATGAAAGGAAGCTGGATTGTGCAAGGGCTAGTGTAATACTCCACTTGCATCAAGTTTACTATTGTTCCATTGTCCAAAGTAGTCAAATAACCAGTTCCAGAAATGTGGAAGAAGAGACAACTATCAAAAGGCATAGATATAGGTAGGCATGAAACACTATGTCTATCAATACCTTCTACCACAGACTTTATCTGAATAAAACAAACATGCAAAGACTATGAATTACCTACTGCAAGGATCGTGCAAATATAAAAATAATGGAAATGAACCTAATGGATTGGTTAAATAAATGATGATAATATCCATATGATCAATTTTATTTAGTCATTGAAAACACTAAGAATATTATAAATAGTATGGGAAATATTTTAATGTAAAATACTCTAATAAGTGAAAAAACAAGATACAAGCATGTATATATGATAGGGTTTAATAGTTAAAAACCTTTATATATATATATACAAAAAAACCCCCACAAAAATCTTAATAGTGATTACCTATAGGTAGTGAACTTAAAAATGTTTATTTTTAAATTATTTTCTTTTTTTAAAAAAGATTGTTATTTATTGAGAGAGAGAGAGACAGAGAGACAGAACAAGCAGGAGGAGGAGCAGAAGGAGAGGGAGAAGCCGACTCCCCGCTGAGAAGGGAGCCTGACATGGGACTCCATCCCAGGACCCTGGGATCATGACCTGAGCCGAAGGCAGACACCTAATCGACTGAGCCACCCAGATGCCCCTTTAATTATTTTTACTTCCTGTATTTTAATAATCAGCATATAATATTTTATAATTAGAAAAGAATATAAAATAAATATATATATATATATAGTAGCCCAATGGTAGGGAAAATTCTAAGGTAACATCAAAATTCCCTTCCTCTGACACTATACACACTGTATAATCTCTTCCCCTTGAGTGCTAAGAGGGACTATGAATGCTATAAATTTCACTCTCATGGTTAGATTATACCATGTTAAAACTGAGGAATTTTGAAGATATAATTAAGTCCCAAATTAGTTGACTTTGAGTTAATTAAAAGTAATATTATTCTGGGTGGGCCTAGCAAATCAGATGAGCCCTTAAAATGTGTTGGGTTATTTCTGAAGAAAAAAATTCAAAGCACAAGACAGACTATCCTGCTGCTTTTGTAGAAATAAGATGCCATATTGTGAGAAGTCCATGGAGCTAGGACCTGAGGGGTACTCTCTAGGAGCTCAGAGAGAGTCTGTTTTACTCTAAACAAGAAAATACTGAATGCAGTCTCACTGCTCTAAGGAACTAAATTTTACTAAATTTACTAACAACATTATTGTGCATATTCATTCTTAAAACATATCAAAATGACAATTTAACATCAGTTATTCTATTCATCAAATGAGAGTCACATTTAAGTTTGTGACTTAAATGTGACATAGAAAATTAATTAGATTAGTCACGTAGAAAATTAATTAGAATAGTAGACTCTTGGAATTAACATGTTGTTAAACTATCACAGATACAGGATTTTACTGGGTGTATCAATCAATATTTGATTGAACAAGAGGTGATAAAGAATGTCCCCAAGGTCATAATTAGCAGCATAAACTTTCAGCAAATTCAGAGCACATAAATATTTTTTTTCATATGAACAATGTATAAAAAAATCACAAATGACAATAACAACCCAGAATTTGATAGTGTATAATACTTCGTGTTCTTCCTATCTTCATTATCTCTGGCAGATAGTTATCTTTTCCTCCAAGCTCCAGCTTAGCATCAAGATAATTTTCAGGACAGCAACTATATCTAATACTTTGGCTTGGGGAATAAAATCAATTTTCCATTGAGAACATAGCATTTACTCCATGATTTAAATAGCCCAGTTTTTTCCAATGCATTTCAGCAATCAAAGACTAACTAGACAAAATGTTTCATCTATTTTCTTTTTCTTTTTAATTTTTTTAAAGATTTTATTTATTTATTTGAGAGAGTGACAGTGAGAGAGAACATGAGCAAGAAGAAGGTCAGAGGGAGAAGCAGACTCCCCATGGAGCTGGGAGCCCGATGTGGGACTCGATCCCGGGACTCCAGGATCATGACATGAGCCGAAGGCAGTTGTCCAACCAACTGAGCCACCCAGGCGCCCCATCATCTATTTTTATTACAACTTTAAAACGGACTGATAGAATTTGTTGGAATAAAGTTCAAAAGAGGAGTTAACATAATTTGTGAGAAAAGTGGCATCAAACACATTATGTTGATTCTTTTTCCTGATGATCTACTTAGTCCAGAAGAGGTTGGGCACCATTGTAGCTGTGACCCTGAACTTGAGCAAGGTCACAACGATGCTGTTAGAAGATTGACTCCTTAGCATTTCTTTTGACAAATATCAGTTGTCTTTTCCTCCTTTTCTTACCCTTCCAAGGTCATTTGCTGTGGTGCTTTAGGCCGTCTCATCTGGGCCTCAGTTTATAAAATGTAATGGTTTAGTCTGCGTTGATATAAAATGACTTCGTCTATAGTAGCAGTTCTAAAATATGGCCTTAGCCAGCAGCATCAGCATTACCTAAGAACCTCTTAGAGATATAAATTTTCTGTTTTCAACTGTGACTTAATGAATCAGAAACTCTGGGGTTGAAGGGTGGTCAGCAATGTGTGCTTACTTAGCAAGTCCACTGGGGAGACAGGATTATTTTGGAGGCACATTTTAGACCGGATGTTGTCTCCCTCTAGTAGCTTTAGTTTGTCGCACAAACAACTGTGATTTTTCAGTCTCAGCTTAGCTGAGCTTGAGAATTTTTAGTTTAGAGAGGAACCAAGGTTATTCTTCTTTGGGAATGGTGTCAGGTCTATAGTGTTGATTTTTAAAATTAAGGGAGTCTTTGCTTTTGCCCCCAGTACACTCTCTTTTTACTCTCTCCCCTGAAGGTCCTAGCTGCTTATGTCCCCATCATGTTACCCTTGTCTCTAGGAATATCACAAATTCCTGCAAATTCATTCCTTATTTCCATGGGGGTAGGGGGAAGCATAGGAGAGAAGAGGTCATTAGCTTTGGATTTAGATAAAATTAAGATTGAATTCTGACTCTATGACTTAAAACTCTATAATATTCTATATGTTACCTGATGTCTGTGTGTCTTTTCCTTTAAATTCTATAAAAACAGAAATACAACACTGAAATAAGACAACAGGAATGTGATTACCTAGCATATAACAGGTGCTCAATAAATTGTACATCTGTTCCATTTCCCAGTCTCCACAATCAGGGATTGGGTGCCAGACAACTCCATTTTTCTAAAACCATTTGCTGCCTGAGCTACGTGGCCTACATTCACAACGCCCGTGTTCTCGCCAAATAAGCTTCTACCTACTGGTTGAAGATTTCAACTTTGTGGCACCATCGTTGTCATTGATTCCCTTCACTTTTGACACTTACTCATCCTTCTACTCCCTTTGCCAATGAAGGTTTCTGGTTGGCAGTAAACAATCTAATCCAAGGAAGCATCCAAGTTAGTAATAATAATGATCACAATTTCAACTAATAATGAAATTAACATGTATTGAGAATGTACCATGAGTCAGGTACTTTTGTATGTTATGATTAATTAGCACATCAAAGCAACCTTTAGACATAGGTGGTAATAGTATCCCCATTTATGGATGAGGAAACTGAAGCACAGAGAAGACAGAAATGACAGAGCTGTACTATGGGCAAGCATATAAATAAAATAGAAATTCTGTTGATCTGAACTTCTATGGAAAATTCCAAAATAACTAGATGACTTAGGCAAAAATATTTTTAAAAAAGCTGAATTCACATATAAAGCTCTCAAAATGTAATGATAATTGAAATGAATAGTTCTATTGGGGAAAAATAAAATTCAGCTTATATTATTGTCCTCTTTGACATAATTCATGTACAGATGCCTCAGTTTATTTGTAATGTCAAATAGTCAAATATAGTTGGATTAAGATATGAAGTGGGGAGTGTGTATGGGTAGGGTATATGCACATATCTGTCTGTTCATATATGGACAAATAATTTTCACAATACAGAAACCAGACTGAGACACTATGATACTAAGAATGAAATCAGATTATGAAGACTTATTTGACATGCCAAATTCTAAAATACATAGTCAAGTGAAAATGTATATTTCCTTGTAGTTATCAGTTACTTACTAATACCATTTTATCTGAACAGGGGAAGTTGTCAAAGGAAGGACAGGTTTAATTATATACAATCGGTTTCCAAAGCTGGGCTTGTTATTCCCTTCAGCACTCAGAAGGCTCATTTAATATCCATTCAGTCACCTCTGGAAAGTCCAAACCTCAAGAGACATTAAAATTCTCAGGGATACGAGAAGAGAAATATCATTGTCATAACCTTTGCCTCTGAGTTCCTTTTCCAATAAATTAAGTCAGTTTAGGGATTGTTTTATCATCTCATCCGTATCATTTCTCTCCTACCACGTTGGTCTCAATGTAGGGTTTTACTTTTTTCTATTATTTCCTACAAAACAGCTGTATGCCTCTGCCCCATGCCACATACAGAGCGTTTTCTTTATTCTTTCAACAAATATTAGTGAAATCTACAGTACGTAGGAACAGGGATATGAGTGAGATAGACAATATGTATTAAATAAGAGAACATGAAATAGCCATACATGTTCTTAAAGAATAAAGTAGTGTAAAATAAATACTTTATTTTACAAATAAAGTACTTGAGGGGTGGGCTGTGGGGAACAGGAGTCCATTTGACTTTGCATAAAGTGACCAGAGGGGGCCTTTTGAAGAAATTGTGTTAACCCAATCTGATTTATATTCTTTGAAATATTATTCAGGGTCCTGAGTAGAGCAGGGATGTGTAGGGACAGAGGCAAGTGGAAGAGTAGACCCATAATTGAGGAAGCTGTTGTTCAATAGAGTGCTTGACGGTAGCCTGAGTGAGGGGGGTAGCAAAGCAAGTAATGATATCCAGCTATTCTGACTATGCTTTAGAGCAGTGATTCTCAAAACACCACCCCCCCCACCCCCCCCCCCCCCGCCAATCTGCAGCAGGAGGCCACACTCTAAATTTACTGAATCTGAAAACTCTGGGAGCAAGTTTCAGCATCCTGTTTTTAAAAAGCCACCTAGGCAACTCTGATGCATGCTGAAGTTTGAAAGCTACTACTTAAGAGGAGAGTTGACAGGACATGAAGATGGCAAATGAGACAAAGGCAAGAATCAAGAATGACTAACTCCTAGTTTCGTCTGTTTTTAGAGGAGAGTCTGAGTAATAGACTTTCCAGAAGACGAAGGAAGATGAGAAGATTTTCTCTTTCCAGTTAAACCACCTCAGAATCAATGTTGAGTATCTAGCTAAAACTTCCTCAGCCATTGCTGCATCTCAGGCTTTGGTGGACCACTGCAATACTTGATCTCTCTTAGTCCCCTCCTTCCTCCTCCCTTTTCTCTGCTCTCCCTGCTTCCAGTCTTCTGCGCATGTGTAATGCGTTAACAAATTTTCCCTCCTCCTTGGCTTATGCAGTCTATGAGCTAAAAACTAAAGGCCTAATCTTCTTTCCTTCAATGTAATTTTAAAACACAGTTCTTATTCCATAAAGAATTTTAGATCCGTTATTAAGAAAATATATTTTCACTCCCACTAAATGGGAAAGTCAGTTTTGATGTGCAAAAATTTGAGTATCATTTCAGTAATAATTGGATTATTTTGAAAATGGAAATTAAATGAAGAATAACTGTGTTTAAATGTTGCCAAAGATATTCATTAAGAATTTTTAGATTATTGGCCATCTTTGATGGTTTTTCGCATCCCTTTGTTTGGGACTTCAGAGTTAACTTTACTTTAGAAACTTGTTATTCAAACGCATTTTTATTCTGTTATTTATTTTTTATTTTTTTAAAGATTTTATTTATTTATCAGACAGAGATCACAAGTAGGCAGAGAGGCAGACAGAGAGAGAGGAGGAAGCAGGCTCCCTGCTGAGCAGAGAGCCCGATGCGGGGCTCGATCCCAAGACTCTGGGATCATGACCTGAGCAGAAGGCAGAGGCTTTAACCCACTGAGCCACCCAGGCGCCCCTATTTTTTTTTTTTTTTTTTTTAATTTTTTTTAAAGCATATTAAGGAGGGATCAGTGTTTTTATTTTTATTCATTTGACAGACAGAGATTACAAGTAGGCAGAGAGGCAGCCAGAGAGAGGAGGAAGCAGGCTCCCCGCTGAGCAGAAAGCCTGATGTGGGGCTTGATCCCAGGACCCTGGGAACATGACCTGAGCTGAAGGCAGAGGCTTTAACCCACTGAGCCACCCAGGCGCCCCTATTTTGTTATTTTTAAAAAGATTTTATTTATTTATTGGAGAGAGAGAGAGTGCAAGTATGCATGCACAAGGTGCAGAAGGTGGGGAGTGGTGGGCAGAGGGAGATGAAGATGGACAAGCACATGGAGTCTGATGTGGGGCTCGATCCCAGGACCCTGAGATCATGACTTGAGCTGAAATCAGATTCTTAATGCTGAGCCACCCAGGCACCGCTCGAATGAATTTTTGTAAATATTCTCTCAAGTCAACCTAATACTGATTCCACTCCATTTTTTTACAGCGTTTTCTCAAATTTTGGTGGCAATTATTGCTATTATACTTTAAAATCTAATACAGAGTTGAATGAATAACTTAATAATTTATTATTTCATTATAAAAAATTTATGTTTCCCATTTCAGTTATTGTACTGCAACATTATTGCACCTCCTTTTAATACTGATGTGATAACACTATATAACAGTTCTTTTCTTTTAGAACTGTTGTTCTTTTATAAGAATGCTGCTCTATTAATCATAACAGTGGCAGCTCAATTCTTGGATTGTAGCATAAAATGTAATTTATTAAAATCTGTTCTAGGCAGATCTGAGACAGGGAGTTCAGTATTTATTAATGCCTTCTCCATTTTAGGCTTAGGGAAAGCTGAATTAAATACAGTAAAACTTGTGGCACTGTCTTCACACTCCATTTTTTGAAGCACAAAAAAAAGTCTTTATCATCTAAAATAGACTAAAATAAAAATCAACTTCTGAAGACTTTTGACATTTTTGTGTTTCTTTACCTTTTAGAGAATTGCCTTTATAATTAAGTGCTAAGCCACTGCACTGTATTTTCTTGTAGATTGATTCTTTGCATATGTATTTAATATATATTAAAGAAAAACATACTTTTTCTGGTAGGTAGTATGGGGAGAAGATGATAATTTGTAGAGTCCATATTTTGTAAACTGTTAATGACAGAATACTAAAAAGAAATAGTAAAATAGTAAAAAAAAAAAAAAAGAGAGAGAGAGAGAGAGATCACAAGTAGGCAGAGAGGCAGGCAGAGGGGGAGGGGGAAGCAGGCTTCCTGCCGAGCGGAAAACACAATGTGGGGCTCCATCCCAGGACCCGGAGATCATGACCAAGTCAAAGGCAGAGGCCCAACCCACTGAGCCACCCAGGTGCCCCAGAATAGTAAATATTTTCAAAACAATTAGTTGCTCTTTAGAATTCAACTTTTCTATTTTCAAATTAGTTTGTGTCTTTTTGCATAATCTAAAAATTGATGATAGTTTCTGTAGTATTTATTTTAAAGAGAAAATAATAATAAAAATCTTTAAAGGCACTCCAGTATCTCTATTTTAAGGTCTTGGTGACTTTATACTGTGTTGACCAGGCTAGACTATACTACTCAGAATTCCCTTTCCTCTATGCTTCCTGTTAAGGTAAGCCACATGAGAAATTCTAACGACTTTTGGAGGGTGGAGGGAAGGTAGCAGCCATTTTGTATCACTGTTCATCTGCTGTCTCGCCATGTGGCTTAAAAGGAGCATTTGGACTCGGTATGTGTAGGATGCTTTCAGAACCAAGGTCAGCAACAAGAATGCCCCAGATTTCAAACAGCCCTTGGGGAAATGACTGCTCATACTCCTGAGATTCCAGCCAGCTACTGATCTTTCCTTCCTCACTGCTACCCTGTGTACTTCAGGCTATGGCATTAGGCGCAGAGACAGCCTTGCAGGGCCTGTTGAAGCAGGTCCCTCCCCTGCAAAATATGTAAGCAAGTTCCCCATGATAAATCCGTGTGTGTATATGTGTGTGTGTGTGTGTGTGTGTGTGTGTGTCCTGATTGGCTCCTGACAGATGCATCTAAACTTCTTTTCTTGGCCATCAAACATTTCTTGATCTCCCCTAAATGCTTTTCAAATCTCATCCTCATGCACAGTTCTACACATAACATAAAACTAAGCCATAATGATCTACATGTCTTTAGAGAAACAGCTGAGAACTTTTTGTTAACTTCATTAGTCTAGGTACTTCTTTATCCCCCATATCACCCGCTTGGCACCTATCAAAATATAGGTGACAATGGTGGTTGGTTTTTGATTGTTTGGGTCTTTTAAATTTTTTTTTTATTTATTTAGTTAGTTTTTGTCAGTATAAGTTACTACTTCCCCACTCTACCTCTAATAGTAAATATCTTTAGAATGCAGCCCACATAATCTCTTTGTATTACTCTCCATGCAACATTGAATGCAGTCACTTGCACATTAAATTCTCTATAAATAACTGTTGGATCAAAGTAAATCTGTCAAAAATGATGAAGGGTCTGAGACTTTTCCCTATTTCTAAGCTAACGAGTTATTCTGTCCCAGTTTCATAGATGCTGGCAGAAAGCCAAAGACCCCTGAGATAAAGACAGAGGACTTCATGACTCACAATGCAGCAAGCAGCACGAGTTTCATGCTTGCATCACTTACTGTTGCCCCAAAACCTAGAGGGGCCATGAAGAATGGCCCAGATGGGTGCTGAACCAACAATGGATCTGTGTCACAGCTGTAGAATGCTGAATGTAGGTTTTCCCCGATTTTATTATGGATGGAGACCGTTATTGTCTCTATTATCCTGGTCAGAAAACACATGTGCCCACTGGCTCACAGGGAGACACTCTCGCTATCCTTTCAGGCTATTTGTTGCACAGACATCCTTAAAAAGATAGTCCAGGCCAAAATTGCCACACAATGTGTGAAAAATCATGGAAAACTGCCCCCTCATAGAATCATCTACTGGAAAACAGTAGCTATTTCTTAAGCTCAGTGAAATGGCATTTTGAATATCCTTTATATTTAAAATGTTGGTCTCTTTTCTTATAATACAGTTTTTGTTTTCTATAGATCTCATCTCCAAATATTTACAGCTTGGGACAAAAATTGCCTCATAGTCTATAATTAAGTACCATTGAATCTGGCATGTTATCCTACTTTAAAAGCATATTGCAAATCACATGCTATTAATCTCCATGGAGATAGCTGAGCTGCCAATCACCTCTTAAATTCACAAAAAATCAGTGGACTGTGTTGAAGAAATTGGAGCATTTCAGACTAGATAAATCTATATCAAGTTGTTCCTGGGAGATATAGTGACCAAAATAGCTTACTTGAGATGTACATCCAATTTCACTCTTTTTTCTATGCTAAATTTTATAACCAAGCTATTCCAAGGAGATAAAAGAAATATTGCACTTGTAGTGAATGGCCGGAGGAGTAAACTGTTTTGAATACATGGCTGATAGTTGATTATTAGAAATGAGATGAAATAACATTGAAGAGTGCATTTCTAAAAAAGTCAAACCATGAAAAATATTTATATTCATGCAAATTCTGCATGTAATCACCAGCAGTTTGGATATGAGTTTCCATTTATTTCAAATGTAGACTTGTGTGCAAAACATTAATTTCATAATTTTAGAGGAATTTGTGTGTGAAGGGAGATAACAAATGAGTGGACCCTTAAATAAAAGACCATGTAAGTGTATGACTTAATCATATGTATTACCTTATCTTATCTTTATGTCAGTTTTATTTGATATGCAGGGAATTTATGAAAACAGTTACTTAATTAATATTAAGATGGATTCAGAGAGTTTGTGTGTTTTTCCCAAGGTTGTAGAGCTATTGCATAATAGTGTATTTACTAGATCTAAGGCTTTCTTGGTAGGGTTATTTTGGCCGTGTTATAAATTCAGTTTTATTAATGACATCTCTCATTTATTAGACATTCAAAATGTGTCTGGCTTTATGTAAAGAGTTTTGCTTGGGCTATCTCATTTAATTTTCATAACATCACCATCAGATAGAGTCAATTATTATCTTCACTATATTCTATATGTAGTAATTTTATAAGGTCCCAAAGAGAGTAAAAGTTTGATCCCAGCCTCAAACTCAGGAATTCCAGAATCAGGAATCTTTTTTTTTTTTAAAGATTTTATTCATTTATTTGACAGAGAGAGATCACAAGTAGACAGAGAGGCAGGCAGAGAGAGAGAGGGAAGCAAACTCGCTGCTGAGCAGAGAGCCCGATGCGGGACTCGATCCCAGGACCCTGAGATCATGGTCCGAGCCGAAGGCAGCAGCTTAACTCACTGAGCCACCCAGGCACCCCCAGAATCAGGAATCTTAACTAAAATGCAACCTTAGAAATTAAATAGTTTTAGCAACCTCTTGATCACACATATCCATATCACACACGGGATTTGAAACACTCCTCTGTCATTCATAAAATATATTTTTTAAGATTCCATCATCCACTTAAACTTCAATAGAAACTCATTAAAAATGTAAATTTGTAAATTCAGGCATGCTCTTTTAACCCAATGATAAGCTTTGGAGGAAAATATCAACAGAAAATCTTGTTGATAAATAATAATTTCTGTAATGGCTGATGAATAAAGTGTTGTCAAGCCATCTCTTTATAAAGTCATTTTGAAATATGTTAGCAGGTGAAATATTTTTATTTCTACTGCAGAGAGTTAACATTATATTCACTTTGTACAACATCAGTGCTCATTTGATCTGGCTGGTGATTCAGAGGCAGGAACTAAGCCTAGGTTCTGTTTATTATTCTCTGAAAATTTCATATTACTCTGTGATGTTCTAGAAACAAAACAATTATTATTCATCTCCCACAGGGAAAGCAAAACTGTATATAAAGCTGCAGCCAGCCAGCCTCCTGTCTACAACAGCATTTTATAAGAAAGATTTCCTTGCAATTTTGCTAAGGAAAGAAAAATAATCAGAATGCATTCAAGTTTAAAATCCTTGAAATCCATCCCACCTACAAATCTAGTAGATCTTGAAGTCACATTTTAAAGCAGTGGGAATTCAGAAGAATTTAGTGTGACATGCTGCTAAAAACAAAACAAAACAAAACAAAACAAAAAACAAACTACCGAAAGATTCTTTGTATTGGCTTTGACTTTTCAGAAATAGATAAGACATAATACAACTTTTACAGAGAACTGCATCACAAAGACTGAGAAATTAAATCAGATTTAGGGTTAGAGAAAAATAGATTTTTGTAGCTTTCCATCTCTTTCCTTGAGGAAACTTTTACATAGAATTACAACAGAACATGTCTTGATATTATTTTTCTTTTTCTTTTCAAGTTTTTATTTAACTTACAGTGTAATATGAGTTCCAGGAGTAGAATTTAGGAACCTGTCACCTAGATACACCACCCAGTGCTCATCACAAGTGCTCTCCTTAATCCCCATCAGGCACTTAACCCATCCCCCCACCTACCTCCCCTCCAGCTACCCTCAGTTTATTCTCTATATTTCAGAGTCTATTTCTTAAAATTATTATAAAATCTTAAATATACGTGTGGTAAGCTCCGACATTTTCATGGTTGATAATTTGGGAATTATGGGAAAAGAAAAGAAACACTCCAATGGCCCCGTTTCCTTTTTATCTTTTGGACCAAAGTTACACTGGTCCAGTTACACCACATTTAATGTTTAAATCTGCATGCTGAATGGGTTTAGTGACAGTTTTCACCATATTCTTTTTTTAAAAATATTTTTATTTATTCATTTGACAGATATCTAGAGAGAGGCAGGTGAGAGGGAGAGGGAGAAGCAGGCTCCCCCCTGAGTAGAGAGCCCAATGTGGAGCCCCATCCCAGGACCCTGGGATCATGACCTCAGCAGAAGGCAGATGTTCAACCAGCTGAGCCACACAGGCACCCCCATCATATTCTTTAAAAAGCATGGTATAAGTAGAAAATGTCTTACTCATCTCTCTGAATGAACTGATGGTAAAGTATCAAGTAAATAGATTTTATTTATTTTTCTTCTTTCTTATATTCCTAAATGACAAACAGAAGAAATCTTTTAATACAGCACTTTTTAGTTATAAGATGTCAAATGAATTATTCTATAATGCCTTCAGATACTTCTAATTTTCCAGTGATGCCAATTTTAACAGTCTTATTTGCTTTAGCTTATTTGCTTATTTACTTAGTTTTAGGTAGGATTGTTTGACTGTATAGCTTAATGCAACTAATAGATCCAACTGGGATAAATTATGTGCTTTGTTAAGAAATGCGCAATATTTTTAAAAAATGAGTGTGGGTGGAATATTCATGGCCAAATTCCATTTTTTAGGCCACAGAAACATCCCAGGATATTAAAAAATAAGAATAGTTCACCACATTCTCTGATCACAGTGCAGTAAAACTATACATTAAAAACAACAACAAAAAACTCTCTTCCTCATCTGCAGATTATATGAAAACCATACACGAAACTGTCTTTAGCAACTCAGGAGTTATAAAGGATGTTTGATCAATTGCAAAACCTCTAAAATTATGGTAGCTAAAGCTGAGATATAAAAATGTATGGGGAAGCAAAATAGGGCTTGGAGGAAAATTAATAAATTTAGTACAAGTACCCACAGAGGAAAAATGAAAAAGAAGGAAAAATAACTCATAGTTATTCAAGACACAATGATAGGAAAGGAACAATATGATTAATAGAAAAGCATAGTGAAGAAAATGTCCAGTGTTAAAGCAGGACTTGAGTTAGACCAATGCAAAGGAGAAGAAAAAATCAAAGCTTCCTTGTCCTTCTTCAGGATCTGGTTGTTTGAAGAGATGATGTCTGCTGCATTATCTTGCAACATGAAAAAAATCTGAAGACCCGTAAGGCTGGCAGGGCAGAAAGATAAAAGGCTCAGGATTCTTCATTCATGGAATGCACATTTATTGGGTAGTTACTCTGCTCTGGACCTGATTCACAGCTTTGGGAATAAAACAGAAAAAAAGCTGTAAAAATCCTTGTTCTCATAGTGTTTTCATTCCACTTGGATTCATACTTGGGAAGATCAATCAACCAGGTTTAAAAAAACAAAACAAAACAAAACAAAACAAAAACAAAACAAAACAAAACAAAAACTTTAGTCAGTTAATTTTACAGTATACAGAGGTATATGGAAAAAATAAAGCAGAGTAAAGCATCCCAGGAAATGTGTGTATAGTAGTGATTTTAAATGGGATGGCCAGGATAAACCTCAATGGGAAGATGATATTTGAAAGGAATTGAAGGAGTTGAGGGCATCAGCCACCCAAAGCCTTTAGGGAAGTATTTACCATGAAGTTAGCAATGTCATATGGTCATATGTTTCTGTAGAATTTTCAGAAATTATATTTTTTAATCTTTAATTGGGTGACATTACTATTTCTTAATTTCAGATTCCTCTTCATAGTACTCCTGTTTTCGTAAGGTGGTGTCTTAAGTGCCATAGGCGTTTTTGGGAAACCAGATAAAAAGAAGCTGAGCTGGGGATACATTTAATATGATCACATATGATATGAGCTAGATGGGATATATGTATATAATTCTTAGTAACTTTCATTTATGGTTATTATATGGCTAGTCATTCCTATCCCAAGATAGGAATGACTTCTAGAAATAATCCTAGTGCTCATGGAACTGATATTTTGAGGGTTGTGACCTAGGGATAAACGGCCAGAGACCATATGATGTTATAAATTATGGTACCCACAATATTACATTATTGTTCTAGAGTTGAGTTTTTGATGTTTGTGGTATTTTTCAACTTTTTGAGAATTAGCATTTGTTGCCATTTCTTTTTTATTCTTTTTTTTTAAGGTTATTTATTTATTTAAATTTAGAGAGAAAAAGAGAGCACAAGTGCAAGTGGGAGGAGGGGCAGAGGGAGAGGAAGAGAGAGCATCTCAAGTGCTGAGTGTGGAGCCTGATGCAGGGATAAATCACAACCCTGAGATC
Source organism: Mustela nivalis (assembly GCF_964662115.1). Taxonomy (NCBI): domain Eukaryota; kingdom Metazoa; phylum Chordata; class Mammalia; order Carnivora; family Mustelidae; genus Mustela; species Mustela nivalis. The sequence goes on from NC_139026.1 coordinate 31,272,663, forward strand.
ATGACCTGAGCTGATTTTAAGAGTCGGGAGCTCAACAGACTGAAGCACACAGGTGCCCCTCTTTTTTATTTGAATAAAGATTTACTTTTTACTTGATTTTATAGTAAGAATTTTGTTATGTTTTTCTTAAAAAGATTACAAATTTTATTTCCTTACACTAAACTTTAAATTGTCCTTAAAAGTTACCACATAGGTTCATGCCTGCTATTTCTGAAAGTGGGAAGGTCACAAAAGTAAATTCCAAAGGGTGTTTGGAGAGCATGAATGAATGGGAGGAGCATAGTAAGAGATTAATTCAGAGTGGTAATAGGGGCCAAATCACATAGACCAGTCCAATAGAAATATACTGTAAGACCTATATATAATTTTACAGTATCCAGTAGCCACATTAAAAAAAGGTAAAATAAAACCAAATTAATTTAGTAATATATTTTCTTAACTCAACACATGCAAAACATTATCTTCTAACTATGTAATCAACATAAAGCTATTAATAAGATAGTTTGAACTTTTTTCTTTCTTTCTTTCTTTCTTTCTTTCTTTTTTTTTTTTTTTTTTTGTCATAAGAGCTGTCAAATCCAGAATGCATTTTGTGCTTAAAGTGACATCTTTTGGACCATGCACATATCAAGACCTATAGCCACATTTTGCTAGTGGCTCCTGAAATGGACAGCACAGCATTAGAAGATGGAACTTTAATGCAATGGGCAGGGAGTGGAAGTCAGTCAGTTGAGAAGTGACATGATCTGATTTAAGGTACAAAAGGATCACTCTGCATTTAAGAGTAGACTGTAGAGGTAAAAGGTTTGAAGCAGAGAGAGAGAGAGGTTAGAAGGCTGTTGCAATAATTCAGTAAGAAAAGAAGGTGCCTTAGATCAAGATGATAGTAATGTATCTAATAATGTAGTCAGATTCTGTATATATTTTAAAAGTTGAGACATCAGATTTTGCTGAAGAGTAAAGTGAGAGAAAGAAGGAAAAAATTAGGAGAATTAGAAATATATTAATGCCACTTATTGAATAGGGAAGGTTATAACAAAACTGATTTGAGATTTTTTTTTTTTTTTTTGGTTTTGGGGTTGTTATTTTGGTGATACTTTTGAGCCAGTAAACCAACCAATCTTAACTCTGTAGGTGATATTATAAATGTCTGTATTTTGTAAGTCCTTTTGAGTTGTGTTACTAATAGCTGAAAGCTAAATGCACATATTATGAAAGGTTGTGATATTTTTTCATTTCTTTTTTTTTTTTAAAGATTTTATTTATTTATTTGACAGAGAGAGAGATCACAAGTAGGCAGTAGCAGAGAGGCAGGCAGAGAGAGAGAGGAGGAAGCAGGCTTCCCGCTGAGCAGAGAGCTTGATGAGGGGCTCTATCCCAGGACCCTGGGATCATGACCTGAGCTGAAAGCAGAGGCTTAACCCACTGAGCCACCCAGGCGCCCCTCATTTCATTTTTCTCGTTTTTTGTTTCCTTTACCCAAATAAACAAAACATAAACATCATAACTTTAAAAAAAAACAAAACACTCTTTGGTTAATGACTGATACTGAATGTTATATAACTATGATGTCAATATGCCAGGTTTTCCTTATGCAATGCCAATTAATGCCTCTTTCCCAGGATAATTATTTATTTGACTCTCAGAACTTTTGACATGGATAATAAATAAGATACTTATAGTTTATGATCTATTACCACAATTTTGTTGTGTTATAAACCACCCGCAAACTTAGTGGCTTAAAACAACAATTACTTTTTAAGAATCTGAGATCAGTGGAGTGGATCTGCTGACTGAGCCATCTTGGGTGCTCTTGGATGGGCTTGTTTATACTTTTGTGGTTGCTGGTTTAGAAGGACCTCAGCTGACATGATACGTATGTTTCATTTGGTCTTCCTCCAGCATTCCGCCCCTGGGCTTGTTTTCATGGCCATTTCAGAGTTTTGAGAGGGTAAATGGAAGCATGCAAGCTCAAACCAGCACATCATCCTTCTCACACCAGTGCACTAGCATATTCTTTTGGTTAAACAAAACCACAAAGCCAGTCCAGAATCAATGGGACAAGGACTAAAAAGTTACAGAGCAAAGGTTATTAGACATGGTAAAGCCATTAACTTGATGTGTCAGTGTAACCAATAATTCACTTTGCCTCTTCCCTAAGTCCTCTCTTTTTTTTTTTTCTAGTCAACTACACATACCTTTTCAAAGACACATTTTTGAAATGATATTTTCAAGGAATATCTATATATTCCATAATGCTTTTTTTAATTTAATTTTTATATATTCTATAATGCTTAAATTATGGAATCTCTATAATGAACTCATAGTAACTACTTTAAAAATCTAATTTTAATTTATTTAGTTTTATTTATTTTTTGTTTTTTTTTTAAAGATTTTAATTATTTATTTGACACACAAAGAGAGAGAGCACAAGTAGGGGGAGCAGCAGGTAGAAGGAGAAGGGGGAAGTAGACTCCCCGCTGAGCAGAGAGCCCGGTGTGGGGCTTGAATCCTAGGGCCCTGGGATCATGACCTGAGATAAAGGCAGACACTTAACCTACTGAGCTACCCAGATCCCCTGAAAAACTAGTATTATAATATTCATGTCCTTTACATTTTTCTCAAAGATATATTTCCATGGAAACTTCCAAATTCCCCTAAAATTTTTGTATGTTTGATATAGATAGAATCATAGCTGTATTTTTGCCTGCATATTCTTGAAATGTGTTCTTTCCTTTATAAGTAAGCCTGCTGGGAAAATAGACACAGCCATCTAACAAAACTTGCCAGAGAGATAATTTGTATTTTAAAATTCAAATGATTATTATGACGACCCAATAAGCATTTCTTTGAAAATTACCATATGCTTTTGATTGCAAAAAGCAGTTATGAGCATTTAGCAAGGCCATATATTGATTTGCATCCTTTCAATAAGAGATACAGTATTTTTATTTCATCTATGTGCTCATCACTGTTCTTCAATATCTTTGTTCTCCATAATTTTATACTATATAATGTCTCCTATTTAAAAATGGAAGGTCGGGGCACCTGGGTGGCCCAGTGGGTTAGGCCTCTGCCTTCGGCTCAGGTCATGGTCTCAGGGTTCTGGGATGGAGCCCTGCATCAGGTTCTCTGCTTATCAGGGAGCCTGCTCCCCCCTCTCTCTCTGCCTGCCTCTTTGCCTACTTGTGATCTGTCTGTCAAATAAATAAATAAAATCTTTAAAAAAAAGTGGAAGATAGTACTTAAGGATCTTGAAATATATTCAGGATTATAACTGTCTGCTAAATAAAATGGCCCAATGTAATACAAAGATATAGTCTTTAGAAGCTGTAGTATCACTTTGTTGGAAAACTTCTCTACTAGGATAAACTTTCCAAATTATCTTATTCCCTTAAAAATAAATTTCTCATTTGTTGCTTATTACATAGATGCCACTTGGAATTGTGAAACACAGTCTTTTATATATACAGACAGATTATTCTAAAATAAAGCCTTTTTATTATTATTCAGTAAAATTGGGTGATTTTCACAGGATCACATAAATTATTGCCTGAAACTCACTAAATGGAAGAATTGTTGCTTAATATTTATACAGTTTATTTTGGGATTAAGGGAACTTCATGAACCAAAACTCTTCATTTTGAAAAGTGCCTTGGATAGAGAGATATACTAATTTTTTTCTTCATGAAATATAATGTTACAAACTTCCCCAAAGTAAGTACAAAGAACAAAATATGAGGCTTCCTTTTATTTCCTTTTGGTGTTAACAGATAATGTTACATTAAGAGTATAATTGTTTTCCTCAATTTTAAATATTAATAATTCTATCTAGATGTTTTGATTTTTTTTTAAGTAAATACTCCACTGAACTATTATGTGGTTATGGAAAACCCATAAAAAGGCTTTCATATAAACACACCCAAAAGAAAATATTCATTTTGTATGAACCAGTAATCCTTTAGTATAATAAATAGGGGAATGGAAAACATACTTTTTACAAAATATGATTTGCACAAGAAAATATCTATATAATTCATGGATTTTTCTATAATAAATCCATGTCTTACAAAGAACAAGATACTGGGTCAGAATGACTACTTACTGCTAATAACCTAGTCATCCAAGCTATATTACAAAAATTTTTCTCATCAAAAATCATAGTGGTCAAGTGGCAATATGATATTCTTGATTAATGAAATTTGATAGTTCCTAGAAACATAATATAATGATTCTTCATAACAAGTGTAGACTTGTCTTTCAAGAGAAAAAGAGATTACTTCCTCAACCTTATTGAAATCCAACACTTATGAATTCTAGTTAGGCAATTGTTTTTCATCTCTTACATATCTAATTAACAAAACTGCAAAGTATTTTATTAATGTAATTGATTCCAGAAACAAGCTATTTAGTTCTGATAGTCAAGCAAGAGAAAACAGATTTAAACAGGGAAATATCTAAAATCAAAACACATGCTTTGCAAATATATGAGCTTTTCTAGAAAGAGTGGCATGGCCCAACACTTTTGAATTAATATTTCCTAAAGGTAATCATGCTTGTTCTCCACAGTCTTAGAAATGCCATCCATGGTAATATTGAAGCAGTTGTTTTCTATTCTGTTCCAGATACTCTGTGAGTGTGTGTGTGTGTGTGTGTGTGTGTATTTCTTCTCTTCTATGGGAATGAACAACCTCTTAGATAATTTGAGATCATTAGAAATTCTAGTTTCTGTATTGTTTATATATATATATATATATATATATATATATATATATATATAATGAAATTAAATTATTATAGTCTAAATTTGAACTCTGGTAACTGATTTGAGGGTTATTTTGTATATCTTGGTTCTCTCTGTTTTGGCCTGCAGCTTAAATTTTCCCAAGCTCCCTCCCTGGTTTTGGAATCGGTATCTGTCTAAGCATCAGTTGAAACAATGTTTTCTTGGCAACTCTTTGACTTCCTGATACTTTTCTTTTCCCCAAAATAACCATCCAGGTAAATCTAGGCCCAGATTCAGAAAAATTAGCAAATAAATTCTTGTTGTTTTAAGCTCTTAAATTTTAAGATGGTTTGTTCTACAAAACTATGTAACCGATGTACCCCATCCCAAATATTTGAATTCAGAGTGGCACAGTATTAAAGCTCTTGAGAGATTCTAATGTGAAACTGGTGTTGAGACCAATAGTCTTTGAAAATTGAGATCACAGAATATTTATCCATAGAAATTCTAAGTAAAAATATTTGAACATATTAACTTTTTAATACTAGGAAGTTCAGAGCTTAATATATAATAAATTGCTCTAGAACCTGTGTCTGAACATAAAATGGCTTGTATTAAATACAGATTGTTGAGTAGAAAAGATAGAATTGTCACTGGTGTCCTGAACAATTTTAGATAAGGATTTAGTGAGTTTACTAAGACAAACTTGGTCATGATTTACTAAATTGTTTATTTGTTGCTTGTAATTAAATTATTAGGTAATTTGTTAAAGTACTAGGTTTTGTTAAAGTATTAGGTATGTAATATTTTGTTAAAACTTTAGTACATTATGAACAAGAAGTTTGTCATTTCCTAATAAACATAGAGTCAAGCCTATCCAGTGGGCAAGATGAAGAAAAGTTGCCCCCCCCAAAGTGTACTTTGCTCTTAAGATTTATTTATTTGTTTGTTTGTTTGTTTGTTTGTTTTTGAGAGGGGAGGGGAGGGCCAGAAGGAGAGGAAGAGGGAATCTTTAAAGCAGACTCTGTGCTGAGCCTAGAGCCACTCTCCACAGCAGGGAGGGGCTTGATCTGGGACTCAACCCAGGGCCCTGAGATCACCACCTAAGCCGAAACCAAGAGTCTGACACTTAACAGACTGTGCCCCACAGGCGTCTCTATCACCTCTCTCTTACAGAAGAAGTCTCTAGTCCCTTGGAGTCACAAAAGTAATCTTCTTTATTAATTAAAATGGCCAATCTTAGATCATTATTGACATTCTAAATTTGATTAAAAGTTGAGGCTTTTGCAGTCCCTAGGAGTTTGACATTGACTCATTCTCCCACAAATATTTTGCCATAGATTTTTCAGAAGGCTCCCTGACAAAGGGAATCTCTCATCTGCTATTCACTATACAAGAATCAAGAGTTTCTACTTTGTTTGTTACTGTTTCTATCCTAATGACATTATTATTATGTCTATCTATTATTCCTTCTATCCTAGTGACACTTTCATTTTTTTAATTTAAGATTGAATACCTCACCATGAAGCCTCCTTTGATAGGACTTGAGAATCATCATCTTCCCCTCATGCAGATGACTCACATCAGGTCCATGAAATGCATTCATAATCCCTGTTGGGAAAATATTTTCAGGTGTGTGTCGCCCACCCCCCCACTTCTCCCCAAAATTGCCACTGCTCTTTTTTTCCATGATAAAAGCAGCTAGTCCACTGTATTTTACTCACTAGACCTCCCAGATGGGTGGTTATGTCAGCCCAGGGGACACATATATACTCTTCAAGAATCCCATTAAACACCCTTTCCCTAGGATTAGGACAATCCTCCTCTCAGGATCAACTTAGTTCAATCAGTAACCTTGAGGTTGCTAAGTAGTTAAGAGTCATAGGGCTGGTTTTCAGTGATCTACGTGTATGCCACATAGGGTCTAGAGCCTACTTGTGAATGTATTATTGTTTAATTTTAACATCCTATTCACTAGTCTTTTTTTTTCATTTCCCCCTCTGACACCCAGGTCTCTTACATTATTGTCTCAGTACTGAGTTCTTAGGTTTTTTCCTTGTTTTTAATCGCTCCCTGGGTAATTTTATGCAGTCTCCCAGCTGCATGCTGAGAATCCTCAACATCTTATATCAAGTCTGAATAGCCAGTCTGAATTCCAGACTCACATATCCAGAAGTGTAAACATAGTTTTTGCTTGGATGTCTAATAGACATCTCAAATAGAACATAAGTAACCCCAAGTCTGGTTTTGCCCATTCTCTATGCAACTCCTACAGTCTTGATAAAAGGCAATTCAACTCTTCGGATTTCTTGGCCTAATATGTGGGAGTCACCCCTCACTTCTCCTTTCTCAGAATTCATTACCAACAGTTATAGCATCCTATTAGGTCTTCCTTACATATTGTTTTAGACTTGGGCCACTTTTTCTTACCTCGAATGCTCCCCAATTGCCCAAACCACCACCATCTCATCCATCCCCTTTTCCTCTTTTATTTTTCTTTATGACATATTATCCATCTACTTGTCTCTTGCCACCAGAATGAGAGCCCTGTGACAGCAGGGATTATTTTGTTCACAAATTTCATCTAGCTAATAATGCATGGCATGCAGTTGGTCCTTAGTAACGACTTGTTGAATGAATACCTGAACCAATTTTATTTATCAATAAGTAGTTACTACTTTCTTGGTCATTTTGATTAGCCTTTATGTGGAATGGTCTTATTCCTCTAGGCTCTAATAAGCCACTTCAACTCTAAAGAATACATATGTACCCATTATCTTGCATCTATTCAAAGCGAGATTAACCCTTGAGAATATTCTATTATTTTAATGTAAACATTACCAAAGAGTATTTCATAATTAGTGTTTATTACAAAGGACTTAGTAACCAGAGTAGCTAAGGATGCTATTGTGAGGCAGATTTTTTTACATTTACAATCTGTAGTATTTTCCCATAAACATTAGTGATTTTTTTGCTTTGTTTTTCGTTTTGTGTTCTTTTTTCTTTTTGCATTTTTTTAAAATACTTTTTCACTCTTTTTAAGTTCTCTCACTTAGGCATGTAATATTACCATTATAAAATGTCCTCCTGACTGTTAAATCTTACTAATCAGTCAGTTACGGTGTTTTTCCTATGGAGTTCATAAAGGTCTTAGAAAAACCTTGTGTTTCATGTTTGAGTATTTCTTCAGAAGCTGGCGGAGGACAGGGGTCAGAGAATGAAGCAATGTGACTAGGAGAATAATGTGATTCTTGAGCTGTAGTTCTAATTTCAGATAAATACTTAGAGAAATTCAGAGTAGATTTGTGCGTTTATTTCTGAAAAGGAGGCACTAAAAATACAAACGCTTACACTAAACAAAGCAGTGAAACAGCTGTGTGTCCTGGCGTATTTAGCTGTGCTTACCATAGCACTCTATGTATCTGTCTACAACACCATTTATCACTGTGTCTGACCCTTCTGCCGTGTTTGTGAGGCTCTCCATTGTACACAGGCTCTCATTCCTTTTTGTGTCAGCATTAAAAAGAAGCATTCTTGATCTACAGTGACCACTACATTAAACTTTTTTGATGTTAATTAAATTCACTGCTGTATTCTTATACATGATTTATACTTTTTAAAATTTGCCATGATTTTGAAAAATCATCTGAGGATTTACTCTTTTGGAATTATCTTGCAAGATATTTTGCTGCCCTAAAAATGTATTCTTTTATTTGACTCTTATTTTGCTTTTTTACATGTTTTTATTATTTTTTTTTAATAATAGGCATGGGTTACTTTTGTAATTCCAATGTAAGATTAAGGAGAATCTAAAAATAATTCTAATTATTTAATTGTCTTACTTAATATTTGTTCTTGAATGGCATTTCACAGCAAGTTTTTACTAAATACCTAGTATGTGTAGGGTCCTATATTAGGAACTCAGAGATATACTAAAATAAACAGAACATACATGTTATCCCTAGCAAACATGGTCTGGAACTCAGGGGAAAGATGTTTGTGTAATTGTGTGTAGAGGATGGTGAGTGGGAGGTGCAGTAAGTGGGGAAAAAGAAAGGTAGTTTTTAATAACTCTTCTCATGGTAGAAATAGTAATCCTGTAGTGAATTTCCATTATACTTCTTATATTATTTGGCATGTTGATAGACAAGTCTTTCACTGTTTATAAAAAAGAAATAGAGGGGAGCCTGGGTGGCTCAGTGGGTTAAAGCCTCTGCCTTCCGCTTGGGTCATGATCCCAGAGTCCTGGGATCGAGCCCTGCATCGGGCTCTCTGCTTGGCGGGGAGCCTGCTTCCTCCTCTCTCTCTGCCTGCTTCTCTGCCTACTTGTACTCTCTGTCTGTCAAATAAATAAATAAAATCTTAAAAAAAAAAGAAATAGAAAAAAATTAATAGTTTCTAAGCAAAAACATTTCAGCAGAGTTTTTGTAGATACTGCTTGTAGGTGCACACCAATCACTAGAACTGGAAACTTTGCTTAAGACCAATAGATATTAGGCAAAATCTGTTTATCCCATCTGTTGTCCATAAGAGGAAAATCCATTATGTGTAGTAATCAGGATTATCGTTTTAGATGTTGTGAATTTCCCAACGCCTTTCCATAATATCAAGTAATATAAAACAAATCAAGCTGAAAGATAATGTGCTTAATTAGAGCTAATGTAGTGGGCAGTCAGGTCTGGAATGTTTTGAAAATGTTCTTGATGGGTTATGGAGGGTAACTTGAGATGCATGATGAAAATGGGAAAGACGCCTAGGATCCACTGAGTGTTGTAAGCAAGGTTGAAATTGAGTAAACAACTTAAATAATCGAAACATTGAACAAAGTTTATGATTTGGAGCCTAATAATTTGAATTACTAGCAGAAGAAAATAATTTTGGAGGGGGTTGGCATAACTAAAAGACATCAAAGAGTTGGATTAGCTAAATTTAGTCTGGATATTTGACTCTGGGGATTTAGAAAAGGTGGCAAATCTTATAGATGTCAATAAAGAAGAAGCCGAGTAAACTGATTTTATAAACTGATTAAAAATCCTATCAGATTAAGGGAATTAATTCTCACAACATGCCTGCCTTTTAAATCTGACTGCTTATAAAAATGTGCATCATTTTAAAGAGCACATCTGTGAAGGTTTCGTGAGAAGGAATTTCTGAATCAGTTCCTGCTCTCTGTTCAGGAAGTTTATTTACTGTGCTCACCGTTTTGCTACTTCTTCAGTAAAGTATCGTATCTTTGTGGCCGTGCTAGGTCAATGTGAATTTTTTCATCACATTTTTTAATCTGAATATTACATGTAATTTTTCCTGACCTTTTCAGATAGATTTTTCTTCCTTGTTAAATGTCTAAAGGCAACAGGAATTAAAGTACAACAAGTTGAGGACTTAGCTCAAAATTCCACTGAAATATGTTGTTATTTTAATAGGAATTGAGATTTCCCTGAATCTGGAGGCTTCTATAGTTTTATTTTTGCTTTTCTCCTTTTTTGTTTTTGTACTAGTTCTAAAATTACACACATATATATGTATATATGTATATGTAATATACACATCTATGTAATATATAATATACATATATATGAAAGAGTATATGTATGTGTGTAAAAATAATTTTGAAATCTAAAAGCATTTCTGTTGAATTTTTGTTTCACTCATTTTCCTTCAGCCATTTAATTTTTAGAATGAATTTTTTTTTTTTTTAAGATTTTATTTATTTATTTGACAGAGAGAAATTACAAGTACACTGAGAGGCAGGCAGAGAGAGAGAGAAGGAAGCAGGCTCCCTGCCGAGAAGAGAGCCCGATGCGGGACTCGATCCCAGGACCCTGAGATCATGACCTGAGCCGAAGGCAGCGGCTTAACCCACTGAGCCACCCAGGCGCCCTAGAATGAATTTTTATTTAAATTTGTATTAAGCTGGAAAATGGGTCAATGACATAATCATATATTATTTTCCATTTTAGTATAAAAGTTATATTGTGGGATCACACTTATCTTTCATTTTTGTTTAATATTAAATTCCGTACAATGTGAATTATATATGCATATATTGTTCAATTCTGTTGTGTACTTTAAAGATTGACAAAGTGCCTTTCAGGGTTTCTAAGCATGTCTTATTATTATTAGTCACTTAATTTTGTTTCTTATTAATTATATTCAATAACATTCAACTATTAGCTATATATATTTTTTAAAGATTTTATTTACTTATTTGCCAGAGAGAGATCACACAAGGGAGAACAGCAGGCAGGGGAGAAGAAGGCTCCCTGCTGAGCAAGGAGCTCGATGCCGAACTCCATCCCACCTGAGCTGAAGGCATATGTTTAACCAACTGAACCCCCCAGGCATCCCTATTAGCCAGAATTCTTAGAAAATAAAAGAAGAGTATTTTAATGAATGAGAAATAGTCTATAAATATTTCTATGAAGTGTGAGTTTGAACACCTGCCACCTAAGCCAATGGTAATTACAGGTTGTGAAACTACTGTATTAGTGTCCGATTATTGCTGTAACAAATTACCATAAAGTTAGCTTAAAACAACACAAACCTGTCTTATAGCTCTGGAGGTCAGAAGTCCTAAATGAATGAAATGGGGCCAATATCAAAGTGTTATCAGAGCACTTTCCTTCTGGAGGCTCCAGAGAAAAATTAATTTCTTCTCCTTTACCAGTTCTTAGAGGTTGCCAGCCCCTTGGCTCTTGGGCCTCTTTCAGCAATTATATCAACCCAGCTTCTCCTTCCTGTGTCACATCTCTTTGTCCCACTTTGACCCTCCTGCCCTCCTCTTCTAAGATCTCGTGTGATTACACTGGGCCTACTTAGATATATAATATAGCTTCTTCGACTATAATCACTCCATCTCAAGATCCTTTAATTTAATCACATCTATAAAGTCCCTTTTACCACATGAAGTAATATATTCACAGGTTCTGGGGATTAGGACATAGATATCTTTGTGGACTCATTATTCTGTTTAATACAACTACTTAAGGACGTGGTGATTTAATCACCACCTTGAGCCTCAAGACTCAAGTTTTGCAAAGCTATTTTCAGAGTCTGATTGTTGACCTCACCTTATTGTATTAACTGTATTTCGGATTCTAACCTCTGATGAATGGCCAATAACCAAGATAGCCTTGTACTATTAATTCTGTGTGTTCTTGGCTTCTTACATTTTGGGGAGCATTATGACTTAACTTGCAGGAAAAGACAGATACTGTCATAAAATAGTGAATCTGCCCATAACAATATAAATATGAAGACATAGTTATGACTCTTTCAATGCTGTAGCCAAAGAGACTCCAAAGGAGACAAGGGAATCCTCAGTGTCCATGTAGTCATTGGCTTATTCAGCTTGCCCTTGATTTAGTATCTTTGTCTGCCTAATCTCTCTTAACATGAATTTGGCTCTGTAGGCTCCACTTTATTAATATTCTCATGCAGAAATTCAAACATCCCTAGCAGATTTCCATAAGTAAACTGCTTTCCCTGACAAAACTGAAAGAGACAGTTGTAAGTCTGTGCTGGCCCTGATAAGTATGTTTACCCTCCATTACATTAGTTACAGAATATGTCCAGGCTGCTCTACAGCTTCTGTTGCACAAGATTCCTCCTAAGAGAGAGAAGCCCACCACTGGAAGTGGAGGACAAATGAAAAAGTTTTTGATGGTCCCTTTCCAAGATATATTCTGAATACCAAGCACTAAACCCATCGTTTTCAACTATTTTTGCTTTTTCAAAAAGTCTGTGGTTGCACAGGAAGCCAGGCAAAGCTGCAAAGAGATAGGAACTCAAATCTGATAAAGATACAAAACTCATATACTTCTCCTAAAACAATTGAAAGTGATTATCTTAATTAACAAGTTCATGGAGTGTGTCCATAGGAATATGCGGCTGAGAATGACTGTAGACTCTGCGATTTGGGGAAGAAGTATGGTCGTTCAAAAGTAGACTAAAAAATACTTTTGTGAATTTTACAACAATGTACGTTCATGTCAAATATTGATAGAGCTTTTCTGGGAAGGAGTCTACAGAAAGTCAGGGGCTCTGAAGCTTAAATTCCATGTCTGGTCATCAGTTTATCCCTGGGTGTCTCCCATGAGAGGTTTTTCCCTTGCTTGCTCAATATGTAGTAGAAGTTAATAAATCTTTCCTCTATAGGACACACTTATTTGGCTCTATCTAATGCAAGGCACTCAGAAAGAAGAGAAAACAAATTTTTCTGAACAATGAGCCACATCTGCCGCAACATGTGTCTTTCCTGGAAGAAATGTTAGCACTTAGGCGTCCTCTTTTCTCCTAGCTATGTTAGTTGTATCTTAACCTAGAAAGCAGAATCCTCCCTCAATGAAACTGGAGATATTCTGGAATAAGGGTTAGTAGTAGTAGTAGGATTACCACTTAGTTAGTTAGTAGGATACTTGAATGCTTGAAAGAGTTACAACTTCTACTACATATTGAGCAAGCAAGGGAAAAACCTCTCATGGGAGTCACAGTTACTCCAAAAGTGAGGCCATTCCAGATATAAAAGTAAAGTAACTTGTCTTGCTAAGATGGGAGTGAGAGGAGAGAAGTTTTTTGGATATTTGAGTATGGAAACTTTAGTAGTGATCATTGTAGTCCGATCTTACATTTTTCTTTGAAGAAATTTGTCCATGTCATTTAAATTTCAAAATTAATTGACATAAAATTATAGAGAAGACAACAGAGACTGAGGTAACTAGGATCTATATCCAGAAGTGGGTGCACCTCTCCTGCCAGGCCGGTTGTATGAGGAGCTGTGACCATCTAGCCAGTGGAGCTGGCTCCAGATTACTTCAGAGTGGCCTGGCTGCTGTTAGCTCATGCTTAGCGTGGGGCCTGGGGGTGCTGGTGGATTTTCTTGTATCATCTCTCCCCTCTCAGACACAAGCATCATGGAGGTAGGGGCTTGCACCCCATTTCCATGCTCCTTCCTAACCAGTGGACTGACCAGGCTTGATTCTTTGGGGGACCAGGTAACTGATGGATTTGTCCAGTAGAAAAAACCATCTACAGAGTCAAATCTGCAGTTGCCATCTTTATTTTATGGAATTTGTGAAAATCTGTCAGTCTCCATGACCAATCTGGCTTTCACAGAAGCCAAAGGGGCTAGTAAAATGAGCAATGATTGGAATTGCCAACTTGCCACTATCTAGGGCTTCATGAAATTACTTACCTCTCCAATCTCCTCCATGGGTGTGGTATTGTCTGTGGTTTACTCTTGAGAAAGGATATAGTTCCAAAGACAGCTAATTGGTCCTTTCTTTCCTAATAACCTTCAGTCCTATGTTCAGAAAATTGAATTGGGAGTTCCACCAGGTGCTAATAGATCTATTTCCATTCTACATTCTGGGACTGGGGATGTAAGTACAGGATGAGTCTGTGGTCCCAGTAAACAAACTCTTAAATGTTTACCAAGGCACTTTCTATCCCCAGACCCCCAAAGCTCCTACTCCAACTGATGGGTGGGCCACAAGCTTTTCTGGTCCTTGGAAGGTAGCATATGTTCAGAGGTATTATATAAAAGTCCCCAGAAATTGTAGCATTTTCCTTTTCCTAGAGTATGATCACATTGATAGATGTCTACAGCTTTGGGAACCTATGGGGGAAAGTTGAGTCTTGGGGGGAGAGGATGCAGGGCACACATCTGAGACTCTTTCAGGGTTAAGGGCTATAGACTCTCTCTCAGTCTAGGGACTTAGAGTCCAACATTTAAGTTGAAGGCTTGTAGCGAAGAAAAAAAGACCATGACTCTTTATTATAGCAACTACTAAATACAGTTTTTTTCCTCATTTGTCTGCCCAGCACTTAAATTTCTAGGCATACCTGATCAACTATCCATCACCACATATTCCTGAGAGTCACATTCTCTAATGACCATCTTGTCTCTGTGGTTTACTGTGTGAATTACACGTACTTTGTCCCCGCTTGTTAAGGCATCTGCTCCTGTCACTCTTCACCATCTCCCACCGTCATCCCCTGCAATGAAAGATCGGAGATCTTCAGGTTTTGCTGGTGACTCCCTTGCCATTGTATTTGGAATGTTGTACGAAGGGAGTGAATTCCTGTCTCTCCCAGCAAGCACAGTTTGGGATGGCTGAGAAGACCCCACATCACAGATCCATTTTAGCACTGCTGCTTCCAGCTGCCCCCTGACTTCTTCCTGCTTTTCTCAACAGCATACCAACAAAATTCCAGCATTTGACCTCATTGATCTGGTAGAAGATCCAGAATGATCTGATCCAGGTGATCAGAGCAATCCTTTAAATTGCAGATCCTTAAGAGAGTATATTCATGTCATTGGATTCAGTCCAATTAAGACCTTCATGTCATCCCTTTGCTCTGTCACTCTTCGAGCTTACTCCCACCCCTGCTGCTCAGGCTTTTGTCAACACAGATTGGCAAAGTCCTGTAAATTTTCAGGGTGTAACCTCTCTCCTCCAAGAAAGTCCTGGGAACTTTCCATTTTGGCTATTTTAAAATCTATCTTAGATCAACCTCTATTTTGGGCTCCCACCAATAAGTATCAGCAAAGTCAAGAAATTATTTTATAGTAGAGATCACCTTCTCCCCGAGCAAAGGAAGAATGAATCTGTCAGGGCAAACAATAAGCTAACTATGTATCATAAAACAAACAAGAAACATCACTGAAGGATGATAGATATTTGGATATTATTTTAATTACAGTGGTGGTTTTAGAATATGTACCTATATCAAGACTCATAAAATTGCATACTTTAAATCTATGGTTTTTTTTTTCTTTAATATAATTCTACTTCAGAAAGTTTAATACACTTAAGAATCTTAACACTCTGTACTTATCAATATGAATACTAAATAAAAAACTCATTTCTAAAAATAAAAATAAAAATAAATAAATGAACAAACTTTCACCAAATACCTATTATCTTCCTTGCTTTCTCCCTTTCTAGAGAATTTCTAGAAAAACTTCCCCTTGCCTAGAGCATTTTTTAGAAAATCCCTCCATTACACTGTATTTTTCTGTGGGCTGAGGGTGGTATTCTTTTATATTGCTACCAGCAGCAAAAGCAGAATCTTCCCTGCTCTTCATTCTGCAAAATAAACATCCCAAGATAATTGTCTGCTCCAATCCAGAGAAATAAGCAAATGTGTGATTTCCTTAGGCACTACGGTAGTCAGTGTTCACTGACACTGAAGCTAAGTATTAGCCTTTCCCGCCCTAGTAGATGCCTACAGTATACAGTTTCATGCTGACCTCAGAGGCACAGTTACTGACTGGGAAACCTTTTAATTTCTGGAATTCTGGAATGATTGATGACTCTGCCTTTTTACCATTCCTACTCAAGAATTGGCTGTACATGAAGATTAAGTGGGGATGAAGGCAAAATTAATACCTTAATGTGAAACGTTCGAAACAACCAATTTAGTATATATTTATAATTATATAGGCAAAGAAACTTTGTTCTATCACCTACTCTTTTCAAACTGGAATTTTGTGTATTTTCATAAATAGTCCTATGATAAAACACCTAGTAATTTTGGATAAAATAAAACTAGCATCATTTTGAATGTGTAGTTGTACTTGTTAGACAAATTATTAAAGGCAAAAAAATAAGAAAACATGGTTCCTTTTTTAATTGGATGGATTTATATGTTTAAAATGGCTCAGGTAAGTTTAAAATTAATAGCAGCTTGGAAAGAAGTTGTAGTTTTAGGAACAGGGAAATGTTTTTTCTAAGTCTCTTATTTAAGAAAAAGAAATTCTAGCTTCCTTTTGGCCTTAATTTCTTCTCTTTTATCCTCCTATTTTATAATCCTGAAGGTTCTTATATGTAGTAATGCTTAATAGTCTTGTCATTATTTTGTGAATGCAGAAACCCTAATCCTTTTACAAGGCAATGAGGGATAGAGGAAAGTATATTGAAAAGAAAGAGAGAGAGAAAAAGGAAGAAAAAAGAATAGAGAGAAGGAGAGGAGAAAGGGGAAGGGAAGGAAAAGGAAAAGAAATGGAAAGAAAGAACGAACCTGCGTCCTACTCAGCTTTCCATTTAAATGCCACAGAAGCAAGTAAGAGTGATCGTAATATTCAGTATGTATGATATGTGGGCACATTGAATTAGGAAATGGGTATATAATTATTTAAACTCTTAGTCCCTTGGCTGCCTTACCTGAAAAATGAGAATAAAAATACCTGTGCTGCCTGGTTCACAGAATTGTTTTTTAATTTTTTGAATCAAGACAGAAAGATGTCTATATCATGACAATGTTGATAGTCTATGCACTGTCATGCTTGTAACTCTGCCAGCATTTCCCTAATTCTGACATACTATCCTGAAAGTTTTGTGGGCATTTTTTGTCCATGCTTTCACAGGTTTACAGTGTGCAAGGCAAAAAATATATACTATTTTAGAAGAATACATGTATATTTTAAAATATGGTGTTGGGCTCATATTGACCATCTCAGAAACACATTTTCATTTAGAAATGCTTTATATCCAACAGAATGTTGTAGCTTGTCTTAGTGATCTTCCAAATTTGGTGTGCAAGGAATTCATCTGAGAAATCAATTTTAAATGTCTGTCCTTCAAGTGATTCTGATTCTGGGGGAGATTTAAAAACATACCTATTTTAACAATTACTCCATGTAAGTCTGGAAGACATGGTCTGTGGGCCATGAATTGAATAACACTCTGAGTTGGAGGAACAGTCTTAATAAATATTTGCTTTTCCAATAAAAATATTTAGGTATGTCTTGGAGCTGGGTGTTTCATCTCCTGCAGGTGTATAGTCTGTCTATAGGTATAGTCTGTCTATAGTCTGTTCTTAGGTATTTCCAAAAAGTATATATAGAAGAGAGTAAAGTTTTGTCTGTTTGATTAACTTGATAGGGAAATAATAATCAAGAGAGGGAGAGAAAGAGAAAAGAAGAAGAAAAGTAAAATGGTATTAATTATACAACGACCTTTGGCATACAGGGGCTTTGCAGGCTATTTATCATCACAAGATAACATTCTGAGTATTTACAACTGTATACTGACTCATTTTACAATTTATTTCTAAAGACAATGTACATTAGTAATAAAGTGTTCACATTGATTAGAAATCCACAAAACTCTAATTGTGTGAGTCTATTTTATAAAATTTAGCACCTAGGATTCTGGCATGCCTGGATTATAACCCTGTCTTGCAAATCAGTTAGGGTGAGATATAAAGTCATGTAAAGGAGAAATACCACTATTGTACAGGTCATCCCTGATAGCTCTAGAATCTATTAGAAAATCAATGTGCCACCAGTAAAATAGTAAAAAAGGTCTTTGTTATTTTGTTGACTACAAAGGGTACAATCGTATAGTTAGCAACACCTGAAAATTTTTAACTTGGAAAAATGTATACTAATGCTTATTTCTAGAAGTTGTATAGGAGTAGTTTGCAATCAAATAAAAATATATAGACCACCTAAAAATGGTTAGACATTGTACACCTTGTGTAAAGGCTCTTTAATGAGTAAAAGGCTATCGAAGACAGGATACAGTCTTCCAAGCTAAAATATTAGCATTTAAATGGATAAATGAGGATGAAGCCAGCACGTGATCAAGTCAGACTGTGTCAATGGCTGGGACAAACACGAGTAGTGGGAAGACGGAGGGCTACTGGACACAAGAGAAATTCATATGTGCTCACTTAGCCTTCTATTCCAAGTTAATATTGTTTATTATTACATTTTATCAGGATTAAGGCACTAGCCTTAAATCAGTTAGTCAACTCAGCTAGATTATCTAATAAATTAACTAGGTACCTTTGTGATATAATTAACTACTTATCCCATTACCTTTCACAGTGAAATCAAGCCTACAACCCAACGACTAATTAAATAAGATTAGTCTTTTCGGGGGAGACATACCACATTTTTCTTTCTCCTTGGAATTAATGAAACTTCCCATTCAACAATGTGCATTTCATCACCAAGGTCTCAAATTCCCACTGGGCAGCAATATATTAGTATTTGAATATTTATGATGATGCTGAAGCATAGTCAGGGATTGTGTTTCCTGTGATAAAAGTAATCTTAAGAATAACCATTTTTTAATGTGTTATAAATTTTCTGCTTATTACTGGGTCCCTTAGGGGAAAAATTCCATTAAAGCAAATCAAATTAATACGTGTGCATCTAGCCACACCATCGGCATTCATTGTTCAAGATTATAATATCGTTCACCTTCTGTGGTAGAAATGCAGTTATTATTATAGATCATCATTACAAGATCAATGTCTCTAGCTTCAAAAATATATGTCTCTTTTGGCTTTAAATTAATCTGCTAGCAGGAGTCTGGTATTAATTCAGTGTATTAGTATGAAAATATGTCATGAATATTCATTAATAAGCATCGACTTCTCAATTCAGACAGTTAGCTTTTTAGTGTAGTTTCTTTTATTTTGCTTGGCCACTATCCGTTATTACTTTGCATTTACACTGCAGCTTTCCTCTCAGGAGCCTAAAGTACTGTAGTTTAATTGTCCAAAAGAAATGGTGTCAGGGTAGAGGAAAGGGAGGTAGAAAAATGTGTTTCCTGATTGTCTTAGGGAATTGGGAGATACTTAATTTTAATTCTGGCTTTAAGCCCAGACAGTGAGGCTGTGTCTACACAAGTGAGTTGTGTTTGAGACTTCTAAATTTTGCTTTCAGGAGTGCATGGAATTGGAGTCCCATTTCAAGAATCCATAACATTATTGTCTAAGCTGGTAGATCTCAGGCTGGGGCAGTGTTTCCCCTCTCCGCATCCTCTCCAACCTTGGGGAAGTTTGTGTATTTCCAAAGTAGTTAAGGGGTGAAAGGAGTGGATAGAGACCAAGGATGCTCCTAAAAACCCTACAAAGCATAGGATAGCCCTTACAAAAAAAAAAAAAAAAAAGATCCAGCCCCAAATTACAATAGTGCCAGAATTAGAAACTCCAGTAAGACTAATAGTGCATAAGGACTTGATTTCCTCGGAGTTTATTCAAAATATCTAACACCAAATAGCATCAGTAGGTGACAAGTGTAATTCTGATTCTAGTGAAGCCTCATTTGCACTAGGGGGGATTTTCAGACATACTATAGCTCATATCTTTAATTCATCTCAGAAATAAGATAAATCTAGACCTTAGATCCCTGCCATGTATCTCACATAATAAAGGAAACCTTTTCTAATTCCCATTTTGTCTGGAGTGTCTGAAACCCTCCCTACTTTTCCCTGGAGTCAGGTGAGTTTCTACATGATATGCCCAAAGTTAACCCATGCAGATGTTAGGAGGGTCTCTTCCTTCCAGTGAACAAAACTGATTTCCAATTATTGTCACTTTTTTCTCGCAGAAAAATCCAGCAGCTTTATTAGTAGGTCCAAGAAGAAAATGTGCTTAGAACTGAAGTTTTTAGGGAAAGAATATTGGCCCAGACACATACACAAAGTAATCATGCAACTATAAAACTTTCTGTTCCTTTTAGTGGAACTTACTAATTAGCCCAGTTAACATGACTGGGAGTACCTTAAATCTATACTATAAATATAGTACTAAGTATAATACAATATATTGCCATAATTCCAGAAAGCACAGTTTACATTTTACTCTTGCCTTATCTTGCTGAGGTACTTTACAGTCTCCTCCAAATTTCCCCACTCCTAGGGTTGGTTACCGTGTAATTGATCACCAAAATAGGAAATTTTGGAGACTACAAAAGGGCTCAATAATAACTAGTCTGTCAGTCTCAGGTACTATTAACCCAGGTAAATCAGAACTGTTTCCAACAAACTGAGGCATTTTGTTATACCAACTATAGCTATCTCAAGTCATTCACCCCCTCATGTCTGTGATTTTCTTCCTTTTTCTGTAAGATCACTCTTGCTGATATCAGAGTTTCCTAAATGATGCTGCTCTCTGTACTGAGAACAGTTTCTCTTGAGAACAATTTCCTCTTTCTTCTGAATGTCATTAGGGGATACACTGGGAACTCACCATTTCCAAATTTGATCATGGTTTCCATGCAATGTATCATATCTATCAAACCTAAATTCATATATGGTGAGGCTGATGGGTAATTCTTTTTTTTTTTAAATTTTATTTATTTATTTGAGGGAGGGACAGTGAGAGAGAGCATGAGCGAGGAGAAGGTCAGAGGGGGAAGCAGACTCCCCATGGAGCTGGGATCCCGATGTGGGACTCGATCCCAGGACTCCAAGATCATGACCTGAGCCAAAGGCAGTCTTCCAACCAACTGAGCCACCCAGGCGTCCTGAGGCTGATGGATAATTCTGATTGAATTATCGTATGCTTCTCTTGAAATAATAAGACCTTTTTATTCTTTTAAACAGCTTAAGCTTATGGCCCATGACTACTCTTAGAATGTGTTCTCCAACCCAAGATACTCCTTGGTTTCTTATGTAAATAGGATTCTTATAGACTCCTATAGACTCATCCAACCAATCTGTGAACATGTCTAGACAGATTGATTTCCCAGAGGTTCACACAATTTAGAATTAATCTAGGATTTATTGACATATTAGAACAAAAAAGTATATTTTTAGATGTAAAAATGAAAATAAAGAGAGCAGTTGGCAAACAATTTCTAATCCTCCATAAAAAAAAATATCTAGTTCCAAATGTGGCTGAGTTTTAGTTTTCTATGTACCTCAATCTTTCATATGCATGACTCTCCAGTCATCATATCTCAGATGTCAATTTCTTAAAAGCATAAAAGTTAAAACTATTTGTGCCCATTTGGTCATTTTGAATATCCATATGATGTGGACTATGTTTTGCCTCCTCTCCCCAAATTCATTTGTTGAAACCTTCATCCCAATGTGACTGCGTTTGGAGACAGGTTGTTTAAGGAGAAAGTCTATAGTCTATTTTCCCTTCTTACCTAGCACAATATCATCATTAGGTGACTGTTACTTTTTTAAAAGAAGGATGTTTTCTTGAGGGTAAATGACTCTTCACTATTCCATTTCCATCATCCTTTGGCATGGTTTTTAAATACAAAGTTAACCTAATAACTGGAGTACAGCATGCACTTTCCATAAGTACAGCATTATTTACCTGACACATTTATCTAAATTGGCTTGTTCAATCAACCTTATGTACACTTTACAATGTTTAAGGATTTTGAAATGGTTTTAGATAATTAACATTTTGGTAATGCTATTGGCTTCTGATAGAAATGTCTCTAATGACTTAATGATATCTGGCTGACTGCTTAAATTTCTAATTACATATTCTTTGGGGTATATAGGTAGATCAGTGCTTAAAATCTAATTTATTCATCTAATTATTTCTTTTTTAAAAGGAATACTCTATTGGGAAGCTATGTAGCATATACATTAGATCTCCATTATCTTTCTCCAGGTAGGGCATTTCTCACTAATGAGTGAATTAAGCTTAAGCTTTTGGACTGTAGCATTACATTGCTATAGGATAAGGCCAATTCACTTTTCTGTGATGGCAAAGAGGTAGTGGAGTGCTGTAAAATTCTTTAAGAGCAGAGAGAATGCCCTTTTCTATATAGTCTGGGAAGGAGCAAAAGGGATGATAAAATAGGAACAGGAATAAAAAATAATCTGTCTTTAGTTTGATGCCTATAGCAACTGATGGGGTAGCATTGCTAATGAGCCCCTCAGAGGTGGTATGACTGAAGCATATTAAAAATGAAGTCCAAAGCACACGGATTCTATATCCTTGACTAGGCTTTTATTAAACCCCATTTTCTGACAAGATGTGACAAATGTGTCTCTATTTGTGGTTGTACAGAATTTAACTTCCACAAGCTAGAACATCATTAAGAGTAATGGAGTGGGGGGGCCTGAAGAGCAATGATAATAGTAGTTATCATTAATTAAAGGCCTCCTAGATGCTAGGTGCTGTATTGGCCACTTTATGGTATCCTTATAGAAATACTTCCACCACCTCTAGGAAGTAGGAATTCAGTACTTTCACTCTAAACATAAAGAAAGCAAGACAAAAAGAGAAATTAATTGCTCTAAGGTTGAATCAGATGGAAGTACTAAGATTAGAGGCCACATCTATTTGAAGTGCTTTCCAGTTAGGAGATGACTTTATTTGAGTAAATAAATATTTACCTGAGTACTGACTGTCATTGTGGCTCTAGTTATACAATTGTGACTAAGTTGAAGACTTTGCTCTCCAAAAACAACTTTCTAGAGCAAAACTTAATTCTCCAAAACTGGGAAAGTTTTATTTTAAGGAGGAAGGAAGTTTCTAGTCCCCTCAAAGTTATGAGAAACCTAAAGAATTCTCTGTGCCAGGAAACATATCTATATGTGTATATGTACATGTATACACACATACATCCTTCAGAAGGATGGTACTGAAATACTAATAACTTAAAAATACCGGTAAGTTATTTATCAGGGAGAATTCATTATCAGTTAAAATTATACCTGGCTTATTAAATTGTATATTATGGTCCTGGCCCTCTCCTAAGGAACTGATACAAGAGCATACAGTAACCGTAAAAATTGCCTTTGTATGAACTGTAGCTGTGACAAGTAAAACCCATGATAATCTAGCATCTGTCTTATTCTCTAACCTTATTTCTATTCCCTCTTCTATAGAGACCCTCTTATTCTTGTGATTCTGAAGTACTTTGATTCGCAACTTGCCTTGTTCTTTATTGTCTCATGCCCTACTCAGTCAGCTTTCTTACGCTGGAGCAAGCAAACCATGTACACCAGCCTGGAAACACCTCCAGCCTGATCTAAAGGCTTACTTCCTTCAAAACACCTTTGGCTTTTATACAACTTGGTGCCATCTTTATTTAATTACTTTTCTCTGTTTTCCTGTGGTACTCTTTGCAAACCGCCATCAGGGATACTTAGACTACAAGTATCATTTACTTCTGTCTAGTCCTCACATAGCTATTAGGTCTTTAAGGTTAGCTATTGGCACAATAGTACATAACAAATTATCTCAAAACCCAGTAGCCTCTAATAATATTCATTTTCCTTCCAAGAAGGAACTAACATATTCTTTGACCAACAATTTGTAAATGTCCCATTGTCCACCAACAATTCATATTTTGGAAGTTTATAAACTCTTGCTTATTTGGAAGAGGTAAAATAATTTTCAACTGTGGTTTTGATTTAGATGCTTTTATTATTTTTATAATATTTATATAAGTAATGGTTTGAATTTTACAAGCATGTTTTCTGTGTTTATTAGGTAATTACTTGAATTTTCCCCTAATTTAATCCATTATGTAGTATAGTACATGTATTGATTTCCACATTTATCAGAATACATTTTCTTTATTATTACTAGAACTATTATTATCAGTATTATTATTTCACATAGAGATCAGTGTGGTTACATTTTATTTAGAAATTTCTCATTGTGCTTCCAAAGATTATTAGATTTTTAAAAATATAGAGAAAGACAGTTTCTCTGTAGTATATATTCTTTAGAACAATTTTAGATTCACAACAATATTAAGAGGAAAATAGCAAGAGTCCCCACACACCTTCTGCTCACAGACACATACAGCGTCCTCCGCCATCAACATCCCTAGCCAGAGTGGGACACTTGTGAGAATTGACACATTATAATCCCTTAAATTCCAAACTTTACATTAGGGTTTACTCTAGGTATTGTGCATTTTATGGGTTTAAGCAAATGTAAAATAACATATATCCACCATCAAAGTATTATATGGAACAGTTTCATTCTCCTAAAAATCCCCTGGGCTACTATTTATTTCCCCCTTCCTTCAAACCTTTGACAACCTCTGATCTTACCATCTTCAGTTATCTTTTCCAGAATGTCATATAGTTGGAATTGTACAATATGTAGCATTTTCAAATTAGCTTTCTTTACTTAGTAATAGGAATTTAAAGTTCCTCACTGCCTTTTCACGTCTTGATAGCTCATTTCCTTTCAGCACTGAATAGTAATCCATTATCTGGATATACCACAATTTATTTATCCATTCACCTACTGAAGGACATTTTGGTTGCTTCCCAGGTGTTCCCAACTACTAATAAAACTGCTATAACAACAACAACAACAACAACAACAACAAAACAAAACTGCTATAACATTCATGTGTAGGGTTTTATTTTGTGTTTTGTTTTGTTCTCTGTGGGCATATGTTTTCAACTCATTTGACTAAAATACCGGTGAGCACACCTACTAGATCATATTGTAATAATGTTTTTGGTTTTGTAAAAAACTGCCGATTTTTTTTCCCCCAAAGTGACTCTAACATTTTGTATTCCCATCAGCAATGAATGAGAATTCCTGTTATTCCACATCCTCACCGGCATTTCGTGTCAGTATTCTAAATTTTAGCCATTCATTGAGCAGTCCTACTCTGGTTTTGAAGTGGTTTATGCAGACTTCACAAAACAATTTTGTTTTTACTTCTCTTGAATGATTGGTAAAATTTTTAAATTATTTTAGGTTTTTTTTTTTTTTATAAATAAAATTGTGTTGGATACCTTTAATACAATCTAAATATTTTACAGGTGCTTGCTTTTTAAATAAGGAGTTAGTTGTTGTTGTTGTTGTTTTTAATTTTGGCTACCAATATGGTTTTATTCATCCTACTGACTTATTTTTGTTTTCTATTAATTCTGGTTTTGGGTTTTTTGTTTTTGTTTTTAATTTTTTATTTTTTATAAACATGTATTTTTATCCTCAGGGGTACAGGTCTGTGAATCAGCACTCACCAAAGCACATACCCTCCCCAATGTCCATAATCCCACCCCCCCCTTCTCACAACCCCCCTCTCCCCAGCAACCCTCAGCTTGTTTTGTAAGATTAAGAGTCACTTATGGTTTGTCTCCCTCCCAATCCCATCTTGTTTCATTGATTCTTCTCCTACCCACTTAAGCCCCCATGTTGCATCACCACTTCCTCATATCAGGAAGATCATATGATAGTTGTCTTTCTCTGCTTGACTTATTTCGCTAAGCATGATACGCTCTAGTTCCATCCATGTTGTCACAAATGGCAAGATTTCATTAGTTTTGATGGCTGCATAGTATTCCATTGTGTATATATACCACATCTTCTTGATCCATTCATCTGTTGATGGACATCTAGGTTCTTTCCATAGTTTGGCTATTGTGGACATTGCTGCTATAAACATTCGGGTACACGTGCCCCTTTGGATCACTACGTTTGTATCTTTAGGGTAATTATCCAGTAGTGCAATTGCTGGGTCATAGGGCAGTTCTATTTTCAACATTTTGAGGAACCTCCATGCTGTTTTCCAGAGTGGCTACACCAGCTTGCATTCCCACCAACAGTGTAGGAGGGTTCCCCTTTCTCCGCATCCTCGCCAGCATCTGTCATTTCCTGACTTGTTGATTTTAGCCATTCTGACTGGTGTGAGGTGATACCTCATTGTGGTTTTGATTTGTATTTCCCTAATGCCGAGTGATATGGAGCACTTTTTCATGTGTCTGTTGGCCATCTGGATGTCTTCTTTGCAGAAATGTCTGTTCATGTCCTCTGCCCATTTCTTGATTAGATTATTTGTTCTTTGGGTGTTGAGTTTGCTAAGTTCTTTATAGATTCTGGACACTAGTCCTTTATCTGATATGTCGTTTGCAAATATCTTCTCCCATTCTGTCAGTTGTCTTTTGATTTTGTTAACTGTTTCCTTTGCTGTGCAAAAGCTTTTGATCTTGATGAAATCCCAATAGTTCATTTTTGCCCTTGCTTCCCTTGCCTTTGGCGATGTTCCTAGGAAGACGTTGCTGCGGTTGAGGTCGAAGAGGTTGCTGCCTGTGTTCTCCTCAAGGATTTTGATGGATTCCTTTCTCACATTGAGGTCCTTGTTTTTTGTCACATAGTGTGCATGCAGCCTGACACCTCAGAGTGATTTTTACATATTAAATTTTAAAAAAAATCAAAGAAGAGTAAAATTCTGTGACATGGGAAAATATGTGAAGTTCAAATTTTACTGATACAGTTACAAGTCCAAAGCATTTTGAGTGCCACATGTATTGCCATTCCAGGACTTTCACTTTTACTTTTTAAACCCAGTTGTACGCCCATCATGTCAAAACAGAATCGAAAAGAAGAGAGGAGAGGAGAGGAGAAGAGAGGGGAAGGGAGGGGAGGGGAATAGGGAAGGGAAAGAGAAGAAAAGAACTTCAAATGTATTGATATCTAGACACAGTGCAGTGTGGGTTGTTTGCTGTCAAATTAGATGGCAAAGCATTGTTAATCAATGATGTCATAGCTAAGCCATTTAAATGAGTGAAATATACATAAACATCGTAACTCTGTGTACCCATCACAGTATCTACAACCCCAGGAGGGCAAGAGCCATAAATATTAGGAAATTTACAATGGAATTTTTCACCACAGCAGAATGAAAATGAGGATGCATCCAAAGTAAGTTTCCAACTGGTTCATTTGTTGATATCAGTATTTGGCACTACCTATCTGTGTGAAAAGACATTTCCAAACATGAACAATGTGAAGTCTCATCACAGATTAGCATTAACAGATGCACATTTACAATCAATTTTGGTGATAGAAAACACTAAGTTTGAACTCTAATTAAGCAAAATGTTACCCACCCCCCAATTTTCTCAATAGAAGATCTGTGTCACACACATGCATATACCACACAAACAATTGTCAGTAATTATTGTTATTCTTTGAACTTCATGAATTAAAAGAAACTGTGGAAATGTGTTTCTCTTTCATTGTATATATACCTATATAGTATCCTATATTTTGCCTCTTGGCCTTCAAAGCCTAAAATATTTACTGTCTGGCTCTTTTTGAATAAGTTTTCCTATACCTGTCTTAAGTACATAAAAACTTTATGCTCCAACAGAGCACTGCTTTTATGCTGACATATTCAGATATTTTAGTTCTGTAGTTGTTTCTAACTCACAGCTTAGGTAATTTTGATATATCTATATATCTATATCTATATCTATATATCTGGATAAGTATCTAGATAGATATCTAAATATAGATAAATATGTCTGGGTATCTATAGCTATTCTCTCTATATATATACACTTAGATGTTTTCTAGTGTTGCTGCTACCATTCCTTCTAATGCCTGAGATCTTCCATTCCAGATCCTTTCTTTCTTCCTGAAGCACATCTTTTAGAAAGTCATCTAGGGAAGACACAGTTCTGTCTAATCGTTATTTTGCCTTTATTTCTAAAGGGTAATTTTGCTGAGTGTACTTTGAAAGTATTTTAACTTAGCATGGAGAAATGTTCTCCTTCTATCTCTGGCTTCCATTGCAACTGTTGAAAATTCAGCTATTGGTACTGGGTTGTGATACTCAGAGGGTTCTTAACCTTCAAAATATTAATTACCAATCGAGACTATCTACTATAACTAATTTAAATATAACCTCATAATCAGGCTATAAATGTCTTTAATATTCTGAACTCCACAACACTCATGCCCTCCTTTTAAGAAATAATCTTTTAAACCTTGGGCTATGGGGAAATTGATGGTTATAGTGAAATTTTCAAACATATCAACACTGTTGAAAATTTAACAATTATTTTGTACTCTGAATAATAATGATAACATTTAATTATGTAATAGTGCTTCTTATTTGTACAGCATATGCACACATAATTTGATTTGATTACTGAAATTAAAATATTGAAACACATTTTCAGATACATAATTCCATTTCATTCTGGCAATAACCTTATGTGTTAGATAGCTTTGGTTGACTGTATTTTAAAAACTTTTTTGCATTAATGCCTTCTACCTCATATACTCTTCTTACACTGTAATCTTGACACTCTTTTTTCCTTCTCACTGATAAACAGGGTATGTTTCCCTCTACTTGAATTTGGGGGTGCTTATGATTGTAACAAACATGACACTCACTGTGATTTCTGAGATTAGACCATAAAAGCAATATTATGTCTGCCTGGCATTCTCTGGGTGGGTGGTCATTCTTGGAGCCCAGCCATAGTGAGAAAGTCCAGTAGCCACAGGGAGACACTAAATATAAGCATTCTGGTTGAAAGCCCAATTGACATCGTTGGTGACAGTCAATACAATCAGCAGGCATGAGAAGGAGGTAGACTTCAGAGGCTTTCTGTCCAAGCCATTGAGTCAACTCCAGCTGGTGCTGTCCTGTGGAGCAGAGATAGGCTGTTCTTACTGAACCTTGCTGAAATGGCACAATAAACTTTTATTATCTTAAGCCACTAAGTTTGGGATGATTTGTCACCCTGTCCACAGATGACTAAAATAGTCATTATTTTTACCAATTTAAACACAAAAGGTCTGAGTTTTAGAACAATAAATGACTTTTCCAAGGTTCACACACTAATTGGTAAAGATATGGATTTGGCATAAAATTTTTACAATTTTAAACATTTTACATATTTTTAAAAGATTTTATTTATTTACTTGAGAAGGAGAAAGAGGGAGAGAGAGTAAGTGAGCTCAGAAGCATGGGGAAGGGCAGAAGGTAGGGGAGAGAATCTCAAGCCAATTCTGCACCGAGCATGGAGCCCATCATGGGGCTCAATCTCATGACCCTGAGATCATGAACTGAGCCGAAATCAAGAGTTGGACGCTTAACTGACTGAGCCACCAGGCACCCCAACACTTTACATTTTTTTAAATTATTTAATTTCATTCAGGACTCCAAAAAATACACACAGCTGTTATCACCAATATCCTGATGACAAACATAGGCTGTAGAGAAGTTGAGGGAAATTGTCCAAATTTGCAAAGGTTTTAAGTGGCCATAGCCCAGATTCAAAACTGCTAGCCTCCCTCCCAAATGTGTTTTCTTAACCATTATATAATCTAGCTTTTGAACCTCTTCCTCTTTTCATTAATCCATGCCTACGTGACGGCTCTAAAATTGTAAAAGTTTAAGAGAAGTTTCAGTTTTATAGTCCAGGTTATTGGTTTAGTGGTCTAAAAAAAACCCCATAATTTCTCTCTACAAACAAATACACATTCACATAAACGGATGCACTTTCCCAGAGAATTATAGAACCCCTTGAAGCCAGGAGATTGAACTGATTTAAATGTCAGTTTTAAGAAAATTCAGAATCTCTTCCTCACTCTCTAAGTGGAGCTCTAGATTTCTAGTATATAAGCAAAAGAAGGAATTTGCCCTATTATGACCAAAATTAAAGAAATTGATGAGTTATTGTAACTCTGAAATAAGATGAAAATCAATTTAGTTTTGTCAAGATGCATTACACAGTTTCCCAACTGCATAATCATTATGAATAACATCCTCTTTTTTCTGCAGTAAATCTGTGAGGGATGCCCTTTGATGATGTTCCTGGCTCTAACTCTTTTACATTGAAGAGTTAGCACCCAGTGTTAATTATGCATCTGATGATCTCATCCTTGAGCTAAAACACGATATTCAGTATAACTCAATAAGATGTCATCTAAAGTGTTTAGGTACAATTAGAATGTATGTGTCAAGAAAAAATAATTGTGCAAAACATGTTTGAGAGTGAGGTTCTTAGGTTTGAAACTAGGCTACAGCCATATACTACCTATACAAATTTGGAAAATTCTCTTAATGTCTTTGCCCTAGTTTTGCCATCAGCGATTAGAGAATAATGGCATTGTGTATCTTATTAGAGTCCACTGTGGAATTAAATAGTTTTAATCTACAGAGAATGTCTAGAGTAGAACCTGGCAAATGATAGGTTGTCAATGCTTGGCAGCTAGCATGTACATGGGTGTGCACATGTAAGTGTGTGTGTATATATACATGAAAGTGTTCTGAAATAATTTGGTAATATATTCTTGTAACGTCATAATTACTGTTTCTCATTTACTACATATGACCAGTTATAGTTTCCTTATTTTTATTTTTAAATTTTAATTTATTTATTTTTTATAGTTTCCTTATTTTTAAATATAAGATGTAGACTTCTATTACACCACCTATGAGAAACTGACAATTTTGTTATCCTTTCCCATTAGATCCTTTAAACAAGGAAAAAACATATGGAGTTAAAGTGCGTACAAAGACATCCTTCCTGGAGTGAGACAGTTCAGATTTTATGTAGAACAGTGATATCAATAGCAAGAAAAACTAATGATTATTAAGGCTATATAGTTTTGACTGTTAAGTTATAAACTAGCAATAGAAGGTCTACATGGACTTGCTGACAGAGTCTACATGGGCTTGCTGACAGGCTAAGATGCAGAATGTCAATCTCTAATGTATGTTGAAATCCTCTGGTAGATGAAAAACTATCTAGAAACATAAGGATGCACAAATAAACACACACATATACAGGCAACATCTCATTTTCAGCTGCCAATTCAATCTAGTATGAGTAGGAATGTCATTCTAATACCACAAAGTTAAATTGCATTGCACTTCTCTTTCTCAGCAACTGGCTAATTCAATCATAGCACATATAGTTTTCATCAGTTTTTAATTTGCTTAATTTTTGTGAGCTGGTGGTTTAGAAAATTTCCCATTTTTCTACCCTAAGACTGTAGGGATAAGGCCATGTGCTATTCTTTCTCGGTGTCATTTTCATTTCAATATAGATTTTATAGTTCATTACCTGTCAATCAGTTTTAAATGTGCAGTATTCATTTTATCATGTTCTGTAAAACTGTTTTATGCTTCTTTCAATGTCTTACACTCATTTTAGCCTGAGCCCTATTTATTTCTCTAAGAGTCGTAGTCATCTGTATCTGTGCACATTTCAATGTGTATTTATTTTAGTAAATGCAACATTTGCTTTATATGATATATTCATTTAGGATATTTATTCACGCAAGTGAATACTGACGAAGCAGTACAGTGTAAATGCTTTATCTGTGACAAGCCATTTTATGTGCTATGTTTTTATTTATCTCAGATACTTGAGGGATACAGTTTCAAATACCATTTAAGATGCTGACACTGTGTTTTGTCATCGAATTATTTCTAATCTAATAAAATACATCTACATAATTAACATTAAAAGCACTAGGGCAAACAGACATAAATTTTGAACCTCAAAGTTTTCACATAAATTAACATTTAAATAAGTAACAAGGGGGAAGTTATATTTTTAAAAAATTAGAAAGTATCTTTTTTTATAGAGGTTTGTCCCTTTTTCCACTGTCATATTTTCTTCATTTGACAACTTTCTCTTTGTAAAATAGATACCAGCTTTATTTCTCTTCCTTTCACTAAGAAATTTTGAAATATTTTAGCATTATTTTAAAAAATTTAGATGCATCATAAATCTAACAAGAAAACTTAGAAAAATTTAACTCAGGAACTAATTAGTACAGGTACAGTTTTACTGAGGAAACAATGTGTTAACTTTTGACCTACTGAAAAAGGAACAATTTAAGAAGATGATACTTACCACACTCTTTTTAAAGTATAGCCAAGAAAGTATTTTCTATAAATTTGTTTGGAAACTAATTTCAAGTTTTAGCAGTAGTTTGTGTGGTGTGCTGGTAAACCCGTTTTCTAGAAAACCAAACAAAATCCTGACTTGTAGCATTAACCAATTTTCACAGTAAATCTTCCCACCCTTGCCAGTTTAAAGACACCAATATTTAAGTAATCAACTCTTTTGCCCAGAATAGCCCGCTTAGCACACACCACTATTTGCTACTGTCGAACATAAATTTTCCCTCCTCACCAAAAAAAATCCAGGTGTCCTTGGCATTTTCTTTTACCGAATACCTATTTTTTCTTTCTGTAGTTAACTTGACCTACTGTCCTTCACACACTGTTGCACCGGGCAAAGTAAACATATTTGCCACCTTCACTTTGCTTTTTCTCACTTCTGATGTATTGGATTGCCATTCTTCTTCCCAAATCCTAGACTTTTCCTACTTTCAAAGTTAATTTCTGAGCTTACTATTT
Organism: Mustela nivalis; assembly: GCF_964662115.1. Classification (NCBI taxonomy): domain Eukaryota; kingdom Metazoa; phylum Chordata; class Mammalia; order Carnivora; family Mustelidae; genus Mustela; species Mustela nivalis. Next base: position 31,305,254 of record NC_139026.1, read on the forward strand.
CCTTGGAAACATTCTAAACAGCTGTATTTATTCTATTTGCCAAATTGCTTTAAGAATTATTTTTTCCTTAGCCCTCTGAAGTACATAGATAGCACTTTTGTATGTCAGTAAAACTAGCTTATTTTTCTAACTTTATCACATTGTTGTATTTATGTATAAGAAAACTTTATGCATATTATATTTATGTATAAGAAAATTAGGCATTTATATACAGAAATATGCTATATAGCTTATGCCTTTATGCTTTGAATGCATTATTGTAACCTATTTTGTTCTTCTTTCTTTGATAAAAACTTCATAACTTCAGCTAGAATATCTCTAAGCACATAGCCTTCTGCTGTATACACAAGGGAATTCTCAATAATTGCCTGACTTTCTCTAAGTGCATCTTTAACATTGTCTTTACCACACTAAAAGGGGGGGGGGGAGAGATGGTGTGGGGGGGAAAGCCTGTCCATAAGTCTGTTTCCTAAACATCTAGGGCTTATAGTTCTCTGTTATAGTCTTTATTTAAATCCCCAGAAAAATTAATAACTCTTCCTTCGTTTTATTAGCTTCCTAACACTCCGAACTTCCTGTTTCCCTCTTTGTTGTGGATTTTATCTTTATAATACATACTTAAGGGAGAGAGTTATCAAAAGTTTAATTCTTTGACAATTTAGTCCCAAGATTAAAACCTTTAAAACAACTAAGCAATATTGCATCTGTCTTATTATTCAAAAGGATATGTGAGAATATAATGTACCAAATATATTTCATTCAGTTTTATCTTGCCCAGAGTAGGTTTCCATATTTTCCTATTTTCACAAATAAAATGTGTGTGTGTGTGTGTGTTTTCTTTCCAGGAAAGCACTTTCTGTAAAAGCAGCTTAAGAAACAACTAGCCCAGAATATGTGATTGGTTGGGCAAGCTGAGAGGCTTGTAAAATGCAAATTGAGTAAGCACAAGGAAACAGAGTGTTGAGTTAGGAGAAATGCCAAAAGTATTTGGAGGCTTTTAACATAGGGGGGAATAGTAAACCCAACCACAAAAACAGGGATGACTGCATGTTTCCTGTGTTTGGGATGAGTTATTCTATCGGGTCCATGAGAACCTCACAGAGAGCCAGCGACGGTGGATTTCAGCATTTGATACTAAGAATAAATCAAGCCAAAGCTATAGGGGAAAATCCAGAGATTTAACAGGACAAGGAAACAATCAAGCTGCCTGCCATTTTTTCCTCTTCTGAAAAGAGAACACTGAGTTATGAGGACCAAGTGTATACAGATCCTACAGATCTGATTTCAAATCCTAGGACAATTTACTTGTTGGGTGTGTGATCTACATAAGGTTGCTTGATAATGTAGGACACTCGTTAAATTTGAATTTCAATTAAAAAATTGGTTATGGGGGCGTCTGGGTGGCTCAGTGGGTTGAGCCGCTGCCTTTGGCTCAGGTCATGATCTCAGGGTCCTGGGATCGAGTCCCGCATCGGGCTCTCTGCTCAGCAGGTAGCCTGCTTCCTTTTCTCTCTCTCTGCCTGCCTCTCAGTGTACTTGTGATTTCTCTCTGTCAAATAAATAAATAAAATCTTTAAAAAAAAAATTGGTTATGATTGTTTAGCCTAAGAATGTCCCAAATATTGCACAGAATGTGCTTGTACTTAAATAAAATTCATTGCATACCTGAAATTCAATTTAACTGGGCATGCTGTATTTTTATTTGACAAATCTAATGACCTTAAACCTAGGCAAGTTGTATCATATCTCTATGTCTCATTTATCTCATCTAAAATAAAGTGGCAATAATCACGCCCAAAGGAACAGAAGTTATGGGGACACACACAAAAACAGAATATGTAAAAGTATTTGTACAATACCAGGTACAAGGTAGTTCTTGTCATTCTCACTTAAGCAAGCACTAATCTGGGTATGTAATTGTAAAGGGTCTTTATTTTTCTTTCCTTTGCACCTTTATATTCTCTGGGGCTAACCCTTCCCTTTACTTTTGATGAAATTTAGGCAAACCCCCTCAGTGCAGTCATGGTGGCATCTCTCCAGGCAGTAATTATGTGTTTTCATTTACTGGTCTTGATGTAGCTTTTTTTTAAACCTGGGCCTTCACACCGAACCTTTATTATTTCTTTTTAGTATTTTCAGTTAGCTACATTTGTTGTATCCTGTTTGATTAATTTTTGCTATTCTAACTGGTGTAAGCTGGTACCTTATAGTGGTTTTGATTTGTAATTCCTTGATGGCTAGTGATGTTGAGCATTTTTTCATGTGTCTGTTAGCCATTTGTATGTCTTTTTTGGAGAAGTGTCTGTTCATGTCTTCTGCCCATTTTTTGACTGGGTTGTTAGTTTTTTGAGTGTTGAGTTTGAGAAGTTCTTGGTAGATCTTGATTTGAAGTTGAAACCTCTCCCTTTTTCCAGTGTAGTGCTGCCTTAAATAGAAGCAGGGTATGCTAGGCTTCCTCCTTTTCACTGTTTATTTTTTTCTGAACATTTGCTCCCAGGTTGCATACAGTGATTTCTGACAAAAGTAAGGACTATGCAGTGTGAGGGAGGGGTAAGGTGTGGGAATATCTAGGAGAGAAAAGAAGAGTGGGCTATAAAAGGTCTTATTTGACTTGTTCCTGTGTAATGTCCTTCCCTGTTTTATGTGGGTCTAACCCTGATCGTGTGCCTGGGAGGTGATTGCTCCTGCCGTGACTCATTTTATAGGCTGTTGGCACATACCATCCTCCAAAAAATAGCCCTCCATTTCAGGAGGCCTTTCATTCCTTATTTCATCTGCACATGTTATTTTAATGGTAGAGCCAAAACCTCAACATGGTATTTTATTATTGAGACAAAACATCTAATAAATTCAAGATCTGGGAATCATTGTTTAATGCAGTACTGCATTATAAAAATGCATCTTGTTTTTTTTTTTTTTTAAAGATTTTATTTATTTATTTATCAGAGAGAGAGAGAGCAAGCACAGGCAGACAGAGTGCAAGGCAGAGTCAGAGGGAGAAGCAGGCTCCCTGTGGAGCAAGGAGCCTGATGTGGTACTCGATCCCAGCACGCTGGGATCATGACCTGAGCCGAAGGCAGCTGCTTAACCAACTGAGCCACCCAGGCATCCCAAAATGCATCTTGTTTTAAATAGCATTCATTATGCTTTGTTTAAGGTTTCTCTCTCAAAAAAGTGTTTCATTCCTATTTTAAAAAGTCTAAAATAGTATTTGTCTCTTGATTACAAATGTTTCTGATAAATTTGATCTATGACGGAAGAGAAAGTAAGATCATAAAGATATTGTCTATTATATGGTATTAACTTCATTCAGTTTCAGCTTCTTGACTTACATTATTCTTCAAGTGAAAAACTCAACTTCTGGTAGGAATTGAGGTGTGGAATTCTAAAGAATGAGCAAGTTTAACTAATTCAACAAAGAGTAGAGTAAGGTGTCTTCTAAACTGTTTTTACTCACAACACTTAATGAAACCAAATGTGTTTTTTCCTCCACTCAACAGCTAATTTTCTGACTTTCATGACACCATCTGGGTGTCCTACATTCAATTCTGTTTTAACACCAACTAGGTATTTAGTGCAGACCCCTTGGGATAAGGGCTCAGTCCCACAGACTCCCCCCACTTCAGATGCTAATTACAAGCCTGAGTCACCTATACTTCTGACCAACTGGCAAAACATGGGTGGTTCTCACAACCCTGTCCTCAGGTTTGATAATTTGCTAGAACTGCCTGAAGAATTCAAGAAGTCACTTTACTAGTAGTATTGGTTTGTTATAAAGGATACAAGTCAGGAATAGCCAAAATAAAGAAATGCATAGCATAAGGTCTGGGGGAAGGGGTACACCAGGCACTCTCTCTAGGCATGCTACCCTTCAAGCACCTCAGTGTGTTCATGGCTCAGAAGTCTAAACCCTATCATTTAAATATGTGTGCATGTGTTAATTCCATTTATGTAGGCAAGATTGATTAATTTTGTGACCATCGATGATTGAACTCACCTTCTCCTTCTCTCCTCTCCACAGGTGTCCACAGGTGCGGCTGAAAGTTCCACTCCTCTAACCACATGGTTGGTTCCTCTGGCAATTAACCAACATCCTGAAGCTATCCAGAGACCTACCACAGTCACATTATTAGCATAAATTCAGGTATGGTAGAAAGAAACTTGTTATGAATAACAAAAGATGCTCTTATCACCTTATCACTACTATCACTTAGGAAATTCTAAGGGTGTTAAAGGTCTGTGTTAGGATCTGGGGACAAGAGCCAAATACACAATTATTATTATCATAGTATCTTAGCTCAGGTTGCTATAACAAAGTATCAAAGACTGGGTAGTTTAAACAACAGACATTTATTTCTCATATGGGGGCTAAGAAGTCCAAGGTCAAGGTCCTGGCTAACTTGGTTCCTAGTGGAACCTTTTCTTGGCTGGAACAGTTGCCTTCTCATAATATCCCTATATAATACAGAGAGAGAGAGAGAGAGAGAAAGGGAGGGGGAGGGAGAGGGAGAGAAAGAAAGGGTTGGTTTCTTCCTCTTCTTGTAAGGAGATTAATTTAATCACAGAAGTCCTACCTTCATGACCTCATCTAAATCTACTTACTTCCTAAACATCCTAACTTTCAGTGCTATCACATTGTAACTTAGGGCTTTGCCATGAATTTGGGGGAGTACGCAAACATTCAGTTCATAACAGAAGAGATTTTCAATATGTCAGAGAATGAATAAAGGTTTTCCAAATTTTTAGTTTGATCTTTTCTTTTTTTTTTTTTTTACAATCAAATTCATATAGGGAATCTGGTAGAAAAGTGAATAACTTAGATTTTACCTATTCCTTTCCTGCAGCCCTCTTGTTTACTCATTAAATATTTACTGATTAAATGTAGGCCAATAACCCTGAACACATGAGTGAATGAATGAATGAATGAGTGTAAAGATGGATGATGCAAACATTTAGGCACAAAGTTTAGTAGACATAAATCAATAAAAACTTAATCATGTGCTGCAAATATTAATTATAGAAAGTATCTTTGTTTGCTTATAAAACATTTAAAAAAACATTTTATTGGGGGTGCCTGGGCGGCTTCGTCAGTTAAGCATCTGTCTTCAACTCAGGTCATGATACTGGGGTTCTGGAATTGAGCCCCTCATTGTGGGGGGGGTCCCTACTCAGCGGGGAGTCTGCTTCTCTCCCCTGCTCATTCTCTCTCTCCTTCTCTCAAAAAATAAAAGCTTTAAAAAGGTAAAAGTATAAATACCTTTTATTTTACTACATTGTCTACATATATATTATTATATGTGAGTTTTTTGTCACATCTCTGCAAATATTATCTTCTCTTCTTGTATTTGTGCAGTTTGCTTTTCCTTTTGACTGAATTAGCTTTTTTAGACCCCAATTACTAAAACTTATGTTGTTGTGATCCTCCTACACTTCAACTTGTCAGGTTTTAAAATTATATCCTGTTCTCTAGGTACCAAACATCTCATACAAATTAACATCGCCAGTGATATAACGAATAAACTTTCTACTCTAGAATCCCCTAGAATCCCCAAATTCTGAATGCATTTCTCACAGCAAACATGGACATGGACAACAGTGTAATGACCTCTAACCCATAAGTAAATAGATAAATGAATAAATAAGGCAGGCAGGCAGTGTGGACTTGGCACCTGTAATTTGTATAGCTTGCTTATCATTCCTAGTAAGTGAAACTGATACATGGTGAATGACCCAAGGTCCATCTCACTAAGACCTCTTATTTCTTGAATATTTATGACCAAAGGTTCTCTGGTTCCCTCAGGAATTGAGCATTTGAGATCATCCCTCATTTACTTGGTGAAGTGGCTGTATATTTAGATTCCAGGCACTTAATAAAATAAGTATAATCAGCCCTCAGTTTATCAAAATTGATGAATAAATGATATAAAAAAATGAATGATTTGGAAAAAAAATTCTTATTGTTATTGTGTTTTATACAGAAGTCCAAAATTGAATTCACTTAAAATAATTTTACAGTTAACTTCTACTGTATGAATGTGCAGCTGTTCTATCCTAGAAATATCTGAGAGTCATAGTATAGATTAAGAGATACTAAAAATGTTCACACAAATTATGAAATAGAGACTCGGCCATGCCTTACTGAGCTTAGTATCCTAAAGCTGGTCAGACATTTTATAAAACCTTAGGAAAAATTATGATGCTGCAGGACTGACCAAAAGAAAAAAAAATGCTATTCTGTAATAAGCCTCCTTTAGGTTCCTTATTTAAAAGGATGTAGATGACATTGAAGAAAATATTTTTTTAAGAAGGAAAGTTATGAGAGTAATGAAAAGGAAGAATTTTTACCTCGGTAGTTTTAAAGATTTTTAAAAACTACCCTAGCAGGAACAAATATGCATATGAGAAAAGCAAATTTATAAAATAAATGACCCTGTGTCTGTGAAATGAGGCTAAATAACCTCTAGTGTTTCAAGGAAGGCTAGTATTTTATGATTAATAGACAATGTAGAGAGTTGTGGTAGTTCACACCTTAAACTGTGAAGTGTTGAAAGATAGTTGTTCTTATTTTATCTTCTATTCCCCACTGGACCTTTGAAAGTACCCCAGAAGAATAATTATGAAATAATTAAATTAAAAAACCCTCTTTTGGGGGGCACCTGGGTGGCTCAGTGGGTTAAAGCCTCTGCCTTCGGCTCTGGTCATGATCCCAGCATCCTGGGATCGAGCCCCGCATGGGGCTCTCTGCTCAGCGGGGAGCCTGCTTCCTCCTCTCTCTCTGCCTGCCTCTTTGCCTACTTGTGATCTCTGTCTCTGTCAAAATACATAAATAAATAAAATCTTTAAAAAAACAAACAAACAAAAAAAACCCCTCTTTTTGTAATTTGCATGAGCCTACTTGTATTTCAGCTTTTAAGGCCTGTGAATCATCCCACAAATAGTTACTATCCACTTGTTTGAGAAGTCCCAGATTACAATGGGAAACAAACAAAACAGGATACTGCATAATGAAAGAGAAATGGAAAATGATAAAAAGTTGTAAAGCCTGCTTCATATATTATGAAGCGTAAAATCAGGTGAATTAAGATAATGTTGTGAAGTAATTATGAAACAGTTTAAGGCAGAACTCTAAGACTAGTTTATGCAAAGAATAGTATCCTGTAGTCATCTATAAAGCACAGGTAGACTACCTTGGTTTGCCTTCTGCCTCATCCACCTGCTGGCTATGTGACCTTGGACTAATTTACTGAGCTTCTCTATGTCTTGATGTTCTCATCTATAAATGTATGTAAGGGTAGTGCTTATTTTATCGAGTTATAAAGCACTGAGGACAGTGCCTGTGTTCACAATCTTGAAGTAGCAGTTATTGTTAGACAAGAGATCTTAGGTTTGTCTTTTAATAGTGGTTGAAAATAAATATTGGAAATAAGAATACTGAGTCTCTAAAAATCTATGTGTGACTGGAATTAAGTCTTTTGTTCAGAATGTGGGTTTGAATTGTTAAAAATACTGAAACGCTGGGTAAATAAGAAAAGAGAGACTGGGAAATTTCATTATATTACTGACTGATTTTTTTATTATTAGCACGACAAGAACATTTCACATGAGTCTACTCTCAACAAAATCTAAATGTATAATACAGTATTATACACTTACTATACACGACATATATATATATAGTACTATATATAGTACTATATAGTATACACTATACTATACAGAGTATAGGTACAATATATTGATTTATTTTTAAGATAGTTTAATTTGAGGGGCGCCTGGGTGGCTCAGTGGGTTAAGCCGCTGCCTTCGGCTCAGGTCATGGTCTCAGGGTCCTGGGATCGAGTCCCGCATCGGGCTCTCTGCTCAGCAGGGAGCCTGCTTCCTTCTCTCTCTCTCTCTGCCTGCCTCTCAGTGTACTTGTAATTTCTCTCTGTCAAATAAATAAATAAAATCTTTAAAAAAAAAATTAAAAAAAAAGATAGTTTAATTTGACACACTTTTTTTTTTAAGATTTTATTTATTCATTTGACAGAGATAGATCACAAGTAGGCAGAGAGGCAGGCAGAGAGAGAGAGAGGGAAGCAGGCTCCCTGCTGAGCAGAGAACCCGATGTGGGACTCGATCCCAGGACCCTGAGATCATGACCTGAGCCGAAGGTAGCGGCTTAACCCACTGAGCCACCCAGATGCCCCTAATTTGACACACTTTTAAACATGAAATTACTTCTGAAGATGTCCATATATATTAAAGGAAGATAAAAAATAAAACTTTATATTGATTTTTCTGAACATGAGCAGAATATGTTCTTATTCTTAGGGCATATGCTTGTCTTTAATCAATTTCTTAGCCACATCTGTCTCTAGTACTGTGTCAATGGTATTTAGTTGAAGAATATATTTTTTCCAATATGGGAAAATTATTTTTGTTTTTGGAAAATATTTCCAACAATATTATTCAGTTTTATTTTACAGTTAATAAATTTGAAAGTTTTGGGGCACATGGGTGCCTCAATCAGTTAAATATCCAACTTTAATTTCAGTTCAGGTCATAGTCTGAGGGTCATGAGATCAAGCCTCATTGAGGCCTCCATGGTGATGGGGAGGGGAAGCATGCTCAAGTTTCTCTCTCTCTCCCTCTGCCCCCAACCCCAGCTCATGTATGTGTGCGCATGTACTTTCTCTTAAAAAGGAAAAATTAAATAAATAATAAGTAAATAAATAAAATAAATTTGGAAGTCTTAACATCTTCAGTTTTTTTTTAAAATCACAATATCTTAATTGAGATAACATTTTCTGAGATAACATTACCTGCTGAGCAAATTCTGCTAAATGAACTGTATTTTATTCCATATTTAGTATTAAAATTTATAAATATTTGAGATCAATTATTTTCACAAATATCTGTGAGAAACAAAATTCTTTAAATCCTTGTTTCTTTTTTTTTAAAGATCTTATTTATTTATTTGACAGAGCGAGATCACAGTAGGCAGAGAGGTAGGCAGAGAGAGAGAGAGAGAAGCAGGCTCCATGCTGAGCAGAGAGCCCAATATGGGACTCGATCCCAGGATCTTGAGATCATGACCTGAGCCGAAGGCAGCGACTTAACCCACTGAGCCACCCAGGCGCCCTAAATCCTTGTTTCTTAATGAGTCTTTAAATGTTACCAAAAAATGCAGATGCTACAAAATCGTAAGTTTTCTCAATTTCTTTCAGGTTCCAGTTATAAATTTTCTCAGTTAAAGACAGGAATTCCCTCTTACTGTAGGTTGAAATATTAAAGCTAATTATAGAATCTCAAATGAACTCTTATAAACTGTTGTAGTTCTCAACATTAATTTGTGCAGGTTTGCCCTTGCTTTTAAAAGAATAAATTTTAATATCTTCTTATTTGCAAACTTAATGTTCAGTAACTACAACTCACTAAAAACTTTAGGTTTTTAGGACTTCTTTTATTGATTTACTTCAGTAAGGATCTTCAGCTAAAGGTAAATAAGATGCAACCAGCACTTAGTGGACTACACTATTGATTTAGAGAGTAATTCTCCAAAGCTTGAAGATTTCTAAAATCTGTTTAATGATGGGGCATAAAAGAGCTTAAGATTTCTAAAATCTGTTTAGTTTAGTATCATATTCATCACAAACAGTTTTCTGGTTGAATTTTTATGTGAATATTTTAAAAATTATAAATTTTCAAAATTTTGTCTTCTATTTAGATTGATAAAATATTCCACTTTAGTTGATAGCAGTCATGCATTATGTATACACCATTGCCAATTCCCAGTGCCTTGCTGACCCACTTAATTTATACGTATGCGTTTATGTATACATATATACATGCATAGATATAGAGATTGAAGTATAGTTGGCATACAGCATTACATTAGTTTCAGGTGTACAGCATATTGATTTAATAATCCTATATATTACATAATGCTTGCCATGGTAAGTGTATTCACCATCTGTCACCACACAAAGTTATTACAGTATTATTAGCTGTATGGCCTACGCTGTACTTCATCTCCTGACTTACTTACTTTATAATTGGAGGTTTTTACTTTTGATTCCCATCACCAATTTTGCTCATACCCCCACCCCTGTAATTTGGCAACTACCAGCTTGTCCTCTATGTTTATGGGTCTATTTGTCTGCTTATTTTGGTTTTTTAGATTCCACATACAAGTGAAATCATATGGTTGTTGTCTTTTTCCGTCTGATTTATTTTACTTAGCATAATACCCTCTAGGTCCAACCCTCATGGATGGCAAGATTTCTTTCTTTTTCTTCTTCTTTTTTTAAGATTTTATTTATTTATTTTAGGGGGGGTATCCAGAGAGAGAGGGAGAGACTCAGGGTTCTATCTTATACCCTGAGATCATGACCTGAGCCAAAATTAAGAGTTGGATGTTTACCTGACTGAGCAACCGAGGCACCACATCTATGGCAAGATTTCATTCCTTTTTATGGCTAAGTAATATTCCATTGTGTATGTGTATGCACATATCACATCTGCTTCTATATCTTGGCTTTTGTAAATAATGCTGCAATAAACATCGAAGTGCATATATCTTTTCAATTGGTGGGGGTATTTTCTTCCTTGAGGAAATACCCAGAAACAGAATAATTAGATCATATGTCATTTCTATTTTTAATTTTTTGATGAACCACCCTGCTGTTTTCCATAGTGACTGCACCAATTTGCATCTCCTCCAACTGTGCACAGGGATTCCCTTTTCTCCACATCCTCACCAACAATTGTCATTTCTTGTCTTTTGATACTAGCCATTCTGAGTAGTATGAGGTAAAAGCTCACTGTGACTTTGATTTGCATATCCCTAATGATTACTGACAATGACCATCTTGTCAATGTGCCTGTTGGCCATCTGTATGTCATCTTTGGAAAAATCTTTATTCAGGTTCTCTGCCCATTTTTTAAATGGATTTTGTTGTTGTTGTTGTTGTTATTGTTTTAGTGTTGAGATGTTTAAGTCCTTTATATATTTTGGTTATTAACCCCTTATTGGACACATAGTATGCAAATATTTTCATATTGTTGATGATTTTTTTCATGTGCAAAAGTCTTTTATCTTGGTGTAGTCCTGGTAGTCTATTTTTGCATTTGTTTCCCTTGCCTGAGGAGACATATCCAGAAAAATTGCTAAGGTTGATGACCAAGAGATTACTGTCTATGTTTTCTTTCAGGACTTTTGTGGCTTCTGGTCTTATATTTAGGTCTCTAATCCACTCTGAGTTTACTTTTTGTGTAAGGTGTACAAAAGTGGCCCAGTTTCATCCTTTTGCCTGTAGCTATCCAGTTTTCCCAATTCCATTTATTGAAGAGACCATCTTTTGCCTCTTGTGTAGTCTTGCCTTCTTAGTTGTAGATGAATTGACTGATCATACATTATTTTAAATAGTTAAAAAAGTTACATGAAAATAAGGTCCACCAAACTATATATTCATTACACTATGGGAAAAACAAAGAAATTTATCTTCAAAGCTGATGTTTTAATTGAATTTGGAGCAGTCATATAAAGTCAAATAGTTCACCATTGAAAGACTAAACTTTAAAAACTCTGTCTCAGTAAATTCATTGAGAAACCAAATCTCTATTGAATTAACCTCACTGACTTTTAAAAATGATTTTATTTATTTATTTGTCAGAGAGAGAGAAAGAGTGCACAAGCTGAGGGAGAGGCAGGCAGAGGGAGAAGCAGCAGGCTTCTCACTGGGCAAGAAGGAGCCTGATGCATGACTCGATCCTAGCACCTTGGGATCATGACTTCAGCCAAAGGCAGATGTTTAATGGAGTCACCCAGGCATGCCATTAACTTTACTGATTTTCTATTTGAAGCACTTCACAGCAATGATATAAAACTGCTTTCTAAGTCCTTCTGTTAATTGAGCCTATACATGAATAATTATGAATTCATTTTTCATATATGTATAGAAAATTATTAGTGGACACTATTAATTGAGAACATTCTACATTCTATTTAAAAAAAATTTAAATTAACATATAATGTATTATTTGCCCCAAGGGTACAGATCTGTGAATCATCAGGCTTACACACTTCACTGCACTCACCATAGCACATACCCTCCCCAATATCCATAACCCAACTATTCTCTCCATAACCCCCTCTCCATAGCAACCCTCAGTTTGTTTTGTGAGATTAAGAGTCTTGTATGATTTGTCTCCCTCCCAATCCCATCTTGTTTCGTTTTTTCCTTCCCTACCCCCAAACTCCCCACTCTGCTACTCAAATTCCTCATATCAGGGAGATCATATGATAAATGTCTTTCTATGATTGACTCATTTTGCTCAGCATGATACCCTCTAGTTCCATCCACATCATTGCAAATGGCAAGATTTCATTTCTTTTATGGCTGCATAGTATTCCATTGTATATATATACCACTTCTTCTTTATCCATTCATCTGTTGATGGACAATTAGGTTCTTTCCATAGTTTGGCTATTGTGGACATTGCTGCTACAAACATTCAGATGCATGTGCTCCTTTGGATCACTGCATTTGTATCTCTAAGGTAAATACCCAGTAATGTGATTGTGGGTTGTCCTGTAGCTCTATTTTCAACTTTTTAGGAACCTCCATGCTGTTTTCCAGAGTGGCTGCACCAGCTTGCATTCCCACCAACAGTGTAGGAGGGTTCCCCTTTCTCCACATACTTGCCAGCATCTGTCATTTCCTGACTTGTTAATTTTAGCCATTCTGATTGTTGTGAGGTGGTATCTCATTGTGGTTTTGATTTGTATTTCCCTGATGCCGAGTGACGTGGAACAATTTTTCATGTGTCTGTTGGCCATCTGGATGTCTTCTGTGCAGAAATGTCTCTTCAAGAGAACATTTTACATTCTAATTATGACCCCAATTCATTTTTTTTTTTTGTGACCATCAGTACATTCTTTTTTTTTTTTTAATTTTTTATTTTTTATAAACATATATTTTTATCCCCAGGGGTACAGGTCACCAGGTTTACACACTTCACAGTACTCACGAAAGCACATACCCTCCCCAATGTCCATAATCCCACCCCCTTCTCCCAAACCCCCTCCCCCCAGCAACCCTCAGTTTGTTTTGTGAGATTAAGAGTCACTTATGGTTTGTCTCCCTCTCAATCCCATCTTGTTTCATTGATTCTTCTCCTACCCACTTAAGCCCCCATGTTGCATCACCACTTCCTCATTCTTTACTAACTACTCAGATACACATATGCACACACAGGGTTTAAATGTTTACATGATTATTTCTGTATTCAGGCCTGCAGATTTTGAGATACCACAAAATTTAAAACTGCTTGTGGATTAAAGTCCACTTTATAGCATTAAGTGAGGTGACTTTTTTTTTTTTTTTTTTTAAGATTGCTGACTAGTGAATTACTTGGAAAAACATAGTGACTGAAAGCTTACTTATCTACTTCTGGAAAATTTCCAACATGTAAGTAGATGCCAAAAATATTGATATAATTTTGTTTTCTTTTTCTTTTATAAAAGAGAGTTGAGGCCTGTTGGTAAAAGGATTATTTCACATGTTTTTTAAGAGTATAAATATTATTTATATATGTAATCTTAAATATAAATTATATATAATTATATATTTATATAATGTATAATATAAACATATAATACCAATTTTATATATATATAAAATCTTATATATATATAAGATATATATAATCATATATATATATATATAAAATCTTAAATTCATTCTTTCTGGAAATTAGACTATCAGAAACACTTCCTTATTTATTGTCACAGTCGGTCACAGACTGTCATCTAATCATCTTCATATCTTCATATCTTTCTCTGAAAAAGGAAAATACATGTAATCCTTGAAACAACCTGAAATCTATAATGCATTTTAATGCTTGAAGATTCAGTTTAACTTTGATTTCTGACTGGCAGCCTTATTGTGTTATTCTTTTCTTACTCCCTGTTGGATTGTCAATTCATGGTTTTTACTTTTGTAATAATTTTAAATAAAGTATGCTATTATCTGTGAAATATTTTGCATTAAAGCTCTAGGAAATATTTCATTTTGTTGTATCCTTCCAAAACCAATTACCTAGTTCAGGTAGAAAGTAACATCTATCTCCTACCATGCCTGGGGCAGTGCCTGTCGGTCATTTTATTTGCCTGCCCAGTTTGGAGTTGTAGACTGAATTTGACTTTTTCTACAGCTTCTATTTTCTCAGGACTGCTACATCTACCATTTGCATAAAGTTTCATTTTGGTAACATCATCGTTCATTCTCCTTATCTATATATCAATGGGAGTTAGATTAGTTTATTGTTATATCGCATCCAGACAGAAATAAAAAGTGAGAAGGAAAAACAGAGCGAAGGAAGGAAGGAGAGAAGGAAAGAAGGAAAATAAATGTATAAATATGTATTCTGAAATACCAAACTAGGTATCTAATATATTCCACAGAACAATACTTTTATGCCAAGCAAGTTTGTGCCCCTGCCCCTACCCCCTTATTTAGGGTGTCTCCTTAATAAATTTTCTGTTTGGATTAACCTTACTTCCATTAGAAAACTGTGCCCAAAATACTCCATGTTCAGACCTGGTCAGTAGTGGGTTCTGGTTGATAGAAATGCCTACCACAGATTTATCTAAGTTTCTACCCAGTGTCTGTGAATCCTGTGGTCAGCCATGCCATCTGGTTGGTGTATTTTCAATGCAGATTGGGACATGGGTACACCTGTGCCCATTTCTCCTCATTAGGGCACCCTGCTGTTCTACAACTGCCCTTTCTTGACCACCCCACTAACTCCTTTTGTTGACTTGAAAACACAGAAAAGCTCCAGGTCTAGTGTCTATAGCATGCCATAGGCCCTGCAGGTGACCCCTGCTTCCAAGAGCAAGCTTGATGAGGATTTTTTTTTCTGCTGACTGGAGCATTTTATTTATTTATTTATTTTTCATTTCCAGAATGCTGATGACTTTATTTAGTATCTCTCATTCTCATTGGTCTCAGGGGAGGTCAGAGGTCTGATTATCCATGTTTCACTACCAATAACAAAAAACACTTGGACTTTTACCTGTTATAAAGGTTTGACTGAAATGTTCCTCAAATCTATAACATTCCAGGGCAATGGGGGTGATGAGAGAAATCCTTTACCCTGTGTGTCAGCCACTGGCACCAAGGTTTTTCCCCCCAGCTCCTCTACAAGTTCCACGCCATATGTCAGGCAGTCTTCCTGTGTGTCTTTGTTTCTGCCTGTGGCTTCTGAGACATTCACTTCACAATGTTAATGGACTTTCCCTACATATTTTCTATGTTGCTCTGTGGTAACATCATGCTCTACTTAAGCATGGGTCTTAAGCATGTCAGATACTCTTGTATCTATGTGACAGCCTTTCCATCCATTAGCCCTTTGCCAGCTCTCTGCTGATGGTGTTGTGGAGAAGGCAGAGATGTAGTCATCACTGGAGATGACATTCTAGTAATGAAGTGATTACAGCCTAAAATGTTCAAGAGAAGAAGGTGATCTGAATATGCATTGCTCAATGTTTACACTACAAAATTCCCAAATGACAAATTTAACAAAATAAGAAAAAGAATAATCATTCACATTTTCCTGCATAATCTGTGTAAGACTTGTATTTGTCATTGCCATCAATAGAGTACAATTATTCTTTTTGAGAGTCATTGGAATCCATTATTTCTGGCAGCACAATAGATGAAGTAGTAATAAGAAATTATGTATCTAGCATAAAACATATGGGAACCTTTGAGGCATGGAGATCTATATTGTTATAATACAAATTGGTTCCAAAGAGTCATATCATAATAAGAGAATCATTACCTTTTTCTCAGAGCAGAGATATGAATTTAGCCAAAAATAAACACTTATTAACAAAAAAGGTAAAGAGATAGTTGTTTGTGGATCTTAATATGAAGAGATGGTGTCTGGACAGTATGAAAACTCTCCAGGTGTGCTGCTTAAATAAAAAAGGAAATAGGTAATTACCTCTCTTTTACCCTTTATCCTCCAAATATTCTAAATCCTCATTGATATAGTACCATACTATATATGGGCCCATAAACCTTATAATATATTTTAAAATCAAGTTGCATATATCAATAGGGACCTCCCAAAGTGAGGCATAGGGTGAAGTTTTATCTATTATTGATATCATACAAAAGATATATCTTTACCCATGCTTTTTTTTTTTTTTTTTTTTTTGATGGTAGTCTGTAGTGGTAGACATCTAGTTAGGTTTGACATTGATTAATGTGGGAAACAAAAGCAAAAGAAAAAAATTTCTTTACTACCTTGCCCATTGACAAGATCTTGAAAAAATTAGAATTAAAAATTAAATTTCCTTACTACTTACAGCCCATTGACAGGTCCTTGGAACTTCCTCTGGGAGCTCAGCTGCCTCAAAGTTGACACTTTGCTCAGGGCAAAAGGCAATCTTAGCTTAACATTATCCTGACCCCTCAGGATCCTGTGAATCTACTTTAAACATACAGAAATTCCTTTGGAAACTTCCTCTATCTCTACCTCACAAGATATAGGTTAGCAATCATCCTTCAAGCATGTGGACCACCGTTTCGTATCTGAAGAGTCTCCTGCCTGAGATTTTACTACACAGTAAGTAATAACCTTTTCCTAACAATAGCTAGACCTCTCAGGGTCCCAGAAACTGTTTCCAAAAAAATTTGGAGGCTTGTGCTGTCCCCAACCCCCTCCCAACTTAACAGTATCAAATCAATCACTGGTCACAACATGGGTCCTGTCCCCATGCTTTAATAAAATCACCCTGTTTGCACCAAAGACATCTCAATAATTCTTTCTTGACTCTGAACCCCAACATTTCCATATCAACATGATCCTAGGTATTCTAAAGAATCCTGATTCTTGAGAAGGATCACATTGAATCTTAGTATAAATCTTTGTTGGGCATTAATTTCATTTGTCTTATCATTGCTCTTATTACTGGCGGAAAGAAAACTTGGAATTTTATTAGGAACTTCTGATCTCATTCACCTCTGCATGCCTAGGACAATGGTTACATGCACTGGAAAGTTAACAAAGGTTCATATATGGAATTGTGAATAAATTAAAAGAAAACAATTAAATATAAATAATGAACTATTTTTATCTTTATTATAATATAGTGTTTATGCTGCTTGATTATTTACTATAACCTGTAGACATTCTTAATTTTTTTACAACAGTGTTTTATTTAAAATCAGAAAAAAAAAATAGATGCTTTCAATGCAAGGAAATAGTTAACTATCTGGAATTTAAGGATTTCTCTTTTTCTAATGTTTTGAGACTTCCTGCTGAGGGCACTCTCTCTTTTGTTTGTTTGTGTTTATTCTACCATTAGAAAAGAGGCACTTTATGGCACCTGGGTGGCACAGTCAGTTAAATGTCTGACTCTTGGTTTTGGCTGGGATTGTGATCTCAGGGTTCTAGGATCAAGCCCCATTCAGGCTCTTTTCTCAGCAGGGAGTCCACTTGTCTCCCTCTCTCTGCCCCTCCCCTGCTCCTGCGTGTGCCCATGTGCTCTCTCTCTCTCGCTCTCTCTCTCTCACTGAAATAAATAAATAAATATTTAACAAAAAAAGAGAGATTTTAAAACATATTACTCAGGCATCATCAGTTAAAAAGAGAGAGAGAGGTAGATATTATGGAAAAGGGTATAGAGTTTGCACAGGAGGCTTGTTTTCCATACTTGGAGTGTGAGTAGGAACCCAGAAGGGTTTGGGCCTTCAGCAGTACGTATTATGGTCTTTCCCATGTATGGGTTCTTTCACAGGAAACCTCTGGCCCAGTGCTGTGAAGAACCTGAGGCAATAGATTGTGTTGCATTAAATCTGATGACCAAAAGTTGCTTCTATTTTCATATTGTTAACTTAAGCTACATTGTAGTAGTGTATGTTGATTTAGAAAATTTTGATGATCGTATTCCAGTACTCTGAATGTATCCATGGATAGTTAGTGATAAGATGCCCTGAGACTTCCTAATGGAAGGCAGCAGAAAGGGCGTCCAGAATCACTCTACTGAGAAGATCACACAATAAGGAATCACCTCCAAATGAGGATGTGGAAATTGAGAGGAAGTTGAGAGTGGGGTGAGGGGTTGGGTTTAGGCTAGCCAAGTATATGATAGATAAATGCCACAGAAGGCAACTCAGTCTAATCAAAGTTAATTAGTTTTAGGAGACTTGAGTTACAGACCACATTCGGCTTTGGTAAACTGCTTCACCTTTCTGAACCTAGATTTTCTCATCTGTGAAAAAAAGAGGATGTAGAGGTTGAATTAAATGCTATAAAAGGTAAATTCCACTTCGAAAGTACAATCTTTTCTATGCCACCTTTCCAAGTTTTACCTGGTATTTTCCAAATCTATTCTTGTTTATCACATGAAAACTTAAGATTAAATTTATATAGAACAAAGTTACAGCAATGCAATTTTAATTAAAGGTGAGATCTTGCTTGCATCTGATACTTGAGCAAAGAAGGAATGATTTCTGAGTCCAAGATGCAAGCTGCTGTTCCATTTAAATGGGAAAATTTTAAAGAATTCCATCTAGGGCTGTTTATTTCTTTTTTATGTTATTTCAAAAAGGAAGTCAAGGAATTTTAGAGGTGTAAAAATAGTTCAAGATACTGACAAGCCCTGTATTCTTTGATAGCTACTATGAACTATCTGGATATTATATTTATAGTATAATTAGTAAATTATATTCAATATGATGGTGTAGAATAATTCTTTTTCAGTCCTAGTGTAATGCCTGGTGTATAGAGACACTCAGTATATGTTTGTGGAATAAACGAATAAATATATTGGAAAAAGTAGACAGTAAATGATTAAAATTTTGATTCAGTCATATATTCTGGGCCAGACAATTTTGAAAACATTTGGGGGATAGATTGATATTCAGGTTTCATCTGGATCTTTTCCAGCATGACAACTTCAGAATGATTACCATGATATTGGTGCTATTTATACAACCATTAAGCAAAATATTCATTTAAGAAATATTTAATAAGAATATTATAGGTGATGGGAAATGAATACAGTACTGTTCTTTGGCACTATAAATAGTATAGACCATGTTCAGGATCTAGTCCCTAGAAATTATTGTGAGGCTAAGAAACAGATCAAGGAATCATTGGCAAACCTTGCAACTTACTGAAAAGTTTGTCATTATGGACAGACCAAGCCAAGAAGTGTGAGAGCAGATGGTGAAATGCCAAGTATAAATAAATTCACATCTCTCTCTAGTATCCTAAGCCTAAGGATTTGGATATGGACCAACACATACTACTGTGGACCCACTGAGGAGCAAAAATTATTCAGCAATCATCACAGTAAGGAGTGGAATCCTGGAGAGTAATAGCAACACTTCAACCATCTCCATTACAAATCCTTCATGGTTTCTAGAAGGCCATTTGGAAGGCAGGGAACCTGCCAATGCACTGACTTAAAGTTAGCTCCAACTTCTGTAGAAGCTTCAGGAACAGCCCTTCAGAGCATTCCCCTTTTCTTTCTGTGCTTTCAGAATCTCCGACTCGTCTATCCCCACAGGTTATTTTGTGTATTAAGTTAAATAAGATTATGTTGAAAAACGTAAAATGCCCTTTGTTATCACAAGTTCTCAATTAAACTCCAAGTTTTCTTTGAGAAAATGTCCCTAAAACCACCAAAATTTTTCGAAATGAAGTTGGTTGGTTAGGGTGGTGATATTTGCAGAAACATGTTCCTTTCCTTCAAAAAAGTAGTGGTATATAAGATAAAGATTCCAAATATTTTCTAGTGTATTATAAAGCTTAAAATGTAATATTCCACAGGCAATTTACTAATCTTTTAAATTGATTGCATTTGGGAACTGATAACGATATTATGTGGAAATAACTCAGACTCCTAATTCATTGGATTCTACAACAGAGAAATATATGAGAATCAATCAATTTAAGAGTGAACATAGTAAAATAAGCCTACAAGAATCAATGGAGTAAATAATGATTATATAATGATGTTCACCTCATGGAAATGAGGCTCATCAATGCAAATTAAATAGCTTAAAAATAATTTTCCAAACTGAACCAATAATACAATACCTAAATTGAGAGTTACTGTGTAAATGGGAGAATAAATAACTTATCCAGGTAGTTTTATTTAAGGAGACAGATACCCTAGGGTTAGAGATTTCCCATTAACTAATGAATTTAATGATTTTTAACCACTTAGTCAACAAATGATCCATGTTTACTATTTGTTGTGTCCTGTGCTACAGGCATTGATATAGTAACATAAGAGTTCAGTTTAAATGTGCTTTCAAACATTTGCACATATGTGAATACATACCCAAGGCAACAATACTGTTTTTTAATATTGGAAAATATTAAAAAAATTATCAGTAAAATTAAATTAATATGTTTTCTTTAATTTTGTGTAATCTATTGCAATTTTTCTCAATTCATTATTTACAATTTAAATTAGATATTAATTCTAAAGGCTTACTTTGGGGTACTATCACAATATTATTTTTCCTTTACCAAATACAAAGCCAAATCATCCGAGAATAAAAATTTTATAAAGTTTTATGAATTATTTTGTGGGGATTGCTGAACTGCACTTGCACCTACTTGATCCATTGTGCAATGGCACATTCATGTAACAACTCTTTATTAAACATCTATCATGTACCAGGCGCTGTGCTGAGCATACTCAAAGATAAGATACTGCTCTCAAGAAACTTTTCAAAGTAGTTGAGGGATGATTAGTTTAATAAAGTAGCATGAAATATACAAAATTGTGCATTGGTATTTTTAGGTATATAAGCAGGGAAATTAATCATCAGTGGTAGAAACAATCTACTGTTTCATTATTTAAACAGTATTGGGATCCACCAGTATATACATTTGTGTATATATATCAAATACAAAAGTATTTTTTACTTCAGAGTTGTTGGCAGGAATACTTCTGGCTTTACTGTGGAAATGATGAGTGTTTCTATCTGTGGCATATATCCCCTGCATGTTTTTATTGACATTGAACTTCTTTATTTGATTTGATATTTTTCCACACGATTTAAAGTACTTACCTTAGGAGAAGCTAAGGGACTATTACTGAATGGTCTCAACCCCCTTAAAAAATACAAAATAAATGTTGCTGAGTTTCTTACTAATTAGTCATTTTTCTAAAATATTTTTATTTCTGGGAAGATAGATTTCTATAAAAACAAACTATTTGAAACATCCTTGGCCAAAACAATCTTGAGCTCAATTGAATGACTAAAGTATATGTCATATGATATAGTCAAAATGTGTTCTCTAGGTTCCTTTAAATTCGTGAGACTGGGAAAAGTTATATATATATGTATCAATTTTTTCCCAGCTTAAAAAACAAATGGAATTAAGGAAATATTTTAATTGATGGTGTACTTACTTTTTCAATATGCTTTCCTAGAACAGAAATGAGGATTCTCTACTCTCTTTGGAGTATTTATTTATTTATTTTTCTTTCTTCTTTGGATTATTTAGACATTTAATCATAAATATTTTGTGTGTGTATGTAATACGTGGATATATCACATATGTATCATATATACATAAAACAACACACAGATTTTGTGTATATTTGTTGCTTGATATGTGTATGTGTGTTTGTGGAAGACAATAAGTTATTAATAAATTATTACAGTTCTAACTCAAATGTTAAAATGCTTTATCACTAGTGTATTAAAGTACACATGTTCTTTATTTAATCATCTGATTAGCCAAATTAAATGCCAGAATTAAGTTAGATTCAATACGAAGATGAACGACAGACAAGTTGGATCTTCCCTTATACTCTTGTTTATAATAGTGAATGAGGACATTACACTGTAATGGTTTTGCAGAGGCTAAAGCATTAACTGAGTGTTTTGGGGGAAAGTTTCATTGATATTTATCAAATTCATTTTAAAAATTTTATTAAAATATTTTATATTTTAATATAAAATATAAAAGGCATTTTTAAATGTACCAAAAATGCATTTAATCTTGATAAACTTGCCAGGATTACCTCAGATCTTTTGCTTCAAAGAAATAGAATTTAACAATAGAGCTTGAAGCCCCTTTGGCATCTTTACTTGATTGCCTTCCCCTCTTTTCCTCCCCAGAGATAATTACTTTGCCAAAGTTATGTGTGACATTTCCACACAGGCTTTAATATTTTAGCTATGTACATATGCACAAATAATGTACCTTGAAATATTCGTCAGTCCTCTCATATTGCATATCTCTATCTGTAATATGCTTTTCATTCAACATTTTTATATAGATCCACATTAATACATGTAGACTATATTCATTCATCTTAATTGCTGAATTGAAATATGCTATATACTATATTTTCTTTATCTACTTGCCTAGTGACAACATTCAAAAAACCACACCACTGTAAAAAGTGGTTCAGTGAACATTCCTTTGCATGTCTCATTAGATGCATATTCAAGCTTTTTACTAAAACATATATTTAGAAGTGGCATGGCTGGATCATGTGACATGGGCATCATCAGCTATTCCACATATTGCCAAGTTGCTTTCCAATTTCATATCTCACTCAGCATTGGCTATACACTTGATATTCATGAAACTTTTGATTACTGGCAATCTGGTAGATTTGGAATGAAACGGCGCTGTTTTAACTTGCATTTCCTCAATAGTAATGTGACTGAGCAAATGTTCTTCTGTTGATTGCCAGACAGGTTTCCTTCTCTGTAAATGATCTGTTCATATGTTTTCAATTATTTATTTTTTCGGTTATATATTTCTGTCTACAATTGAAATGCTAACCTACTATAACATATAATACATATACATATACATGATCATACATACATATCTTTATTTTTAAACTTGGATTATGGTTTTCTTAGACATATTAAAGTATATATATGTGTACATATGTATATATTTAAGCTTATATATTTTTAATTGCTATCAAATGTGTCCTTTTTTCTAAGTTTTCTGAATTTCCATGATTTTGAATTTTTTTTCTTATCCCACTAGCATAAAAATATTTTCTTCTAAGTTTGCATTTGTTTTTTTACCTTTAATCTTTAATCTCTCCAGAATATATACATTTATATAACTAGGTATGTAAATGAGTGTGTGTGTGTGTGTGTGTGAATAGCAAAATGCAGTGATCATTTTTGTGTTGTTTTTTTTCTTTTTCTTCCAACTGGATGGCCAGTTGTCCAAGAATAGTTTGAAAAATAATTCTTACACTCCCCTACTGATTTGAAGTGCTCATTTTATTACATGTCAGTTTCCAAATGTGCATGGGTCTGATTTGGAAAACTCTAATACTATTCTTTCTAGCTACATCACTTTTTCTATTCCACAGAAAACACCAGATTTTAATTATTTTGGTAATTAAATATTGATTTTCCTTTCCTACATTTTCGTGAAAAGATATTTTGATTCTCCTAAGATCTTTTCCTTGTTATGAATTTTCCTTATAAATCTGAGCATCATCTTGAGGTTTTTATTGGCCTTGACCTGTTGAGAATGGATTAAAAACAATTGACTCTTCACAATACTGGGTCCTCAAATCCATTAATATTGCATTTTTCTTCTATATCCTTCAATAAAGTGTAACTGATTTTTATTCAGAAGGCTTGCATATATATTGCTACAGTTATTCTTAGGTACATCTGATTAATGAGACAGGTTTGTTTTTTTAGTTATTTCTAATAAGTCATGGCTGGTTTTAATGAATAATACTGTTTTGCTATATTTTTCTCTTATTCTGTTCCATTTTATATATTTTTTATTTTTGTTTTGTTTTTGCATTTTGTTTCCTCTTTTCCAAATCTTATATATTCTACAAAATACTACCCACTATAGTCTAAAATTCAATATAGAATAGCAGCTGTGGTGATTGACATTTTCCTGTTCATAATTATGAAAAGCAAATCCTCAATTTTTAACTTTTTTAGGTTCTTTAGCTCTGTGCCATGCACTAGAAATTCTTTTCAGACAGAGATCTTGAGCAACTGTAGAGCTCCATTTATTTATTTTCCTTTTCTCAAGGACCACTATCTTGCACTCTCTTGTTTAATGCTTCAAAACTATTGTTTCAGATATTTTGTTTGTCTTCTAGCTTCTAGGGTGGATGAGCAAATTTCCTGTTACTACAACATGGCTTGAAGCAGATATCCAGTTTTTAATTCTTAAAGTAGTTTATTTATATTTCTTACTTCTTGGGTTGGCTTCATCTTTTACTTCAATGATTTGGGGTGTCCTTGTCACATTCCTCATCCTAAAGGAAGATGTTTAATGTTAGAAATGGATGATGTTTGCTCTTTACCGTCTGGCAAGATGGCAGGTGAAAAGGCTGAGAAACTGGATGCTAAGGAAAAGAAACCTGAAACCAAGAAAGTTGATCCTGGTGCCAAAGTGAAGAAGGGTAACATCAAGGCTAGAATGCGAAAGAAGAGGAAGCCCCACTACAGTTGAAACCCTGTCCTAGCTAGAGAAATTGGCAGCTATTTCTGGTAGGCTCTGTATTCCAGAAAGGCTACATACAAGAGGGAGTATTCAGTAGCTAAATCCAGCTTTGAGAAGAAAAGGATAAGGTTCTTGCTACTATCATAAAACCAGTTGGTGGTGACAAGAATGATGGTACCCAAGTGGTTAAACTTCGCAAAATGCCTAGGTATTACCTGACTGAAGATGGGCTGTGAAAGCTGCTAAGCCACAGTAAAAAATCTTTCAAGCAGCATGAGAGAAAACTGTGAGCAGGTGTCACTCCTAGGATCATTTTGATCACCCTCACTGGGTGCCACAGAAGCAAGAAGGGGTTTCCCTGAAGCAACTGAGAAGTGGTTTGTTACTTTTGACTGGACCTCTGGCCCCCAATTAAGGTCTTCTGTGTAGAACACACCAGAAATTCGTCATTGCCACCTCCACCAAAATTGATAGCAGCAGTGTGAAAATCCCAAAACATCTGACTGATGCTTGCTTCAAGAAGCAGCAGCTGCATAAACCTGGACACCAGGAAGGCGGGATCTTTGACTCAGAGAAAGAGAAATAGAAGATTACAGAGCAGTGCAAGGTTGATCAGAAAGCTGTGAACTGGCAAATTCTGCCGACAGAGCTATTAGTCAGCTTCAGGGCTATCTGCATTCTGTGTTTTCTCTCAGAAACTGGTGTTCTAAATGTTTTACAAAGAACCTAATTAAATAACTGATCCATCAAAAAAAAAAAAAAGAAAGAAAAGAAAATGGTTGATGTTTGCTGGAGGTTTATGGTAGATGCCCTTTATGAAGTTAAGGTGTACCATTTTATTACGGTTTGCTAAAAGTTATTTAAAATGACTTTTAAATTTGATCAAAAGGTTTTTTTGGCAATTAATATTTTCTCTTTTAATATGGTAATTAGCCAAATAACGTTAACTCCTTCTCTTTTTTTGAGAGAGAGACTTGTGCAGGAGCTGTGTGGGCTGGGGCAGATGAATCTTAAGCAGGCTCCACACTCAGCACAGAGCCCAATCCAGTGCTTGATCTCATGACTCTGAGATCACGACCTGAGTCAAAACTAAGACTGGGATGCTTAAGTGACTGAGCCATCAAGGCACCCCAATTTTCTAATTCTGAACAGTATACATCCCTAACCCTGAAATAAATTTGTATACTTGAAATAAAGTCCAATAAGGAATTATCTCCCTTAATCACTCCTGAGTATACTCTAGTATTTTAATGAGGATATTTGTATTTACTTTTATGTGTGTGACTTAGTATACACCCATTATAGTTTTGTTCAAATTTAATAGTTTTTCAAAGAATCAACTTTTGTTTTTGTTTTCTGTTGAATCTGTATTTTACAGTTGCTGAAGTATGTCCTATCTTTATTATTTTTTTTGTACTGTATCTATGGATTTATTCTGCTTTTTATTTGGGGTATAGCTATTATAAAGCTTACTGATTCTTCTGAGAAATGTAAATGTTCAAAATCATACATTTCCTATATTTCAGCTACATTGCACAAATTTAACTTGTTGTGCTACAGTGACTATCATTCAGTGACTCTTTTCCTACTGGGCTTAATGATTTTTTACTTTACTCACTGATAAATTAAATATTCATTTTAAATTTTGAAATACAAGTTCTTTAATGTTATTTTTCTAGCCAATTCTTTAAAACTTATTGAAATGTGATTTGTTGCAATTTTCTTAACAACAGAAATTTATTTTCTCACATTTCTGGCATCTAGATGTGCATTACTGAAATTTTTATAAGAATTATAATTGTGTACTTAGAACAAATGTGGATTTCCAGAGGTTGTCATAGTGCCCTAAAGATGTCTATTCAAATGAGTTCAAACAATGCTATAATTTAGTTTGCTCAAATATTTTCTATATTTACTTATACACATTATACACATACATATATTATGTGTGCATATATAGAGATAAATAATTACAAGTAATATAGTGATCTATTATGCAGTTTATACATACAGATATATTTCTGTTGATCTAGTAAATAATAATTACTTATGTACCTGTATTCATACACATATGCACATACTCACATATATGTATACATGTATGTTAAATCCTTTTAAATACTCATATAAGTACTTTTGATATTTCTAACTTTGCTTTTTTTTTTTTTTTTTCTAACTTTGCTTTGAGAGAATATTTTCTTTTGACAAATTGGATGTTCTTTGTTAGGAAAAGAGGAAAACAAGGATTTCTGGAGGATTTTGTTTATTATTTATCTACTTATTTTTCTAACTAACTGGAAGTCTGGGGTTGCCATTGATTGAGGAGGAAGACTGAAGATCAACGTTTTAGTGGCAAAATCATTCAGATTTTGATATTCTATATAGACTTGCATATTTTAAATTTGAGATATGAACTAAAAATTTGAGTGGAAATGCCAAGTAAGCAATTGAATATTTATGTCTGGATATTGACGAAAAAATGAAGAGTTATTTTGCGTTTTCAGAGTGAGATCGACACAAGAAAGATAAGGCCTTTCTCAACTATTTTGTTTAAAATTATAATTTCCCTTCCTCAGAAAACCTTGCCATGCTTCACTGATTTACTTGTAATGTATTATTTACCTTTTAATTTTGCTTAGCAATCTTTCCTACTACAATAAAAGCTCTGATATTTATCTTTTTTTTTTTTTTTTAACTGTTGTAAACAAGTCCTGGAGTAGTTCCTGGCAGATATTAGGTGTCCAATAAATACATGTTAACTGAATAAACTGATTATACTTTATTTCTATTTCTGACCTCTTATAGTGTCTCTCACTTCATTTCATTTAAATCATACTTTTAAAAAAAGACATGCCCCAATTCCAAAACTTAAAGCTCATCTGTGTCATACAGCATTATTTTGTGAATTTAATTTTCCATATTGCTCTATCTGCCTGTACTTTTGTGCTCTGTTTCATTAATTGGTGGCTTTATCTTTATTATTTATTTTGATTTCTTCTAAAATTTTGACTTGAATTGTGGCCCTAGCAATTTTCAGTTTTTCTGGTGCTAAAATACTTTTCTTCAGAAGCTATGCACTTGCCTCCAACTAGTGTCGAGCTGAATCTCACAAGCTTTGAAGTAAAATTAATTGCTTTCATATTTTTCAATTTTGAAAATTTCATTATTTCTGATTCTTTCTCTCCTTCTACCATGAGCAAATATTTAAAGATTTATTTATTTATTTTGAGATATATTTATTTATTTATTTATTTTGAGAGAGAGAGAGTGCAAGCTGGGAGGGGGCATACAGAGAGGGAGAGAATCTCATGTTGGCTCCCCAGTAAGCATGGAGTCTGATGTGGGTCTTGATCTCATGACCTAAGCTCATGACTTAAGCTGAAATCAAGAGCTGGATGCTTATCCAACTGAGCCACCCAGGTGCCCTTTCCATGAAGTATTTTGAAGTTGATTTTTGTAGCTTTCAAACACAGTTTATCTATATTTAATATATATATATATATATATATATATATATATATATATATATTTGAGGTTTGAATGCATGATTTCAGAGAATGCAATAGATAATAGTTGCATTTATATGGTTTTTGTATGCATTTATACAAATCACAGAGGCATAATTCTATTCAATCCTTAATACAACACTATGTGATAGATAAGCCAGGTAAAATTATTTCATTGTTTTGAGAACTAGGATTCAGAAATTTAGGGAGGTAGGAAGCAACATAACTAGAACTTGAACTCAGTTACTGTCACCTTGAATTGGGATTCATATTTATTCTTCCCAATATAAAAACAGTGGTTCAAGTGTTGCACTTTTCTCTCACACTTACAGAGAAAATAGTATTGGTTGATATAAGTTCTAATGCAGCATTGTGATGCACAGACATGCAAGCAGATTCATATTCACAATCTTCTTTTCAATTTTAATAAATGCTCCCCCCTGCCACTGCCTCATGGCCTTTTAATGTTCCCAGGCAAGAAGGCATAAATTTACATTATTAGAATCCTATGCCATATTGCACTTATTATGAATTATACTTATTAAAATTAACTGAAGCATGAGAAGACTTTTTATTTATACAACTATAATTATTTCCAACTTTACAACTGTTAAAATATCTAAGTATCCTTCAACGAATGTGGACATTTTAAAATGGTAGACTTTTAAGTTTGTTAAGCAGAAATTCTTAGAGCAAGAATTTATTTTCAAACACTTCCAAGTAATTTCTGTATTATTATCTGAATAAATCACAATAGCACTTTATTTGTTCTGTAAAGTACTGAATATATTAAAGCCAAATCACCTAAGTAAGATAGAATAGTTTTGACTTGGGAAGTTTTTGCCCAATGGATATTGTGGGATTTTAGAAATAAGATGAGTATGTTACAATGAGATGCACATTGATTTTATGGTCCAGGAATAACACGTGATTTTACTAATCACCAGATGACCTTAAGTTTAACCTCTCCAATCTTCATTTACTTGTAGATAGTATTTCTAAGTTTAAATAAAATGAAAATCTATAAATAAGTAATAAAATAAAAGTAAATGAATTCAGCCAAAAGAATTGTTGATATCTTCTGCTTCACATAGCCATCATAATCTTGGCATTATCATATGTCAATCAAAGTATAGTGTAGGAGATGACAATGATGCAGCATCTGGAGTACCATCACATTCTGAGGCTGACTGATACATTCAGCAGAGGTCACCTGAGGACTAGTAGTCATTACAGTTTCATCTTTTTGCCTTTATACTTGGTTCCAAGATAAAATGCAATTTAACAGAGAAGACTGAGCTGTTATAAGTCACTTCTGCCACTGTGCGAAGGCAGAAGAAGAGACAATCATTTCTGAGGAGAAAATAAAGGGAACTTTTGTTCTTAATGCTGCCAAGTTGGAAATTTGTATAGAAAGTAGCATTGGTGGCACCAAAGACCTCTTTTCGTCTTAGGGTGTAAGAAACTTGCTACGACAAAAAGATTTAACAAAAATGGTTATAGCAAATAATGACTTTTTAAATTTAATTTTAAGTTTAATTTTATTTTTTTTTAATTTTATTTTTTATTTTTTTCACTGTTCCAAGATTCATTGTTTATGCACCACACCTAGCGCTCCATGCAATACATGCCCTCCTTAATACCCACCACCAGGATCACCCATCCCCTCACCCCCCACCCCTCCAGAACCCTCAGTTTGTTTCTCAGAATCCATAGTCTCTCATGCTTCATCTCACCTTCTGATTTACCCCAATTCACTTTTCCTTCTCCTAATGTCCTCCATGTTATTCTCCTCAGTCCCATCCATGTTGATACAAAAGTTGGGCATTCATCTTTTCTGAAGGA
This sequence comes from Mustela nivalis, assembly GCF_964662115.1. NCBI lineage: Eukaryota > Metazoa > Chordata > Mammalia > Carnivora > Mustelidae > Mustela > Mustela nivalis. The sequence goes on from NC_139026.1 coordinate 31,335,091, forward strand.
GGCATAATACTCCATTGTATATATGGACCATATCTTCTTTATCTATTCGTCCATTGAAGGGCATCTTGGTTCTTTCCACAGTTAGGCAATTGTGGCCATTCCTGCTCTGAACGCTGGGGTACAGATGGCCTTTCTTTTCACCACATCCATATCTTTGGAGTAAATACCCAGTAGTGCAATTGCAGAGTCATAGGGCAGCTCTGTTTTTAATTTTTTGAGGAATCGCCACACTGTTTTCTAAAGTGGTTGCAGCAACTTGCATTCCCACCAACAGTGTAAGAGGGTTCCCCTTTCTCCTCATCCTCTCCAACATTTGTGGTTTACTGTCTAGTTGATTTTGCCCATTCTAACTGGTGTAAGGAGATATCTCATTGTGGTTTTGATTTGAATATCCATGATGGCTAATGATGATGAACACCAAAACTACATCACAAAGAAGAATGCAAAAAAAAACCTGTATGTTTGATGGCAACACCACTGTGATGCAGGAAAGTTCCTCCCAAAGTTAGGTTTCAATGTTAAAACTGATGACAGGCTCTGGGACAATCAAAGATTTATACTGGCTTAGCACCAAATTTTAAAGAAGCAGCAATAGAATGTAAATGCTTGTATGTGTTAGTGTGTTTGCGTGATGTGAGAATGGGGGGCACTTTATCAAAATACTGGAGAGATGATGGGCTTCTTGCATAGGTAAGAAATTAATCTTAAATAATGCTAGGACTAAATAAAAACGTCAGTGGGGATCCTAAAACTTTCCTTTGGTCTCCATATGCATATTTTGATAATAATATTACTAATTTAATAATATTAATAGCAATAGAATTACTGATTTAATAAAAAGATAGCAAACATGGGGCACCTTGGTGGCTCAGTCAGTTAAGGGTCTGCCTTTGGCTCAGGCCATGATCCCAGAACCCTAAGATCAAGCCCCAGTGTGGCTCCCTGCTCAGTAGGAGAGTCACCTTCTCCTTCCCCCTCTGTCCCTAAGCTCTGCTCATGCTCTCTCTCTTGCTCACTCTCTCAAATAAATCAATAAAATCTTTAAAAAAAAAAAAAAAAAAGAAAGCAAACACCAGTTGTGCAAACTCAGATCATAAAGCAGATCCTTGCTAATAACTTAGAAATATTCTATGTACCCCTCTTCTTTCACTTCCCTGTATTAACCATTGTTCTGAGTTCTGTGGTGAATATTTCTTTAGTTTTCTTTATTATATTTTCAACATGTATTGTAAATATACTGGTATTCAGCTCTATGGATATTCATCTGTTCACTTACTGGTATAATACTGTATGAATATTTACACCTTTCTCTTAACATGAAGTTCTTGAGTGTTACCAAGCTGATACTTGCAACTGTAGTTTGTATTCTTTGCTATACATTATTCCACTGCATGAGTACACCAATGATTTATTTACTCATTCTAAGCTTGGAGAACATTTGTGTTGCCTTCAGTTCTGAGCTATTTCTAAGAAAATTCTTTTCATCATCTTTTTCTGTGAGACATGATATGTGCTAGAGTTTCTCTATTGTATATTCCTAGGCATGGAATTACCTGACATAGTGTATTTATATATTTAACTTTATGCCAAATGTTATCTGAAGTAATCTTGTTTATTCACACACACCACCACTACCACCACCACCACAATCACCACACAAATAACATATGAAGGTTGTAGTTTATAACTCCACAAAACTACCCCTGTATTGTAAAGTCTAAAGTCAAACCAACAGTCTTTGAATGCATAGGAAGGAAATAGTGACTCGGGGACAAGAAGAAGAAATTGAGAAAGGCAAAAGTCCTTTGCCTTTCTTTTTTGCTTGCTATTATTTTCTGATTGCATTCTAATAATCACTTGTTAAAAAAAGAAAAAATAAATATTAGAACAAGGCTCATTAAACACAAAGAAGAAGATAAAATTAATTATTTAGAAATGAATTAACTTGTAAATTGATGTGCAGAGGAGGCAGAAAACATATGAATCAATATACAAAAAGTAAAAATGGGTGGTCAATTTACAAACATTGATTATAAATCAAAAAACTCATAAACTGAAAGTTACACATGCAAGAAATAAGTTCACTGAATCACACATTGTTGATTAATACTGCAAAGGACATTAGAGCATAACTGTTTATATATAATTCACAGGAAATGCCCCCTTCAAAAGACACAATCTTTATTCTACTTTTTATTCTTATTGGGAAATTAAAAACAAATATGTTTGATAATACAGGTCAGATTGGTTTTGAATTTTTTTTCACTACTTTGGATTATAACCATGTAAAATAAATAGTTGTTAGAAGACAATGTGGCACATCCTTGTGGAATATTCATTAACATCCATTACCTTTTTATCTTCATAGCATTCCATATTTCACAGCTTTGCAGTAAGAAGGGAATTCAATAGAATGTTATGGCTTTGTTTTTGTTGTTGCTATTTGGTTTTCTCACTACTGTATGCCTATTATCATAGAATGGACATTTAATAATACTTATCGGCTGAATTAATTGCTTCTCATACCCTAAAGCTATTCAGTGTAGACAATCTTTCTAGCTTAATAATTGGTCAGAAAGGCACACGTACGCAAACTAGATAAACCAGGAAAAAAAATAAAAACCCACAGGACCAAGAGAATTCAGTTCCAGAACTCTGACAACCTACCAAGAAGAGGACATTTGACACCTCTTCTAATTCAGATCAAGAGGACATTAAGTTCCATAAGCTTCTGGTTTCTGGCCTTGGGAACATAAGAGGTTAACATTTCTAGAAATGTAATCTACGTTGAGAAAGTATAGCCAATACTTGAAACCAGAGAACCTTGGTAATGATCCCCTCCTTTAAACTATTGGTAAAAGCCTTTCTAAAGGAAAATATACCCCTGGGTCATGATTGATTGATTGAATTGGGTGTACAACAAAAACACCAAAATGATTTAGCTACTGAGAAGCCTTCATCTCAGCAAAGGATACCACTAACCCATAATCTGGGTCAATCTTGATTTTCCCTTCCCCCCATTATCCAATTCTAGTTAAATATCAATTTCTCTTCCAAAGGAAATTTCACATCTTTGTGGGGGATTTTGGTTTTTAATTTAAAAAAAAATTAATCTTCATAGTCACTTCTTTGATTAAAACCATCATTACTTCTTATCCAGATTATGGCAGTAGACACATACATCTTGTTTCCATATTTTCGTGCCACCAATCCATTCCCTGCACTTTAGGAAAAAAGAACTATTTGAAACCTAGCCTTCTTCTACACCTCAACATGCTTCAAACTCTTCCCTCAGTGCCTAACACATTAGATTTATGGCTAAAACTTTGATATAAACATACAAGTCTTGTAGAATCTTCTCCTCACCTTCCCAAAGTCTTTTTACCTTTATCTTTGACATTCATTCTGCTGTAGCTAGTGCCTCTTTTCTGTGCAAAAACACAATTTACTTTTCTTTTTCTTTTTTTTTAAATTTAATTCTATTTTTTCAGTTTTCCAAGATTCATTGTTTATGCACCACACCCAGTGCTCCATGCAATGCATGCCCTCCTTAACACCTAACCATCAGGCTCACCTAACCCCCCCACATCCCCTGCCCCAAACCCTCAGTTTCTTTCTCGGAGTCCACAGTCTCTCATGGTTCATCTCCCGCTCTGATATCACTCTTTTGCTTTTCCTTTCCATCTCCTAATGTCCTTCATGTTATTCCTTATGCTCCACAAATAAGTGAAACCATATGATAATTGACTTCTGCCAGTGTTTTCACTTGCTATCGCCTTTGCCTGAGAAGCTTCTCTCTCCTATGGCTGGCTTCCTCTCATCTTAGAATAGATGTCTCAGAATAGAAGTCAATTTCTCAGGCCTCTTTTGACAGCATATCTAAAGGAAACCTAAGTCCCCAACCTAGGCTCTCCAGATCTCATTCCTTTTACAGCACTTCCTGTAATAGATGATTATCCCATTTAATTATCTGGGTACTCTCTTACAATCTGTTAGCTCCAATAGAATTTAAAGATGATCAGATTTTTTTCATTGCTCTCTCCATAGCAGTTGGCCCATAGAAAGCACTCAACTCAAATGTGCTGAAAAAAAGAATTTTTACATGACATTATTCAAGCCTGTAATATGTACGTTTATGATGGGAGAGAGTTGTTGGTACCTGATGGGATGGTGTTGCCAAGACCTCTTCTCTGAGAGGTTCACACAATTATTTAATTAGGTAGTACTCTGTGGGCTATATATATTTGTCTTTCAAAGATACTTTCCTCTTGATCCTGCTTGATTAGATAAGGGATTCTAATGTGGCTTAACAGTTTCTTTATTGAGAATTCACAGTGAGAAACAGAGAAGTGGAGGTAGGACATGAGTTACATTAATGCTAAAACTTTAGAGTTAAGGATGATGACATCTGACCTCTGTGACTAATGCGATGGACTCTGCCTTTATTTTTGCAGTCTTGCTGTTTGCATTTTTCTTTAATCTTTTGAGTTGTCTCTACTGTCTTCTAATAAAAATTTCATTTTTTGAGTAAGTTTTATTGGAATGGATTTGTGTTATTTTCAAATTTTAAAAAAGTCCTATCATATAAAAGTAGCAGTTGGAAAATCTTTATACAATATACAAGTGTGTTTTTTGTCCTTTTAAAATTCTTTTTAAAAATTTTTTTAAAAGATTTTATGTATTTGAGAATAGAGAGATTGCACACAAACATGAGGGGGGCCAGGGCCAGGGGGAGAGGAAGAAGCAGACTCCCCATTGAGCAGGGAGCCTGATCTGGGGCTTGATTTCAGGACTCCGGGATCATGCCGTGAGCCAAAGGCAGATGCTTAACTGACTGAGCCACCCAGGTGCCCCTTTTTAAAATTCTTTTTAAATTTTTTTGTTGTTATTTAAGTGTAGCTGATATACAATGTAGTATAGTTTCAGGTGTACAACATAGTGATTCAACAATTCTATACTACCTAATGCTCCCCACAATAAATGTAGTTACCATACACTGTTATTACAGTATTATTGACTGTATTCCTATGCTGTACTTTTCATCCCTGTGACTTATTTTATAACTGGAAGTTTATTCCTCTTAATTCCTTTCATTTATTTCTTCTATCCCCCTCTTCCTGATAACCATTAGTTTGTTCTCAGTATTTATGAGTGTTTCTGAATTTGTTTATTTACTTGTTTATTTACTTTGCTTTTAGACTTGAAATGTAAGTAAAATCATATATTTCTCCTTGTATGTCTGATTTACTTAACTTTATACATTCTAGGTTGATTCATGACATTGAACATGACAGAATCTCCTTATTATGGTTGAGTCATATTCTATTAGTTCTTTATCCATTCATCTATCAATGGACACTTAGGTTGTTTCAATATCTAGGCTGTTATAAACAATGCTGCAATAAACATAGAGTGCACATATGTTTTTGAATTAGTGTTTTCATTTTCTTTGGGCAAATACTCACTAGTGGAATTTCTGGATCATAAGGTATTTCTATTTTTAGTTTTTTTTTTTTTAAAGATTTTATTAATTTATTTGACAGAGAGAAAGATCACAAGTAGGCGGAGAGTCAGGCAGAGAGAGAGAGAGAGAGAAGCAGGCTCCCGCTGAGCAAAGAGCCCGATGCGGGGCTCGATCCCAGGACCCTGAGATCATGACCTGAGCCGAAAGCAGCGGCTTAATCCACTGAGCCACCCAGGCGCCCCTCTATTTTTAGTTTTTTAAGGAACTGCCTATACTGCCGAGCTATACCAATTTACACTCCCACCAGTCATGCTATATACTCCATTTTCTCTTCTTCACCAATACTTGTTATTTTGTTATTTCTTGTCGTTTTGATTCTAGCCATTCTGACAGATGAGGTGACAGGTGTCAGAAACAGAGAGATCTCACCATAGTTTTGATTTACATGTCCCTGATGATAAGTGACTTTGAATATCTTTTCATATGTCTGTTGGTCATTGCATATCTTCTTTAGAAAAATGCCAGTTCAGGTCCTCTGCCCAATTTTTAGCTGGATGTGTGTGTGTGTTGAGTTGTATAAGATCTTTAAATATTTTGGATATTAATTTTTTTATCAGATATATTATTTATAGTATATTCTCCCATTCAGTAGGTTGCCTTTTTATTTTGTTGGTGGTTTCCTTCCCTGCCCAAAAGCTTTTCTTTTTCTTTTTTTTATATATAGACCCAGTAGTTTATTTTTGCTTTTGTTTCCCTTGCCTGAGAAGAACATATCCAGAAAAAAATGTTAAGGACCATGTCCAAAAGATTATTGCCTATTTTTTCTTTGGGGAGTTTTATTGTTTCAGGTCACACATTCAGATCTTAAATCCATTTTGAGTTTATTTTTTTATGTATGGTGTAAGAAAGTGGTCCAGCTTAATCCTTTTGCATGTACCTCTCCAGTTCTCCCAACACCATTTAATGAAGAGGCTTTCTTTTCCCCATTCCATATTCTTGCCTCTAAAACATGCCTGGGTGGTTCTTGCCTCTAAAACATGTCTGGGTGGCTTAGTCGATTAAGCACCTGACTCTTGATCTCAGGACAAGTCTTGATCTTAGGGTCATGAATTTAAGCCCCATGTTAGATTCCATACTTAAAACATATTTATGTTTTGTTTTTGTTATGTTCTTAAATGAAGAACATATAAGAACATATAAAGTTATGTTCTTTTTTTTTAAAAAAGAATCTATTTATTTGTTTGACAGAGAGATCACATGTAGGCAGAGAGGGGGAAGCAGGCTCCCCACCAAGCAGAGAGCTCAATGTGGGGTTTGATCCCAGGACCCTGAGATCATGACCTGAGCTGAAGGGAGAGGCTTAACCCACTGAGACACCCAGGTACCCCTAAAATTATGTTCTTATATGAAGGACATTCCAAGACAAAATAATGGCTAAACCAAAGAGTTGAAGTTTTCTTAATATTTATAAATATTTAATATAGTTTTGAATATATCAAATTATTTGGAACTGAAAGTATCAAAGGAGACAAGCTAAGTGGATTAGTAGATGTATTTATACTCTGTTTGAAAGTATTGTAGTTTAAGTCTTTTAGTTTGATGATTGTTAATTTTTTGAACTTTTATTACCCATTTAGAAATGCTGCCAATGCTATTTCATTGGGAGTTCTTGCTAAGGGTTCTGGGAATCTAAAAATATGGACAAACTGAACAAAATTAGATTAACTTGCACAAATACAGGTTAATATGTCTAGGGCATTATAATATGAAACAGATTACATGAGAGGGAATTGTTTGGAAAACAGAATTGCCAAAAAATTTTCCCTCATGGATGATATGCAGTATACACAGACACATTACAATATTGTGCCAACTATAGACATTACTTGGAGGAATTGCAAGATAAATCATGGAGAGCACATCATGGAGAGCAAAGATACGTATTGCATTTATTAAAAAAGGGCACATAATGGTAAATAATATCACCTATTTGAATTTATATAGCATCATTCCTCTGAGCACATAATAACAATATAGTTAACTGTATTTTATTAATCTTCAGTATAAGAAAAAGGTAATTAAATTTATTAACAAATAGTGAAAAAATTATAAAGTGAAATTTCAAGTGTGGTCTCTTTATGTGCTGACAAAGGTCTCCTCATTATATTATATTGCTCCCAATAACAAGGCAAAATGAAAACAAAAAGAGCATTAGTAGCCACAAAATTGCAAAGTCACCTTTTATTACTATATTATATAAAACCAAGACTGTAGTTTAATAATAAAAGGGGTCTTAAAAATGTTCATCAACCCTTTTTTATTTCTATAGAATGTTTACGAATACTTATTTAAAAAGATAAGGTGCAAATCAAATATTGGGATGGCTTCCATTAAAAAGATAAATAGTGAAAAGAAAGAAAAAATTTTATTAAATTTACTCAAATCACAAGAGGAATCTTACAATAAAGGGATATTTAGTAGTTGAAACCTAAGGTATGTGTAGAGGGATGAACCAAGAGCCTAATCTGTAAACGGTGGTCAGAAGAGTTAATGTATTTAAAGAACTGGGAATATCCTTTCTGTTTGAAAAGTAGCAGTTTGAAAGACACACAATAAAATCTGTGTGTTAAATGTTGGTTTTTTTTTTTTTTGAAGATTTTATTTATTTATTTAAGAGAGAGAGAGATCACAAGTAGGCAGAGAGGCAGGCAGAGAGAGAGGGGGAAGCAGGCTCCCTGCCCGACAGAGTGTGGGGCTCAATCCCAGGACCCTGGGATCATGACCTGAGTCTAAGGCAGAGGCTTAATCCACTGAGCCACCCAGGTGCCCCTTAAACATGATTCTTAACAATGTATTGCTTTGAAACTACAATGAGAAGCATTTTTGAGATATAGATGTAGATACAGATATATTAAGTCTGTGTCTTCCTCATCACATGGTATCAGACATGGCTGTTTCCATGTCTGTTTCTCTTTAGTTTATGCTATGCTATAGGACTGTGACTTCTATCTTTTTTTTTTTTTTTTTTTCTCACCTCTAAGAGAAGACATCTTGGTGTAAAACAGAGTCCAGTAACTTCTGACATCATGAATGAATATTATTCTATTTCTTCTTAACGAATTTTATGTTGCCACATATCTTCATTCTTTAGCAATACTTCTTCAACTGAGTCTACGTTTAAAGGGGTATTTCCCCACCAAAATTGTACCTTTGATTTTATTTCTTTAATTTTTTGGACTTTTTTTTTTTTCAGTGTGTTTCTTCATTTGTAACTTATTTTGTTGTAGGAGTAAAGTGAAGTTGTCATTTCTTTGTTATGACTGATAGTGTGAAAAGATGATGTTAAACTTCCAAAATCTTGTTTCTGATTCTTTCCTGTTAAGTCTTATCACAGTAAAATAAAACAAAAGATAAAGGAAATGACAAATGAAGGGGGATGTTCAAGGTGCAGTTTTTTAATCACATGGGCACCATGGTCCCTTTTATTGCTTTTGACTTTCTGCTTCCTTATATTTGTAGTTTATAACTTCCTGTTCACTTCAAGTTTTAGCATTGATCTTTAATTAAGAGAGAAAAATTTCTTGAAATACTAAAGAGGATTAAAAATAGAATAGTCATTTAAAAAAATGGAATACCACTCTGGTGGTGGAACATTTATTTGAATAAAAAGGGTTATGAGTATATATATTAGGTTGAATCATTTTTAGGACCCGAGTTTTAGGAATTGGCTTTACGTAATATGACCATGATCCCTTATCACCCAAAGAGGGATGCTATTGAGAGTAAATGTGTTGTTACTTTAAACTTGGACAGTTTCTACTGGAAACTGAAATATATGGTACTCTTGCCTTAGGGAATAACCTTGACCTTGTAAGCTTAGAGGAGTCTGAGATCAACTTTAAAGGCAGTTACTTGTTCTTAGTACATGGCATAAATGCCTGTGGAGTACTAAGTACTTAAATATTTGTTGAAAAGAATTAATGAATGTTGTCATATGATCCAGAAATTTTATACATACCCAAAAGTAATGAAAGCAGGGATTGAACCGGATATTTGTATCCCGTGATCACAACATTATTTGTGATAGTCAAAAGATTAAAGATTGAATGTTTGGATTCTCCCAAAATTTAGTGCTGAAGTTCTAAATCCTCGTGTGGCTATAATTGGAGTAGAGACTCTAAGGAAGTAATTAAGATTAAATGAAATTATAAATGTGGGTGCCTAATCTGGTAGGATCAGTATCTTTATGAAAAGAGACACCAGAGAGCTATGCACACTCTCAGTTTCCTTCTGTATGACTAAGGAAAGGCCATGTAAGGGCACAAGAAGAATGTAGCCACTTACAAGCCTGGAAGATAGCTCTCCCAGGCAACCAAATCAGCCAGCATCTTTGATGTTGGATTTAAATCTCCTAGAGCTGTGAAAAAACAAATTTCTGTTGTTTAAGTCACCTAATTTATGGTATGTTGTTATGACAGCCCAAGCAGTCGAACCCAGATTTTGGTACTGTGAAGTGGAATGCTGCTATAACAGATACCTACAACAAGTGGAAGTGATTTTGAGCTGGGTAGAGAGCAGAGGGGTTTAGAGGTCGGTGCTAGAAAAAGCTGAGATGGCCTTGAAGGGACTGTTTATAGAATTATAAACAATGAAGGCAGCTCTGTTTAGGACTCTGGAAGAGAAGAGGAGAGCTACAGAGGAAGCCTGTCACTGTAGAGAATAGATACATCATCATGAATATTGTCATTCTCTTTAATATGTCATTAAAAGCCATTCTGTTGAAGTCTCAGATAGAAATGAGGAATAAGTTATTGCAAAGTGGAGGAAAGGGGATCTTTGGTATAAAGTAGCAACAAACTGGGTGGAATTGTCTTCTAGTGTAGTGTGGAAGGTAAAATTTGCAAGCAGTGAAATCGAATAGCTGGTGTTGAAGGACCAACTCCTTACCACTTACAGTAAAATGCAAGAGGAGACAGATAAATTGAAGGGATTTGTAGGCATCCAGAACCAGAACTTGAAGATTTGGACATTTCACAGCCTACCCATGCTGCAAAAAATGAGAAGGCTTATTCTGGAGAGGACACTATTCTGTGGTTGAACAACCATTTTGTGGAGACCTTATGAGTATGAGTATAAACTGAGAAGATAATCACTTCTGTCAGTAGAAGCCAGGAATGGAGTTGGAATGATACCAACAGAAACACAGCTCACTGGGGATAAAGGAAACAGAGAAAATGGGACAGCATGAAGGAAGGCTGCTAACAAGAACAGGGATAAGTGACCCTGAAGGTGGATCAGAGATCACCACTCCCACCCCAAACCCAGGAGCAAGGTTGCTCAGTTTCAGAGGGCGGGGCCCTGGAAGAGAGCTGAAGTGGCAGAGCCACGTGAGGGGCACAGAGATACGCTGCAGCTGCCCCTATGGGCCTGCAGGGCTGAGCAGGGAACCGAAAAAGATTGTTCTGGAGCCATAACATCAAATGAGTTTTCATCAAAAGGATCTTAATGGACACTCAAGGCATTAAGTGATCTTTTGAAAGATTCTAATCTGATTAAGGAGATGAGTGAAGATTTGATTGCTTGCATGAGGGCTATACAGAATTGAGGGAAGGTGTTCTTTCTGACTCTGCAATGTAGTCAGTCCCCAGATGGCTGATGGCTGAGTAAACAGAGGACCTTCATGGAAAAAAAGATTTTCTTAAAAAAAAAAAAAAAAAAAACAACAAAATTTAGCTTGCTAGGTTTTGGACTTACATGATTGCATGGGACCTGTTTCCCCTTTTTTTCCTTGTTATGTCATCAAAGATTTCCATGTCCTTCTTCTGTAGCCTTGTCGTAGTAGATATAAATCATGGATCCATACTTAATTATTTTGGCTTGGGGAGGGGCACTGATGACTAACACAATGGGTTTGGAAGGAATGGAAAGAAACCCATAAAATTATATCTATCATGTTTCACTAATTATTTCTGAGAAGCCATCATACTTAAATGTGTTATTAATACCTGTGACTTTACATATAAGGAAATAAAGTCTCTACAGGGTTATATAATTGAAAAAATTACCAAGCAGGTGGCAATTTATTACATTCTGTCAAATAACTTCTTAACCCCATCTACTTGGGTCATTGTCTACTGCTCCCAACTCATTCCAAATAACTATAATCTCTTTAGAGACTAGCACAGGAGTCTCTAAACCATGTTCATTACCAGCACTGTAGATTTCCTGTACAGCCACAGAGTTGTTTTCGACACACACCAACTATATTACTTTGTGGCATAAAACCACTTGATGGTTTACCAGTGTTTTTAGGATGGAGACCAATGCATGACATGAAATTCCCTTTGATTACCTTTTAAGGTTCATGTTATATAACTTACTTTTCCTTTCCCTGGTCTTTTTTTAGTTTCTTAAACATGTTATACTTGCTCATAACACAGAGTATTTACCTGTGAGTTTCATACTCCCAGGCTTTTTCCTCCTTTTCCTCCTTTTTCTTTGCTCAGTTAATTTCTTCTTATCCTTCAGATGTCATGTCAAGAGTTGCTTTCTCATGTGTCTAATCTTAGCCTCTCCCCAGGCTAGGTCAGATTCCATTATATAGCCACATAGATTTATTTGCTTTGTTTTGTGTTTTTCCTTCCATTATGTCGTTATTTAATGAATCTCTTTCATATACACTAGCTAATACACTACAGGACAAAGAAGTTTGATTAATTATATACTCCTAGTCTATAAGATGTTGCTTAACATAAAACAGTACTCAATAATCTATTGTTGAATGAATAAGTGAGCCAGCAAGAGAAAGTCCATTTCAGTGCTTATTATTATGCTAGGTCTGATGCAGAATACTACCCCAGAATAATAAAATATGAGAATAAGTGGCAATCTAAAACAATAGTATTTTTATCAGTTCAGTATTAAAATTTGTAATAAAGATAGCATATTTTATTCTCTCATAGTCTTATCATTTTAATCTATTATCATACATCATTGCAATACAATCCAGAAAAACAAGGTCACTTCCAAGTTACATAAGAATGACTATATAATAGCACAAGATTTCTAGAGGTATTTGAATATAATTTCTTGGACAACATAATCTTTACCTTATCTAAAATATTTTAACTATTAACCGATTGATGTATATTTCTGGTGTACCTAGAAAGACTTATAATTGAAACAACCTTCTTTTCTAGATCAAATCATAGTACTTTCTTGAGATGCAGCATAGAATGTTTACAAATGGTTCTGATGTTCAAAGTAGCTGCCTCAGTACGACAGGAAAATAGAAAGATTGAGGGGGGTTTAAGTTGTATTACCTTTTTGTGATTATAAACTATTTTGTGTACAGCTTCCTCATTTATATTTCCAATGCTTCATTAGCATAGCCATAATGAAGTGTTAGATTTGTCTTTGATATCAGGGAAACCCTGTGGGACAAAAAGAAGAGTAATATTGGGTTTAAAAAAGAATTTTTTTCCCCAAAAGGCCAGAACATTGCAACACCATTTACTTGTTTTGTATCAAAACAGATTGTTTTGATGTAAACTGAACTGTGTGTGAAAAATATATATAGTGGTTCCTGGTAAGATAAGAGCTGTGTAATTTTCAAATCTTGTAACAAACTATGTCACCTATTTGAAAAATGTGTCATTTCTATAATGAGTTTATGTCAGTAGTAGATGTCAGATGGTAGCTCTGTGGAGTGAAATTCTGTTTGTCCACCTACTTTGCATCCTATTTTTGATCTTTAAAAATAGACAGAAGTGCTATGTGTGTGTTATGATTTCCGGGCTCTGCTCTCTCTGACACCTTTCCTTATATGCACTTGTCAAAAATAGAAGGATATCAGAAAAAAAAAAAAACTTTTCACCAGCAGCATACTATACTGCCATATAAAGACTATACAAATACTATGAGGATAATGGGGAAAAAGTTAAAAATTAAAGATCTGGAATTTTCACTCAAAGCCCTTATTTCCTAGACATTTACATTTTCTTCTGCTTTGCCTAGAGATAACAGATGGCGGGGTGGTGATTTGGGATGCTAATTAGGCTGCTGTGTTTTTCAGCTAACCTTAGGTAGACACAGTCCTTTGAGGGCTGATTACCACTATGCCATTTAAAAATTCTTGCAGATAACCATTAAACACCCTTCCATAATGAACTTTTTATAAACAATAGAACTATGATTGACTCTAGTTTAAAAACAAAAACAAAAACCAAAACCCTGTACCGGCAAGACACTAAATGCACCGTAGCATTGTAAGAGTGATTTTTCGAGTTTTAACTGAGCTCCAGAACTAGTAGGCATGTGGCAAATGAAAACTTGTAGTATTTTTATGTGATTCATTGAACTCTCTGTAATAGAGTGACACAAAGGGAACTCCAGTGGAAGTAGACAGTAGATTCTCCAGGGGCAGAGTTAAGAATGGGAAAATTGAGTCTCTCTCTGTCATCTTGAATAAAACACTGAACACGGAAGGGAAAGAACATGCATATTATCTCTGGTAGGATATGTAGGGAAAGAACTATGATTAGATTCATGAATAGGTAATGATATCCTATACAAAGGGAGATTTTTATCCAATTGGAGTATGCAAGTTTTTAAAATACCACAAAAATTGTAAGTGATATTTACATCAATATTTGTTTCACTTTAAGAATACCTCATGTATATGGGATTAAAATTATTCAGTATCTTGACTGTGGTGTTGATACAAAAACCATGCACATGTGGTGAAATTATACAAACTTTAAAAAGCACACAATGACACGCGTCAAAATGACTACAGATAGAACAAAACAAATCTAAATGAGACAGAGTATTATAACAATATCAGTATCTTGGTTATGATATTACCCTATTACAAAATGATGCTTCTGGGTGAAATTGAACAACGTATATGAGGGATCTCTCCTATTATTTCTTACAGCTGCAGGTGAATCTAAAATTGTTATATTTCCAACTTAAAAAAAACAACAACTTCATACTACTCTTAAACAATTTTGTTTAATACATCACACATATTTATTCTGCATCAATTTGGAGCTAATCTCAAGGAATTTTGTTAAATGTGTTCTGTTGTCAAAAAGACTCTAAGCAAATGAATATGATAAGACATTTATATTGAATATCTGATTATTTCAAGTAAGGCAGGACTATAATTCATTATATTTAGGAAAGAAATTAAAAATGTTAATTTGCCTTTAGTAAGCAAAGAATTCACCATGTTGCTAACTGGGTTTGTTTTGTGGGAAAAAAAGTAGATTGTGTGTGTGTGTGTGTGTGTGTGTGTGTGTTAGTCTCATTTCTCTTGCTTTCTTTTCCTTTACTTCCCAACTTCTATAGCTCCATTTTAATCCGTTTCCCATAGCACAGCTAAGGCAGATATTTTAAAAAATGCAAACTCTTTCACTCCTCCATGCCAAATTCAACAGTACGTCTTGTGACAAGAGGCAGGTTACCCATGAAGCTAAAGAAATTTAAGCTTCAGTGTCCCTCACATGCACAGAGGTCTCCCAAGGCCTTGTACTTCTTTTGGAGTTTGTAATTTTCCGTTCTTTTCTTAAAGAGAGAAAAATATGATTATACTTCAAGAACCGTGAAGATGGAAGCCAGTGCTTCCTGTCATTTTAAATTTCTGGGCTTTTTCTCCCATCTTTTTTATTTCTTTCCATTGCCAGTTGTGTTCTCCCAGTTCCTCATCCTTTTTTTGCCTGGATTGCACTAATGGCCAAATGATCTTGTCCTTCTAGGCCAAATCAGCCAAACCTCCCTCAAAGTTCTGGTTCTAAAGCTTTAGTCTTATTTGCACTAATAGCTATTTCCTAGCCTCCTTTCTTAAAATGGGAGAAGTCCCTTCTTATCTGAAGGTAGTGACCTGGATTTTCCCTCTTTCTACTCTCCTCCAGTCAACTTACTCTTTTTTCACTCATGTGTTCAAATGTTCCTTGAATTTTAATTTTTTTACATGGATACTTAAACTTATCCACATTTGTATCTTCTCAAACACTGCAGCAACAATACAACTGTGAAGAATATAAAATATAAATATACAAAATAAAAGATACAGAAAATAAAAACAAAAGCCTTGGGATTCCCATTTCTACCCCGCTCCTGCCCTTTATGTTATGAACTTTTCCAAGCCACGCTATGAACAATTTCTGTTTCTCAGATCTCCCCTCCCCTATTGTCTGAAACTTACTCCATAGATTATTAATAAGTTTTCTTCTAAACCCAGTGTTGCTGTTGTTGTTTTTAAATCAATTTTAGTTTATGTTTCACCTGTGGCATTTGGCATGGCTACTTCTCCCTTAAAATACACTTCCAGAGGGTCCATGGTATTTACCAGAATTCTGGTGTCCTCCTACTGGCTCGGGTGTCCTTTTGGATTCCTATGTTCTATTGGGTTCCATTTTTATCCCTGAAATGTTCCCATATAATTCTTACTTTTAAAAACCAGACTTTATGTTTTAGAGCAGTTTTAGGTTTAGTTCGATATTGAGAGGAAGATATAGAGCTTTCTCATATAATCCCTTTCCCTAGACTGGCAGAGCCTCCCTTGTCATCAACATTCTCCATCCAGGGTGCATTTATTACAACTAATAAGACCCTATCTGTTAACGATCGCATCATTATTATGTTATCCATAAGTTACATTACAGTTAACTCTTGGTGTTGTACATTCTGTTTGGACAAATTTATAATGACCTATATCTGTCATTATAGCATCATACTGAATATTTTCACTGCCCTAAAAATACTCCATGCTTTGCCTGTTCATCCTTCCCTCCCTTTAACCCCCTGAAAACCACTGATTTTTTTACTGTTCCATAATTCTGTCTTTTCTAGAATGGCATAGAGTTGGAATCACACAGTGGGTAGCCTTTTCATATTGGCTTCCTTCACTTAGTAAGATGCATTTAAGTTTTCCCATCTTTTCATCACCTCACAGCCCATCTCTTTTTAGCATTGAAAAATGTTTCATTGTCATATGTATAAGAGTTTCTTTATCCATTCACTTCCTGAAGGACATCTTGGTTGCTTATAACTTTTGGAAGTTGTTAGTAAATACAATACACATTCGTGTGCAGGTCTTTGTGTGGACAGGTTTTCAACTCCTTTGAGTAAATACCAAAGACATGCTTGCTGGATCATATGATCAGAGTATATTTATTTGTGTAAGAAACCTCCAAACTGTCTTTCAATGATGCTATACCATTTTACATTCTCACAAGCATGAATGAGTTCTTCTTGATCCATATCCTGGCCCGCATTTGATCTTCTAGAGTTCTGAATTTTGGCCATTCTAATAGGTGAATAGTCATAGCTTATTTTTGTTTTATTTTATATTTCTCTGATAACATATGGTGTGAGGCATATCTTTATATGTGTATTTGTCATCCCCGTATCTTCTTTGGTGAAGCGTCTGTTAAGGTCTTTGCTTTGTGTTTTTAGTGGGGCTGTTTATGTTCTTATGGATGAGTTTTAAGAGTTTTTTGTATAGTTTGGGAAGCAGACATGTCTTTTGTAGTATTCTTCTTCCAGATGTGACTCCTCTTATTCTCTTGACATTGTCTTTTACAAAACAGAAGTTTTTTGTTTTGTTTTGTTTTGTTTTAATGAAGTCTAACTTACCAATTATTTCTTCCCTGGATGGTGCTGGTGTTATATCTAAAAAGTCATCATAATATTCAAAGTCTTTTTCCTGTTGCCTTCTAGTTTTATAGGTTTGCATTTTACACTAGGTCAATGATGCATTAGGAACTCATTTTTTATGGATGCCCTGTTGTTCTCGTACCATCTGTTGAAAACATGATCTTTGTTTCACTGTATGGTTCCTTTGTATTTTATCATTGTCCTGCCTTCGCTCCTTTGTCAAGACCAGTTGACTCTGGTTGTGCCAGTCTATATCTGGGATCTCTATTTTATCCCACTGATCCATTTGTCTATTCTTTCACCAGCCTGTGCAAAAGTGGTATATTCATTAACCTTAATAAAATAATCATACAAATAAATTGTTAAATATAATCTGTAACATTGGTTATTTAGGTAAAATACACTCCACTCAGTGAGCGTATGGCAGCTAGATCTGAAATGGGAAGGGTTTCTTTGAGGATGTATATTTGAGCTGAAATCAGAAGCAGAATCAGAAACATGTATTAATTTACCAAAAGGAAGATAAAGTATTGCAGGTAGTGGTAGCAGCAGAATAAAGATCCTGAGGCGGAATATAGGGCTTTTCAAATTTTGGCCATCTATCACAAATTGCAGAGTCTTTGGTAAAAGCCCTTTAATTTACTTTTGGAGGATTATGGCTCCTCCACTGAATGTGCTGGTAGTCTTGTTGATCAAGTTGTTCTGCCTTTCCCTTGCCAGAGAATGTGTATGTAATCCAAGTTAAGCCAGTCATATGTTTTCTCCTTGGAACATGACTTTCGCACAGGATTTAAAAAAAAAAAAAAATTGAAATAGAATTGGAACTCATTCATTTCTGTAGGAGCATATTAATATGTCTCTCTGGATTTCAGAAAATCCTTTTTTTTTTTTTTTCTGTGCTTATTTCCCTGACACAGCTTTGTGTAATCTCCCATATAATTCCTGATAATAGGAATGGTAAATGTGTAGGATGGCCTTTGGGTTTCTGGAAATATAAGAGATGGATTTCAGGAATGAATTTCTTAAGTCTCTGGTTTATAGAACTAGACAATTAGAAATGCCATTTATAATGTCATAGAATAATTGGTGAGAATTAGATTTAGGCATATTTTGGGTTAGACATTGAATTTACTATATTATTAACAATTTTGAGCCATACTAGTGAAGATGTCCAGTAGGTATTGACTCTTGTGTCTGAGGCCAGGGAAAGTTCTGGGGGCATCTCTAGCCCAGACTTGTCTGAACTCCAGATACATATAACCATCTTCCTATTTGGCATCTCCATTTGGAGTCCTCCAGTGCACCTGTACTCCATGTGCAAAAAACCTGAAGTCTGCCACATGCCCTTCAAAAAGCACACACTCTTCCTCTTCCATTATTGTTCATCTCCTTGAGGATCATCACTATTCACCTAGTTGCCACAGCCAATAACCCAGGGATTATAATTATTTGTTCTTTCTTCTATAGTTCCTATTTCAAAAACGATCAACAAGATCTCTTTACACTGAAAATTGTTCTCAAACTAAGTTTGAGTTTATTCTATCCTTATGCCATACCATAATTCTTTGCATTTATTATGCAGTTGTGAACATTAGACTTTGCATTTTATCTAGAAATTGAGTATGTTCCAAAGAGTGATGTGTGTGTGATCCTTTTAATGTCAGGCATTATTCTCTCTGGTTTTACTATTGTTATTAGGTTGCTATATTTAAATTTAATGAAGCATTTATTCTCAATCAAGAAGACCAATGAGATGATACAATTCTATAAGTCTGTGGTATGAAATCAGAGTAATAAACTTTATTTGTTGTGAGATGAGAAATGATCAAATATCCCTTCCATTCATAAAGATTCTTTTATTCTCCCTGTATGATATTTATAAGTGAAGTAAATAATAAAAGGTGTTAGTTTTTTTTTCCCCTAATCTTGCTGTGAACTTAAGTGGTAAAGTGTAAAGACGAATCTTCCTGGAGAAGGACAACCTGTTCTATTTTAAGATCCTAGGATGCAACAATATAAAACAGAATTCACTTCTGACATTCTACGGAAAAGTCAATCTTTATTATAAGTCTACTCCTCCTAAACATGTAAGTCTGTTTAAACAACAAGCTAAGGGAAAAAACAGGACAACTTAACATATGTTGTTTAATAAATATTAAGTTTGAAAGAGTTATCTCAAATGTCAACAGAGGAAATACAGAAATTTTGTACCCAAATGAAGAAGATTAGTGTATGGATTTATAATATGTGTATAAAATCCAGATGATATTTCTTCTATTATTCCTAAATTAAGTAGAAAAAAAATTCCTTTTTTATGCAGCTGTTTTTTCAATTTTCTCAGAAAAAAAAAAAAGCAAAACTACCCACATTTTGAAAATTATTCATCCACTTTGCCTTCCACTTTGCCTTGCATATTGTACCTTTACAGGGCCTTTCATGTATGAAGTATTTCTTAGATTTGATTCATGGACCACTGCACTGACTAAGTAAAAAGAAGATCAGATTTCTGATCCCTGCCCCAAATAGGATAATAGGAAATACGGGTACGGGGTCTAATAATGCAAATTCAAACTACACAGTTAGTGATACTTTAAATTTTAGAACTGGTGCCATTGAAAACTCCCTCAAAGGTGGTTTTACTTTGGTCATCCAGAAAGTAATACAGAGAGTAAGCATCAAGCAAGGAAAGGAGATACCAAGGTTACATTGCTAAGAAGTAAAATGATAATTATAAAAGCAACATTTAAAAAAAAAAAAAAGCAACATTTTTGTGCTTGAAATCCAGTGGTCTTCCAAATGACTACAAATTTCATGGTGAATATGATATTTCTGAAGCAAGGAAGAAGACCTACTAGAGCAAATGTCATTGTCAATTTTAGAATTCTTGTGCTTTTTTTTTTTTTAACTTTCTAACATGTACCTAACATTTTCATGGCCATCAGTAAGTGTTTTTAAATTATTGATTATCATAAAAATTCTGTATTGGGGCACCTGGGTGGCTCAGTGGGTTAAAGCCTCTGCTTTCGGCTCTGGTCATGATCCCAGAGTCTTGGGATGGAGTCCCACATTGGGCTCTCTGCTCAGCAGGGAGCCTGCTTCCCCCTCTCTCTCTCTGCCTGCCTCTCTACCTACTTGTGATCTCTCTCTGTCAAATAAATAAATAAAATCTTTTTAAAAAATTCTGTATTAATTTCAGTCTTCTTTATTCTTTTCTGTGTGCAAATATAGAGTACATTTAATAGATAAATTTAGGGGGATAAATTCAGCTTTTGAAATACTGTAGTAAATTGATTTTGACCAACCAAATATTTCATTTAAGAGACTAAGTTATATATAATGCAGCATTTTTGTATCTTCAAGTATAGGTAAATTCCCTAATATATATTTTATATTTTTAGTATTAAAAGATAAATTGAGAAATAGATGTTTATTAAGAGAATTTGGTCAGTCTAATTTCCCCATTCTGACAAAAGAAAGAGTTTATTATCTTTCTGTAAAAAGTACTGAATTATTTGGTGATTACCCACCCTCCCATTTTAGTAATTAAACTACTTTAAGAAAATGATACATAAAGTGTTTCCTTATTAGTGCATGCCTGTTGCTCATATTCTGAATACACCAAATTTCAGTAAACTGTGACCAGAGAGCCAAATCCAGTCTGCGCCTGTTTTTGCAAATCAAATTTTATTGGAAAGCAGCCAAATACATTTACTTATGTATTGTCTATGACTAATTTCATGATATAACTTCAGAATTTGGTAGTTGTCACAGAGACAGTATGGCCTACAAAGCTTAAAATATTTACTCTGGCTCTTCACAGAAAATTTATGTTGATCCTTGTTGAGTAGACCTAGCATACTGGACAAGTAGAGTGGATCAATTTTTATTTCTTCCTATTATGACAAATTTATATTCAGTAATAATTGTGAAATGAACTGAAAATAATGGCTAGAAAATAAATGCTGGCAGTGAAAATTTTCCTTTTCTCTACTTTATTTTTATACTTTTGCCATTGAAAAATAATGAAATAAATCTTTTTTTTTAAATAATGAAAGTATAATACAAGAAAAGAGAAAAGAGTACTGTTTTACTTTACTTACATTCATTTAATTTATTTTTAAGTGGAAAGACATGGACTTAAAATGATCCATCATGTTCAACAATAACTACTGTAATTCATAAGTGAATTTTATTAAAATTGTCTGGAATGTCTGTAAAAGATATATTTTAGACAAATAGCAAATTGTAACACCGATGCAATGCTTTCTTTTCTTAGTTTTAACAAACACAAAGAGTAAAGAGAAGAAGAAATTTAAATTTTAAAGAAATTGCTAATATATTCTCAGCAAAGCAAAGCATTGCACTCATGGTTTCCACTCATTGCTTTAAATTTTAAACACAAAAACTCCAAGTGGAATCAGAATAAAAATGAACACAAATTTTGTTCCTTTCTCTTTGCAATCATTGTGCGAACATTGTTTATTTCTAATCTATTATTGAAACACAGTAATATGAAGTACCACAGGAGCCAGAGACACAAACTGTGCCCGAAGCAATACTGAATGATTTTGAACTGCTGTGAATTTATTCTTGAACGAATGTGGGTATTCTTCCAGGTAGCACACAAAGTTTATTAAGGTATAAGTAATGTATTTATGTTCTAGTTTCAAGGTTACTATATTTTGAAACTCAACAGTAACTTCAGCAACTATGTAGCAATTATTTTATAAATGATTCCCCTTTAAGTCTCTATACACTTTACTTCCTTATTCCCTACCCTGCTGTAGACATCTCCTGTTGCCAGTCCTTGTTACACACTCATTATGCTTCCCTGAATCTTTGCAATGTCATTATTTCTTTATAATTTGCCTCCTAGTTCTTTAATATTTATGTTTTTCTTTACCTACAAAATGAATATATTTTTCATAAATCCTAAATGTCCTTACTTTTCACTCCACTTATAAAAATTCCTTTTTCAAATGCCAAAGTCCCATGTGTCACTTGATTTATTTGGGCTTATATAAACCTTCACAGACAGAACTAGCAGCTTTCTTCGTGCTCCTCCAACACTTTATTCATACTGTAAATATACTACTTGTCATATTGTTAAGACCATTCCTTTCCCCCTTCCTTCTCTCTCTTTCATGTTTGCCTTATGAAGCCACATAATGAGCTATGATCATGTGATCATCACTACAGCTAATGCAGTACTCAGATTATACAGTAGGCATTTGGAAAAATTTCTGGAGATAAATGGAGGCAATCTATATGCAGATTACAAGGAGATCTTATAGTGGAATTACCCCTGTGTAATATGGAGTATTAAGTCTTTAATTTTAGCAATAAAAGTTGCTACATATTTGAAAAGATAATATGCCTTTTGAATTCTGTTTCAAGGAATTAAAAATGCACACACACACAAAGAAACAAAATGGAATTCCATAGTTTCTTTTTTTAGTTTAATACCCCCAAATTTTCTTTTTCACCAACTGGGAAACTAAACTGATTTTTGTCATAGACATTTGATTTTAGTCTGTTTACTGTTAAGCTAGAGTATTATTGTTGTTGTTGTTATTGAATAAGTTAATATCATTTTTTATGTATGTAATTGGCTGCATTCATTTGAAAAATAATTTTATTCAGGCAACTTTGCCCAGTACCTACTTAAGCATTCAATGAACAGATGGCAGAAAAGTAACTACTTTGCTACAACAATTATATATCATTAAAGTAGAATTATGTTCATTCTGACAAAAATAAAGGAGGCATGCCATTCACCTATTGTTTCAGAAGCTAATAATTTAGTTAATTTTTTCCCAAGAGGTAAACTTAATTTTTATAAATTCTCTGTTCTTAGTTCCTTTGACATCCTTTGTTTTCCCTTGAGAACAAGGTGAAATAGCTTCTTTTAGGTGGGAGAGATGGAAAGAAAACAGAGAAGAGCTATTCTCATTGAGATCTTAAGCTGTGGTCTAATCATGAAAACCTCTTCATAAGAATGTCTTATCATTTGTCCTACATATATTTTTTTTCTGTGACATGTACATCTTTCTTACTGTAGACAATGTAGAAATAAAGGAATAAAGAAACAAAGATGTGCCTTTGTATTATGCTAGAGTATTGGGGAACTACATCATTTTGGTGCTCCAAAAATATTCTTTTCTGGAATTTCACGTAGTATTTTTCAATAGCCTCTATGAGGGAAGAGTGCTATCTTGTTTTCAATTTAAGAATATGGTGGAAGATCCAGTAGACAGCAAAACTGTAATGACAGAGTTGAATTGAACAACACCAACAATCAACTGATAATTGACATTTATAGACAATTTCATCTAACTAACAGAATACACTGTCTTCTCAAGCTCATGTAGAACATTCAGTAAAACATATCACATTCTGGAAACAAAACACTTTGACAAACCAGAAGGAAAAGAAAAGAAAAGAGAAAAGAAAAGAAAAGAAAAAGAAAGGAAGAAAGAAAGAAGAAAAGGAAGGAAAAAGAAGGAAAGGAAAAGAAGAAAGAAATCAAATGTGTATGTTCTTGGACCAAATGCAATTAAACTATAAATCAGTAACAGAAAGGTAATAGGAAAATCCCAAAATACACGGAGATTAAACAACACACTTCTAAATGACGTGTGGATCAAAAGAGATATCTCAAAGGAAATTTAAAAGTATTTTGAACAAAATAAAAATGAGAACTTAGCAAAATTTGTGGGATGCAGTCAAGTCAGTGGTTAGAGGAAGTTTTATAGCATTGAGTGCATTTACTATAACAAAAAGAAAAGTTCTAACATCCATAATGTAAGTTGCCATCTTAGATAACTGAAAGATAAGAGCAAATTGAATCCAAAAAATAGAAAGAATAAGAATTTGAGTAGAAATTAATGAAATTAAAAACAGAAAATCAATAGAAAAAATCAAAGAAACCAGAGGCTGGTTCTTTGTAAAGATCATTAAAGTTGATAAAACACTATCCAGCTAAGAAAAAAGAGAGACAGGAGGCAAGACACAGATTACTAACATCAGAAATAAAAGAGGTAGGAGATTACTATGGATTTTGTGGACATTAAAATTATTATAGAGGAGTACTATGAACAGTTCTATCTCCACAAATTTAATAACTTAGATGAAAAGTACCAATTTCTTGAAAGATGTAATTTGCACAAGAAGAAATCCATAAAATTAGGTCAGTAGCCATTAGAGAAATTGAATCAATAATTAATAACCATCTAAAAGAAAACAACAGGCTCAGATGGGGTTCACCAAATATTCTATGAAACATTTAAAGAAGAAATTATACCAATTCTCCACAGTCTCAGAGTATAGAAACAGAGGAAATACCTCCTAACTCATTCTATGAGACCAGTGTTAGCTAAATATCAAAACCAGACAAAGATTATAAGAAGATTAAAAATCAAGATTTCTCATAAACATTCATGCAAAAATCCTCAGAAAGTATTAGTAAATTGGACCTAACAATGTTTAACAATAATTGCACATGGTGATGAAGTAGGATTTATTCTAGGTATGGAAGGCTGGTCAACATTCAAAGATCAATTAATGTAATTAATCACATCAACATATTAAAGAAGAAAAAGCACACTATCACAATAGATGCAGAAAAAGCATGTGACAACATCCATTACCCATTCATGGTAAAAATTCTCAGTAAACTGGGAATATAAGAGAACTTTCTCAACTTTATAAGGACTATGTATGAATAAATAATTAAGTAAATAAATAAGTAAATAACCCCTCCAGCGTGTAACGGTAAGAACCTTAAAACTTTTCCACTAAGATCAGTTAAGATAGTTTCCTCTCACCACTCCCTTTTCAACATTGTATTGGTGTTCTAGCTAATATAATAAGAAAAGAAAAGAAAAAAAGTAGAGGAAAGAAAAGGCATGCAGATTGGGAAGGAAGAAATAAAACTCCTTGTTTGCAGATTACATGACTATCTATTTAAAAAAATCAAAAACTCTTTAAAACTCAAAAAACTCAAAAACTATTTAAAAACTGACAAAAACTCCTGGAGTTAATAAACAATTACAGTACAAGGTTAACTTACAAAAGCCAATTATTTTCCTACATATCAGCAATGAACAAGTGAAATTAAAAATTAGAACTACAACACTATGTACATTAATATCCCTTAAAATGAAATACTTAGATATAAATATAACAAAATGTGCACAAGGTCTACAGGAGGAAAATTATAAAACTATGAGGTATGAAATCAAAGCATTATTAAATACATGGTGAGATATTCCATGTTCATGAAATGGACTCAATATTGTCAGTATGGTAGTTCTTCTCAACTTGATCTATAGATTCAGTGCAATCATAATCAAATTCCCAGCAAATTATTTTATGGATATTAACAAAATTACTCTAAAGCTTACATGGAAAGGCAAAAGACTCAGAATAGCCAACACAATACTAAAAAAGAACAAAGTTGTAGAGCTGACACTACCTGACTTCAAGACTTACTATAAAGGAACAGCAATAAGGACAGTGTGGCATTGCTAAAACAACAGACAAGTAGATCAGTTTGACGAAATATTGAGCCCAGAAATAGACCAGCACAAATAAAACCAGCTGATTTTGACCAAGAAGCAAAATAAATTCATTGGGGGAAATGACAGTTTTTCCAATGAATGGAGGTGAAACAACTGGATATCCATATGCAAATTAATTAATCTAGACTAGATCTTGGACTTTTTGAAAAATTAATTCAAAATGGATCATAAAATTAAAAGTAAGATATAAAACTATAAAACATAGGATAACATAAGAAAAAAACCTAGAGGACTTGGGTGTGATGATAGTTTTTCAGATAAAAATATCAAAGACATGATCCATAAAAGAAATATTGATAAGCTGGACCCATTAAAATTAAAAACTTCTGCTCTGCAAAAGACAATGTCAGGGAATAAAAAGACAAGCCAAAGACTGGAGCTAAATATTTGCAAAGACACATCTGTTACCCAAAATATTCAAGGAACTCTTCAAACTTAATGGTAAGATAATAAACAACACAATTAAAATGTGGGCCAGAGATCTTAGCAGATACCTCACCAAAGAAGATAATACAGATGGAAAATTACCATATGAAAGGATGATCCAAATCATATGTCACCAAGGAAATGAAAAATAAAATAATAAGATACCATTACACAACTATTGGAATGGCCGAAATGTGGATGTGTAGCAACAGGAACTCTTATTCATTGCTAGTGAGGCACAAAATGCAACAGCCACTTTGGAAGACAGTTTGGTGCTTGGTTAATACACTAAAACAGACTTTCAAAATGAAACATGCTCTTAATAAAAGCGATCATTTCTTTTTATTTACCCAAAGTAGTTCAAAACACATTCTTCATTTTTGTTATAATGTTTTTGATCTCTACTATTTCTTTCTGTTTTTTCTTAGGATTTCTATCTCTTTGTTTACATTGATCATCTGTTCTTGCATGTTGTTTATTTTATCCATTAGAATCCTTGTTATATCAAGCACAATTGTTTTAAAATCTTGGCCTGATAATTCCAGTATCCTATCTCTGTCTGGTCCCAATGTTTGCTATACCACTTCAAAGTGTGTTTTTGCCTTTTGTTATGCTTTGAAATGTTTTCTTTTTTTTAAATTAGTATTTTTTTAATTTTTTAATAAACATATAATGTATTATTAGCCCTAGGGGTACAGGTCTGTAAATCGCCAGGTTTACACACTTCACAGAACTCACCATAACACATACCCTCCCCAATGTCCATTACCCCACACCCCTCTTCCGTCCCCCTTCCCAGCAACTCTCAGTTTGTTTTGTGAGATTAAGATTCTCTTATGGTTTGTCTCTCTCCCAATCCAATCTTACTACATTTATTCTTTCCCTACCCCCTCAAACCTCCCACGTTGCATCTCCAGTTCCTCATATCAGGGAGATCATATGATAGTTGTCTTTCCCTGATTGACTTATTTTGCGAAGCATAATACCCTCTAGTTCCATCCATGTTATCGCAAATAGCAAAATTTCGTTTCTTTTGATGGCTGCATAGTATTCAATTGTGTGTGTGTGTGTGTGTATATATACACACACACACCACTGCTTCTTTATCCATTCATCTGTTGGTGGACATCTAGGTTCTTTCATAGTTTGGTGATTATAGACATTGTTGCTATAAACATTCGGATGCATGTGCCCCTTCGGATCACTATGTTTGTATCTTTAGGGTAAATACCCAGTAGTGCAATTGCTGGGTCATAGGGTAGCTCTATTTTCAACTTTTTGAGGAACCTCCATGCTGTTTTCCAGAGTAGTTGCGTCAGCTTGCATTCCCACCAACAGTATAGGAGGGTTCCCCTTTCTCCGCATCCTCACCAGCATCTGTCATTTCCTGACTTGTTAATTTTAACCATTCTGACTGGTGTGAGGTGGTATCTCACTGTGGTTTTGATTTGTATTTCCCTGATGCCGAGTGATGTGGAGCACTTTTTCATCTGTCTGTTGGCCATCTGGATGTCTCTTTTCTTGATTGGATTATTTGTTCTTTAGGTGTTGAGTTTGATAAGCTCTTTATAGATTTTGGATACTGGCCCTTTATCTGATATGTCATTTGCAAATATTTTCTCCCATTCTGTCAGTTGTCTTTTGGTTTTGTTAACTGTTTCCTTTGCTGTGCAAAAGCTTTTGATCTTGATGAAGTCCCAATAATTCATTTTTGCCCTTGGTTCCCTTGCCTTTGGCGATGTTCCTAGGAAGAAGTTGTTGCGGTTGAGGTCGAAGAGGTTGCTGCCTGTGTTCTCCTCAAGGATTTTGATGGATTCCTTTCTCACATTGAGGTCCTTTATCCATTTCGAGTCTATTTTCATGTGTGGTGTAAGGAAATGGTCCAGTTTCATTTTTCTGCAAGTGGCTGTCCAATTTTTCCAACACGATTTGTTGAAGAGGCTGTCTTTTTTCCATTGGATATTCTTTCCTGCTTTGTCGAAGATTAGTTGATCACAGAGTTGAGGGTCTGTTTCTGGGCTCTCTATTCTGTTCCTTTGATCTATGTGTCTGTTTTTGTGCCAGTACCATACTGTCTTGATGATGACAGCTTTGTAATAGAGCTTGAAGTCTGGAATTGTGATGCCACAAACTTTGGCTTTCTTTTTCATGAAATGTTTTCTTAATTGGTTGACAGGATGGGCTGGGTAAAGAAAACAGCTATAAATAGGCCTTTAGTAACACCGGGGGTGAGATGTTGGGGGAAGGGAAGCTTTTAATAGTCCTATGATCAGATCTCAGTCTTAAATGAGTCTATGCCTCTGGACTTTGAATTTCACACACATTTTAATGTTTTTTTCTTGCCCCCACCCCCAACTCCCTTATGTAGAACAGGATGGCTAAAATAGGCTGGAGGGGGTATTTTTCTTTCCGAGGACAGTTAGGCTCTGATAGCACTTTAGCAGGTTACCCTCTGGTTAATTAGTTTCTCCTGAGGGTAGATCTTAAGAGCAGAGTGCTCCAGAATAATTCAAAAACGGTCCCTCTCCCCTTCCACTGCTGGAAGCTCAAGGGTATTTTTCTCTGATATTTACTGTGGGAATCTGCCAGAGCTCCAGGGGTAAATCTCACAATATTATGAGGGCCATTCTGATGATTGGCTTCCCCCGGAATTTTTAACTCTCAGACTTGTTGGCACAGAGCCTCCAGCGACTCATCAATTAAAGTTGAGGTTTTCCTACCCCCTGCTGGAACCTGTTCCTACTGCGGTCTCTGTTCAGATAGGCACTGACTTCCTGTATTTGCCTGTCTCTTCAGTCTTGCGGACAACTTTTACCTTGCGTCCTCCCCTCTTTTACGGATCCAAGATGAGTTGATTTTCCCATCTGTTCGGCTTTTTGCTTTTTGTTAGTAAGAAGTGGCAACATTCAAGCTTCTTACATGGGATCCTAAAATGGAAATTTAATTCCTTCTTAAGATGGTGGTATGTATAATTTAGAAAAAGGAAATATGGATACAATGCATATCGGTTGAAAAGTAATCACGACAGCAGCCACTATTTAGTTAGCACTATTTTAAGCTTCCAGGGAAATGGTAAGTACTTTTGTGCAGGTTCCTATTAATGGAAATATTATTATATGAGCTCTGAGAGTTCTCATTTGAGGCTAAAGGGCACAAACTTACTTTTAATACATTTTTGCAGCATTGCAATATAAAATAATAAAATCATAATTTTAGTTTCACTAATAAGGGAGTAACCATCTTATAAGAATTGCACACAGTTTTCCTGAAAGTGTCAGACTTGTTCCAGATCATTTCATTTAAAGTAGATTGTTCAACGGGAAAACCTTGATATCTTGCTCATGGCAATGCATTTATCATACTATATTCTTATTAAAAATATTTTCCTAGCAAGACAAATATATCACTTAGATGATAAATATCAAAATCAATCTTTGCCCTCAAACATAATACACTTCTGCATAACATACTATGTAACTGGAAAATACCACCATGGAAAAAATATGATAGCAAGAGAAAAACAAAAACAAATCCCCAGTATACGCTCTAGATCTATTTTGTCAAATCCTGTTTAGCAACCTTTATAAATATTATATGCTGTGATAATAATTTTTAAATAAAATCCAAAACTGTGCTCAAAATATGTTGGGATGAAAAAAAAGAAAAAGAAAGTAAGAAGAGATAGAAATAGCTGATAATTCTCCACTCAAAAAAAAAAAAAAAATCAATGAGCAAAAAAAAAATACAGATGATGTGACTTATCTTCTTTACAACTACTCTTAATCAAGCATCTAGGTAAGTTTATATGCTTTGCAGATGGATCGATAGTAGCTCACTTTCAGAAAGATATCTATTACTAGGGCACAGGTCTATGCACTGATTCTTGTTTGCCTACAGTCTTCAAGTATTTGGGAAATAGCTATATTAGAATTAAATTTTTATAGGGAAACAAACATACATTCAATTTTTATTATCCCATATTTTACCTAAAATAAATATAAATAATGTAAATATAGTAAATATACAAAATAAAATAAATTGCTAAAATAATTATAAAGAACACGTCTTTGAAATAGTTTTTAAAACAAAATCAATTCTATAGCATGTATACATTTGTACGCATGTGTTTACTTATTTGTACTTTTGTCTATCTTTGTGCATTTTATAATTTTCAGGCCTTCAATCTCATCTCCACAATGGAATTTGCAAAATGGGCAAACCATGCCTTTGTGCCTGAAAGCTTGATGCTGATCTTCTAGATTCATGTCTTTTTCATTCCTCACCCTAATCACAATCAAATTCTTCACTTGGTTCCATGATTGGCTTGAGAACAGTTTGGATTGAAATCACATGAGTGACACAGATGGTGTCTGATATTGCATTCCAGTTTTTGGCTTGACTCTGTAAGCTGCTTACTCAGTGGTGGAGGAGAAGGAGAGAGCTGCTGACAGATGACACTATTAGGACAATCATAGCCAAGATAGACTGGCACCATTAGAGTGTTCAACAATCTGTTTTATATCTCCATGTTTCTAAGTCCATATTATTAAACAAACGTGTCCTTTTTTACAAGGAACATAACACCTGAAACAGAGGCCACTTTTTACTCTTTTAATGTCCCATTAAGCAGAACGATTTTTTTTTTTTAAAGGATATCTGTATTGAGTATCAGGCTATATGTCATAGTGGTTAACTCTATGTAGTAATAATATATTAACTTCTAGTAACATTTTAGATATATAGTTTACATTTATTTTACATTTTTGAAGGCAAAACTGTTATATTCATTGTAACTTCAAGCAAGTTAAGAATGTGCACATAATATTAATTCAGTAGTTGACTTGATTTTTAATAGTTAAGCATTTCAATTCACCATGGGTATCATTTTGGAAAAACTATAGGCATTTTAAAAAGCTAAGTATTCCTTTCAAGTAAATTATAAGTAGAGTGTATTTATTTTCTAAGATGAGTGTATATACAATGCAGAGGGTTCTTTCTTAAATCAAAGTACAAAGAAGAAAATGCAAATCAAATGTATTTCAATCACACAGAGATGATTGTTAACTTACTGATACAGTTTTTTGTCCCACGTCTATGCCCATTTCTCAATATTTATGACATACCACATATGCTATTTGTTTAGGAATATTATCTGTCTATTTTTATTTGTAAGATAAGTTGGAAGATGAGAGAAATTGGTTGTGAAAATGTAGCAGTTTATACATAATATAATGATTGTTGCAACCAAAGTTATGGGGTCTGGAAATAAAAGAGTAAAAAATCAACATTTGCATTTGTCACTTCCTGAGCATTTTCTCATGTTCATCTAATTTTATTTTTAACAGCAGCCCTCTGAGATAGGCATCTTATTTCTCATTTTTTCATTTGAGAAAACCATTTTCTGTGAAGATGGAGAATTTATCTAAGTTGATATAACCTGTGAATAATGATATAGAACATGATGCTGGCCTTTCCAGATCCAAATCATATCTTCTTTCTCTACAGTTTTGCCTAAGAAGAATATTAGTAAAACCATGTGTATTCTGAAGAATATATCATCAAAGTGAGCTCATGGGTTAAATGTTTTAGGGAGTAAATTAAAGAAAAAAATGAAGCATTCCAATGTTTAGAATGACCGAAAATAACAAGCTTCCTTCATTTTTGTGGGCACAGCCCAGATCTGATTACTTTATATTCCACAAAAATGATTCCAGTAATTTTCCTACAGCTAAATTATTATAATGTTTGGTAATATTTTTCTGTCTTAGCCAATAAGCTAGCAGTATAAGTTGCTTTAATGAACCAAAATGAAAATGATGAAAACTTACATTGACCAGTTTGCCACAGAAAATTTAATCTACTTAAATTCTGAGTTTAGGTGTTTTTGTTGGATGTAGAAAATTATACGGGAACTTGGTGACACCTAACGTCCCTTATCATAAGATCTAGCAGTTTTGCTCCTTGTATTTAGCAAAAGAAGTTGAGCACTAATGTCCACACAAAAACCTGAGCACCTTTGTTTATGTTGATACATAATTGCCCAAACTTGGAAGCGATCAAAATGTCCTTCAGTAAGTGAATGGATAAATAAACCGAGGTACATCCAGACAGTGGAATAGTGTTCAGTGAATAATAGAAATAAGTTATGAAGCCACAAAAATAGATGGAAGATCTTTAAATGCCAAGTGAAAGAAGCCACTCTGAAAAGGCTACACATGGTATGATTCCAATTATGCGATGTCCCGGGAAAAGCAAAAGTGTGGAGATAGTTTAAAGATCAGTGGTTGGCAGGGGCATAGGAGAAGGAATGGTGAGATGAATAGGTGGAACACAGGGGATTTTTAGGGCAGTGAAACTGTTCTGTATATATATTTGCATATGTTATACATATCATAACACATTTCTCAAAACTCCTAGAATGTACTACACCAAGAGAGAATGTCAACTATAGTCTTTCGTTAATAGACTGGCTCATCAATAGTAACAAATATAATGCAAGATGTTAATAATATGGAAAGGTTGAGGAGGAGGTTGGTGGGAGGAGGTTGGTGGTAGGAGGGTATATGAAAATTCTTTGTGGTTTTGAATCATTTCTTCGTAAACCTAAGAATGATATAAAAATAAAGTCTGTAATAAGAAAAATTAGGAGAAACTTAAAAATATAGTGAGTTTGGTCATCAATTCAGTGATACACACATTCTACAAAATCTCTCAATTCTCCACATCATGTTTTAACTACCATTAAACACCCCTGTTTTTCTTAATAGCGAAATTGGAGATATCAATATTCACTACCTCCCTTCTTCTTTTGTGTTTCCTTTTTACTCATTCCATTTTTAACAGTCAAGGCTGTTCTTAGAAAAATCTTGGATGGCCTGTACATTGCAAAATCCACTGATCAGTTTTCAGACCTCTTGTGAAATATTTGACATAGACAATCACTTCCAATTCCTTACTTGCATCTAGACAATTCTCTTCTTCGTCCTTTTAGGATGATATTCTCAATCCTGTTTGCTGATGTTTCATTTCTTTGATTTCTCAATTTTTTTTTAAGATTTTATTTATTCGTTTGTCAGAGAGAGAGAGAGCACAAGCAGGGAGAGTGGCAGGCAGAGACAGAGAGATGGTGTGAGACTATATTTAATGAAAGCAAGCGCTTCTGGAAATCTTCTGCTAAATGTATATATTTACCTATTCCTGGGGGAAAAAATCCACTTCAAAATGTAGTGGCTTGAAGTAGGGATCAGCAAACCTTTTATGTAAATGATGACATAATTTTCTTAGGTTTTGTAGTCCATAAATTCTCTACTGCAACTAGTTGACTCTACTGTTGTAGCATGAAAACAACTGTAGATAAAACATAAAGAAGTGGGTGCAGCTGTGTTCTAGTAAAGCTTCATTTACAAACTAGGGGGCCAATATATGAGCCCTAGTTTTCCAAGCCTTAAAACAGCAACCATTGGGGCGCCTGGGTGGCTCAGTGGGTTAAGCCGCTGCCTTCAGCTCAGGTCATGATCTCAGGGTCCTGGGATTGAGTCCCATATCGGGCTCTCTGCTCAGCAGGGGGGGCCTGCTTCCCTTCCTCTCTCTCTGTGATCTCTTCCCTTCCTCTCTCCTACTGTGATCTCTCTCTGTTAAAAAAAAAAAAAAAAAACAAAAAAAAACAGCAACCATTAATACCACTTTTGAGTCTGTGGAGTCAGGTGGGTGGCTCTGCCATGGTAGGCTGGACTTGGCTGATCCTACTAAGTTAGGCTTTCTAATGTGTCTGAGATCAGATGGCAGGTTGCCTGAGCTGACTCTCTAATCTGGCTTCACTCACAGGCCTGGTGTCTAACTGGCTGTTTGCTGAGGCAATGTGAATAACTGAGCCAAGTGTCTTCCATCTTCCAACAGGCTAGGCTGCAAATGTTCATGTGGAGGCTTGGCAGTGCCCCAGGGAAGAAAACGGAAACAAGTAAGGCTTCTTGAGAACACATTCTGTTGGCCAAAGAAAACCACAAGGCCATCCCAGACACAGTGAAAGCCTATCAGATTTACTCTTATTGGAGATGCTACACAGTCAAAAGGCAAAGAAATATGTATACAGAGAAGTGCAAAATGGCATCCATTTTTGCAAGCTATCTACCATTATATGATTTTCACATATTAAGTCAAGCAAACTATTTCTAGGAAATAATCTATTATTAAAAGTACTTTGTGTCAGTGTCAAATAAATAAATAAAGCAGTCCCCATTATCCTAGCTTAGAACATTTTCTGAATTTGGTGATTAATCTTTGCCAATATCTATAGGTATCTGTATACTGCTTTAATCATATGTGTCCTATTTTGCCTATGACCTAAATTACCAGAGCCATCTGGACATGTACGATGACTTTTAATTTGTAGTTTCAGCTAATGAGTCTTAGGATTTCTGTTTTATTATTTACATTACGATGTCTGAAACACATCTCTAGTGAAGTTATGTTAATTATCTTAATTTGCTAGACAATACTGAAACTTTATCTCCTGAAAACAAAACAAAAAATTCTAGATTTTAATCTCTAGTGTTAAATATCTCCATGATGCCTTTTTATTTTGGTAGTGCCCTAGAGGTAGTGATTTAGTCAAATATTTTATTACCTGCTTATCTCTGTTTGCTTCATCAAGCTGTTTAGAAAATGAAAGCAGATGGTGCTGGTCAGAAATGTAGTTCATAAAGACAGTTACTTACTCATTAAAGTTTGTAATAGATCTACGCAGGCAGTGCAGAAAGGATTTTATCTATCTATTTATTTATTTATTTATTTATTTATTTATTTTTGATGATAGCAATTGATTTTTTTTCCCATGTACTGTCTTATCCACATAAGGAAGAAAATATTTTCTAAAATTATTTTCAGAAAAATTTACTCTTCAGATATATGTATAAAACTAATAAAAAGTAGGATATAGTCTAATAAATTTATATTTTTGTCATAGGGAAAATTGCTAAATACTTATTAATGAATTATATTAAACTAATTAAAAAAGAAAGGTTTTTACCCTATATCAACTAAGGCCACCTCTATATTAGAAGAGATGGAATTATAAATTAATTTTACAGATAATTTCAACTTAGGGCAATTTTTTCTCAATTATCTAAATCTTTTGATTAACTTATTTTGAAGACTGTCAATTTATTGTTATTATTTTGGAGTTAAATTGATATTTCTTGACACTTGATGAATTGATATGACTATTGAGATGCACTTTGGTATATTGTCTGAGTATTTTCAATTTGAATGATTAATGATGAATATTATAGCTATTTATGGAAACATCAATTTAATTTACTCTGTAAACATTTCTGGCTAAAGTAAGCTATTGTAAGGAAAGATATTGATTAGAACTGAATGTTCCATGAAACTGCTCACGTTACATAAATTTTTCAAAACTCTTGAAAACATAACCCCCCTCCCATTATTCTTTACTCAAAATAGCAGCTTTAGCTTCAAAAAGCCTCAAGCTCTCCTAAGCTCACACATATATATACATGCGCGTGCGCGTACACACACACACACACACACACACACACACACACCCCTTATAACACAAAGACCGTAAAACCTGGCATATATTATGTTAACTTCTCATAAATTAATTTCACAGTTTTGAGTCTGAAAGAAGTGTTCCTGAGGCTGCAGTTTTAATTCTGGTATTTCTATTTTCTCACCCTACGCAAAATCAAAATATGTTTTTATTGAAAGGATTAATTGGCATATTTAAAGTTGATGCATAATATTATAGTAAAATGAAAAGGAATTTAATCATAAAATATTCATTCTTCCATAACAATCTTTATTCTCATGTTTGCTTTCTTTCTTATTCTTGCACACACTTAAAGAAAAATAACTTTAATTCCTCTTATCTATTGATTATTTTGACGCTAAAAATCCCTCTTGGCTTTGGATCTATGAACTCCACTCAACGCCCTTTTATCTTCTTTTACTTGGGATAACTAGCTACTCTCTGACTTAACAAAGGCAAAACAAAACAAAACAAATTTTAAAACCTCAGGTTAAAAGAAAGAAACAGAAAGATCTTTCCTTCCAAGATCTCTCTATTTTTTTTTTCTTTCTTTCTTTCTTTTTTTTTTCCCCTGTCACTGTCAATATATCCTGGTAGCGGTTAGTCAGATGAGAAGATTATGGTTGCTTGTTATTTCTCCTTACCAATTATTAGAATCCCGAGATAGTTTTTCCACAGAAAGTCCCACATTTTATTTCACAATGAAGAAAACTTTTGATTCTCATTAGATATATTTCTATTTTACTCTGTTAAGTGTTACTGATTAAACTATAAAAACTGTAGGTTTTCAGGAATTTCTGGATTAGGACCTCTTCAATTAATTCATTTAAAGTGTTCAAAACTCTTTTAATAAATGTAATTCATGTTTTAAAATATAATTTTTATATTATAAAAAATGAAACAAAGTGGCATGCTAAAATCAAATGATCATTCTACAGTTAAATAGCCTTTCTATGTTACAGAAATATGCATTATATCAAATTATTACTTATGAGTAATAATAAAAGCAATCTTTTACATAATTTGAACCTTCAGAAACTAAAAATTTATAAACTAAAAATTTCTAAAACGCATTATTCTTGTCCTGTCTCACCATGATTTCTATTTGTGTATCTTTTAATATGCGTGAAAATGAAAGCCAATGGCTATGCATTACTATGTAGTCCTTTAAATTGTATTGTTCAAACATTTAAGTCAAGATACAGGAAAATAATACTTTTTTATACTAGTTAGGCAAGGGTAGTCACCAAAGAGACCAAGACAACACCAAAGTGAACAGGAGAAAGAGTTATAGACAAAGATCATAGCAGAAGTTTTGACTTAGTTACTATATTCTTGGAACAGTTACTAATAACAAACAGACATCCTATCACCATTTATCTTTCTCAGCAAGAAGCCATGAAGCTTGGTGTGTTTTCAGTGAGTGTGAGAAGACTGCTATGCCCTGAAGTAGGCTGTCTCCTCCTACTAGAATAGGTAAACAGAAGAGTACATGATATGGGGGAGAGATGAGAGATGACATGAATACTAGTAAATGTTGCTATGTATGATTCATGGATGCTGTTGTTATTTTAAATATGTGGATTATTTTACACGTATACATTATTTTATATACATGTACATTATATTACATTTGTATGATAGAGATATACTGCATGTTGCTATTTCATACTGTTATGTTAGTTTATAACGAATTAGGAATGGTATTTAGGACTAGAATATTCCACTTAAAAAGATAGGCAATAGCATTTCAGGGGTGTGATAGTATAAACTATAAGCATTATTCTTCCCAGTAAGGTGAAATCAAAATAGAGCCTGAAAAAATCTAGAACGAGAATAGAATAGAAGAAAGGAAGAGGGCGGAGGGATTTGTGATTAACTGTCCTAACTGAAGAGAGCCCAAAAACTACTTTTGTAACATTATTTGACCTACAGAAAACACAGACAAATTAATCAAGACATTTGATGAACAAATAAGACAGAAGAGGAGGACCCAAGAGCATCAGGGAAGTCTGCCTGCCAGAGAGAGTCTATGATGCCCCTGGTGCCCTGCATCCCACGGGCACAGAGCATTTATACAGCTGTTGCTTTCCTGCTTGCTTTATTTTGTCCTCAATTTGATAATTTCTCCCTTTTAAAAATCACCTGTTGTGGGCCCTTGGCCATTCACATCCAGCAGTTGTTTTGTTTGCCCCCTCCTTTTATATGTCATTGACCTGTTTTCCTTCCATACCATTGAATGTTGTCTGTTTCTTTTTTCATTTCTCTTTGAAAATGCAATACATTGTTGCCTTGCGAGAATGTTTTTCCCAAGCACATGAAACTAACTTAATCTAGAAGAGCTTGTAATTCAGGTTCATAATTTCGTATTATGGAGCATATTAGGAGGTACCATCTATACTATTTGAAACTCTAGGTCAGTAAGGACTGCTTAAAAAAGACATACTTTTTACATATTGAATTTTATTTTTGTGTGCGTAGGTGTAACACATTATTTATAAATAGAGTAATGCTGGATAAATTATCCCTGCAATTTATTATTTTTCTCCCAAGCTGTTAATTTTCATAGTAACAACAATACAGGAAAACTTAAATAAATGTTTAATGAAGAAAATATACCATCTATATCAGTTTTTTGGCCTGAATAATTAGTCACTGTCTTGACTGACATTATATAAAAATAATGTTAATTTAATTGAATGCTACGTTTTATCTTTTGTGTGTCTTTAAATATTGTATACAATATAAAGTTTTTCGTTTCTACTTTATATGATATTGCCGTGGATAATTTATAAAATATGATTTAAAGTACAATAAACACAACAAAAGTGATAGTCAAAAAATAGGGACATGATTCAACATAAAATTAAGTTCATCAGTCAATGAATAAGACCAATGAGTAAATAGAAAAATATTCATAGCACATAATAGGCACTGCATAGTAGGCACTGTTGACTAGTAATAATAGTTTTCAAGATGATGATGATTAATGTTCAAATTAATCACCCTTAATGGTGCAAAATGCAAGTCTGTAATTGAAGCGGGTCCTATAAGGTGGAGGGTATAATCTAGATATCTAAATAAATTACATTATTTGTAAAGTGGAGTAATATGAAGGGGTTTGAGAATTTCACATGGTCCTGAACTAAATTTTTCAGTTGTTTTATTTTCTAAGTGCCACAATTCACTTTTACAATTTATGTATATACATCTACATATAGCCATGTGTTTTTTGGCTTCATATATCTTTAGTCAGAGATTTTTTTCTCATTTATTTGGTAAGGTTGTATTACAAAAATGAGAGTGTGGATCTATTTTATCTTTTTTTTTTAGTATATTTATTTATTAGATTTATTTAATTGTAAAATAAAATGTGAAGCCATACAAATCATATAAAACAAATGTATAACCCAAGAAATTATCATAAAGCAAGATGTCCATCAACCAGTTACCCCATCCCCCACCAACCTCCCCTCCAGCAACCCTTGGCTATGATTAAGAGTCTCTTATGATTTGTCTCCCTCTCTCATTTTTTCTTGTTTTATTTTTTCCTCTCTTCCCCTAATCCTCTGTTTTGTTTCTTAAATTCCAGGTATGAGTGAGATCATATGATAATTGTCTTTCTCTGATAGACTTATTTCACTTAGCCTAATACCCTCTAGTTCCATTCCTGTTGTTGAAAATGGCAAGTTTTCTTTTTTTTTTTTTTGATGGCTAAGTAGTAGTCATATATATATATATATATATATATATATATATATATATCCCGCATCTTTTTCTTTTTTTATCCATTCATCTGTCAATGGACAGTTGGGTTTTAGTTTGGCTATTGTGGACATTGCTGCTATAAACATTGGGTGCAGATGTCCCTTTGGATCACTACATTTGTATCTAGAGTAAATCTCTAGTAGTACAATTGCTGGATTGTAGGGTGTAGCTCTGTTTTCAACTTTTTGACTAACCTTCATATTGTTTTCCAGAGTGGCTGCACCAGCTTGCATTCCCATCAACATATTTTTTTTCAACGATATGACAATAATATAAATTTCATTATTAAGATAATAGACCAGATGCTTTCAAAATTCATACAGTTTCTTAGTTTAGTATATTAATAAGAGACAAGGAAATGTTACTAATCATCATTTTATTATGCATACTTAAAATTCTAATGCTCATAAGTCATTTCAGATAGAGAATTCTCTACTGTTTCTTCTTTCAAGTAAAATATATCCAATTTAATTCTCTTTCATAAGCTAACATCTTGTTGATTTTTCTTTAATAAGGAAACCAAGAGTTGTCTATACTTGCTTCATATTTAAAGCTTTAATGTGGTTTCTATTGACCAATCTTTATCATTTATTATTGAGTAAATTGGTATTATCTATCTTTTTCTAATTAGCTTTAACACTAATAGCCAGGGGAAAAGATTTGTGTGGATTTTTGAAGTCAAATTTATAGAGTGGCCTGATAAACATATAATTAAAACTACACAATGCCTTAGAGTTAAGATTGTATTCTGGTTTGTAGAGTCCAAAATCATGCCATTCCATGAAGCAATTACTTCTGATGGAATAAAATGTCTGAATGATAATGACCACTATAATGATGTGATAAATTTTAAATGATGCTAAGAATATTTGTGTTTATTTTGTTGTGACAACATCTTTCTAATTTACTTTCCAAATTTAAATGTACTACTTAAAGCCTGGAGCATAAAATGAAAAGCAGACTGCAAAAATTTCTGGAATATTCTGATTCTAGCAATGAAAAATTAAAAGACTACTTTAGATTCAGGTTGTACCCTTTTAAATCTCAAATATATTTCCAAATTAATTGTGACAAATATCAACATTAAGTATACATCACAAATGACTAGATGATAGTTAATACCAAATGATAACTTAAATATCTTCAGGTCTTCAAATATGCCCCACACACTTTCCCACCTTGGTACCTGTGCCTTATTCTTGTTTACCAGTGTTCTCTCCCAGGTAAACTTATTCTTCAAGGCCCACGTAATTACCAGAGCTTCTATTAGGCTTTCTGTGATTTTCTTCCCTGGAATGAATTGCTTCTATGTCTCTGCTTCTGTAAAACCTTGTGCTTAACCTCTATTATAACACATTCTACATGGTATTATAATTATTTCCTTAGGTATTTGCCTCTCCATAAGATTTCCTATTTCTTGAAGAGAAGGTCTAATTCTGACAGATTTTGTATCCCCAGCTCCAAGCACACAACCTGATACATCTTGATTATCTAATACATATTTGCTGAATGAGTGAATACACAATTAGTCAAGAGAATCGAACAATCCCAGATTTGAGGCCAGAATGAATGAGCATGCTGTGACCTCAAAAGGTTGTTAAGCGAGGCACTGACAAGCCTCATGGGATTGTTTTGCTGGATGGTGGTTCTTAATCTGGCTGTTTGTGAATGTTGTTTATGTGAACTGACTGGCCTGGCCTGTAGTTGAAATTAACACTCCTTCTCTGGCTCCTTGCATGAATCAAGGTTATGTGCTGCCTAACGAGCGTTCTGAAATATCAGGCCTGACACTTTCTCCAAGTTAATGACGATAACTCAATGTATGGGATCATGTATTTTATGGTTCTAAATTTATTGATTTAAAACCCCGAATAAAACTGTAACTTCTGCAACACATAACCATCTTTGTGAGACCCATTGGAATAAACTTATCAGAGGAGGCTGTCAAATGGGTAAGTTACTTTCTGAATGTAAGACTTTCTCTAAGGTGTTCTAACTCCTGTAGGTCTCTCAAAGAGCACTTACTAAATTAATATTATAACCCTTCTAGTCTAATGTACCTCTCAATGAATTTGCTATATTCTGACACTCTACCTTCTTTATTCACCATATATAGGTCCAAAGTATTCCTTCCGTGAAGGCTTCATTTTATCTGGATAGAGCTGTATTTAGTCAAGAATATCCTTGAAAAGCCACTTGGATTTAGAACTCCTAAGGTTTTATATTTTTCGCAGCTTCTGAGTCTTCACATAGCCCCAGGTCAGTCACATAACTTCTCTATACCTAGATTTATTCCATGTTGGATGAATAGTGTAGTGTAAAAATGTCTTTAGATTCACAGATTAAAAGGTTTTTTTGTTTGGTTTTTTTTTTTTTAGAGCAAAACCCTTTTAGGTTCCCTACATGCAAGGGGAAAGAATAGCCCCGCTAATATTCCTGAAGTCAGCTTTCTGTGCTTGCCAGCAACCTCAAGTCAGGCCTCTTTAGGGGGTGGGCTTCTGGTGGCTTTGCTTGTTCTGTCCCAGGTAATGATTTCTGCCTCTGTCTCTGGCATGAACATACCGTGGATGCTCAATAAAGATTTTCTGCCTGAAGTAATTAATTCATCACTCATTCATTCTTTCATTCAAAAGACACTTGTCAGGGGCAAAATCAGCCCACTGGGACTAGAATCTTACATTCTGTTAATTCTGAGGGTTATTTTTCCCCCCAGTCTTTCAAAAGGAAAATTAGTAATTTGGATTTTCTGCTAATATTGAACACTATTGACAAATATCACAGAAGAAAAGACTTGATGATTTCCAAAGAAGATAAGTAAAATAATGATAGCAAAATAATAGTAGTGTGTGTCTTGGTCATTCATTATCTACAAAACCCCATGCTTAATAAATGTATTGGTAATATTTTTTTGCACTAGATGCCTTTTTGAGATATTTGCAGATAATGAAATCAGGAACAGAAGTAACAAATTTTACACAGTATGTGATAGTGTTTAGACTGGTAAACAGATAGTCTAAAATAGGTCCTAAGATCTTAATACTTTGGGGAGAGTACTAGTATTTATGTTTCCAGAAATTTTGTTAATATCTATGTGTGTGTGTGTGTGTGTGTGTGTGTAAGTATCATAGTCACTCTCTCCAACCACGAAAAAAGTTGTTAGACAATAAATAGAATATACTTCAATCTGGGTGCTTAATAGACCAGAGCTCTTCTGTTAGACAATCTCTTCAAATTCTATCCTTTAGAAAGAAAACTATAATTATGATTAATTGGAGACAAAATTTTTCAAGATTGGAAAATAAGGATTTAATAAAGTGTTACTGGGTTAAAGTTGAGTAAAGAAATGAGACTTTATTAAAGGTCAAATTAACTGAAGCATTTTTGGGAAATGGAATAGAATGTTTTTATATCTTAGTAAAATTTTATATTGAAGATTTCTAAATTTATATCAGATGAAACAAAAAGAGAAATTGTTTTCCTTCCAGTTGATTAATATAGAGATGGAGTTAAAACAAATGATTGCTACAGTTTTAATAATTAATAGTGTGTTTCAGGATAGGTAGCTCATTCTAAGTTAAAATTCCTCAGATCTAATAGTTTATAACAACAGTAATAATAATAATACAGATTTATTTCTGATCCATGCTGTGTGTCCACTGATGGTAGGCCATGGAGTCTGCTCTACTTCATTGTGACTCAGGAATGCAAGCTGGGGGAGGCTCTACCTCACTGCTTCCGTGATTGCTAAGACAGGCAGCAAAGGATGAATAAATCATAAATTCTGGCTTTTAGAGTCTTTTTTGGGAAGTACCATAATATCATTTCCAATTACTTTTTTTTTTTCTGACCAGAGCAAGTAATACTGACATTGCAAATTTTAAGAGACATAGATAAGAGAAATCTTATAAATACTTACACAACAGAAAGCTGGGAATGTTTGGGGAACTGCACACATGACTCCCTCATGGTGCCACTTCCAAAGAGCACGAGGGAACAAAGAAATCAAGTAAAGTATTTTCTCAAGGCCAACTGAGGAGAGATGTTCCCTCAGCTAAGCATTTAGACTGCCACTAGGGCTGCATTTTATAGTTACTAGAGGATTTGGGGCATCAGTTTATAACGCTTCCTTCCCACTCAGAAGTAAACTTTTCTAATAAAAAGCTAGTATACTTCAGTTTCACGTAATTATCCAAATAACCATCTGCCATTTTTCCCATGGTTCAAAAATGTTTCCCAATACACTGTCCCCCTACCTCAGGAGTACAGTCCTTCTCACACATGCAGATTTTCACTGTAGAGAAGTGGA
This sequence comes from Mustela nivalis, assembly GCF_964662115.1. Taxonomy (NCBI): domain Eukaryota; kingdom Metazoa; phylum Chordata; class Mammalia; order Carnivora; family Mustelidae; genus Mustela; species Mustela nivalis. The sequence goes on from NC_139026.1 coordinate 31,378,851, forward strand.
TGATTTAAGGTAAACTTCGATTCACATATAATTTTCAGGCACTAATAATCATTACCACCTGTATTTTATAACAGATGAATATACATTAGTGTTATATATTGAGATATAATTGACATATAATTTTAGTGTCAAGTGTACAACATAATGATTCAACATTTGTGTATATTGCAAAGTGATCACCATAAGTCTAGTTAATATCCATCACTATACATAATGACAAATTGTTTTTCTTAAGAGGAGAAATTTTAGGGGCACCTTCATGGTGAACTTGGTTAAGTGCCCAGCCCATGGTTTTGACTGAGGTTGTGATCTCAGGCTCAGTGTGGGCTCTGCTTGGATTCTCTCTCTCTCCCTACAACTGCTCCCACAAATAAATAAATCTTTAAAAAAGGAGAAATTTTAAGATTTATTCTCTTAACAACTTTCTTTTTTAAAGATTTATTTATTTTAGAGCAAGAGCGAGTGAACCTGGGGCAGAGAGGGGCAGAGGGAAAGGGAGAGAGAGAATCTCAAGCACATTTCCTGCTGAGCACAGAACCTGATGCAGGCCTCGATCTCATGACTTTGAAGTCGTGATGTGAGCTGAAATCGAGGGTCGAATGCTCACACCGACTGAGCCACCCAGGCACCCCTCTCTTCGCAACTTTCAAATACATAATACAGTATTATTAACTATAGTCACCAGATTGTGCATTTCATTCCCATGACTCATTTATTTATAATTGTAAATTTGTACCTTTTGACCCACTTCACCCGTTTTGCTCCCCACCACAACTGGTAACCATCAATCTGCTCTCCGAATCTATGATCCCATTGTTGTTAGTGTTTGTTTTAGTTCCACTTATGATTAATATCATAGAGTATTTGTCTTTCTCTTACTTACTGCACTTAGCATAAGGCCCTCAAGGTCCATCTATTTTGTTGCAAATGGCTAAATAGTAGTCATATATATATCACTTTCTTTGTCCCGTCATCCATGATGGACAACTAGAGCTTTTGCATATTTTGGTTATTGTAAATAATTCTGTAATAAACATAAGGATGCAGATTTTTTTTCTAACAGTATTTTCATTTACTTAGGTAAATAACCAGTGGTAAAATTGTTAGATCGTATGGTATTTCTATTTTTAATTTTTGAGAGCCGTGATACTATTTTCTTTAGTGACTACACCAATTTGCATTCTCTTTAGCAGTAAATAAGGATTGCTTTTTTTCACATCCTCACCAATATTTGTTATTTCTTGTCTTTTTGATAATAGCCACTCTAAGAGTTGTGAAGTGATAGCTCAGTGAGGTTTTGATTTGCATTTTCCTGATGATTAGTGATGTTGAGTATTTTTTCATGTACCTGTTAGCCATCTGCTTGTCTTCTTTGGAAAAATGTCTATTCAGATCCGCCTTTTTTTTTTTTTTTTTTTTTTTTGGAGGGAGAGAAGTTGGGGAGAGTAGAGGCAAAGGGAGATATAATTTTTTTTTTAAAGATTTTATTTTTTTGACAGCACAATTAAGGGAAGAGGAGGAATGGAAGAGGGAGGAGGAGAAGCAGGCTCCCCTCTGAGCAGGGAGAACAATGCAGAGCTCAATCCCAAGACTCCAGCATCTCATGAGCCAAAGACAGACACTTAACCAACTAAGCAATCTAGGCTCCCCGAGAGAGAGAGAGAGAGAATCTTAAGCAGGTTTGGCACCCAGCATGGAGCCAACAAGGGGCTTGATCTTATGACCCTGAGATCATGACCTGAGATGAAATCAAAAGTTGGTTGCTTGACGGATCCACCCAGATGCCCCCAGATCTGCCCATTTTTAATTTGGATTATTTGGTTTTTGTTATTGAGTTGTATGAGTTCTTCATATATTTTGGATATTAACCCCCTTATCAGATACAGGATTTACAAATATCCTCTCCCATTGCCTTTTTGTTTTGTTGACAGTTTCCTTCATTATGCAGAAGTTTTTTAATTTTGTTTTTCACAACTGATGTATGTACATTGGTATTTTTTTTTTTTTAAGATTTTATTTATTTACTTGACAGACAGAGATCACAGGTAGGCAGAGAGGCAGGCAGAGAGAGGAGGAAGCAGGCTCCCTGCTGAGCAGAGACCGTGATGCAGGACTCGATCCCAGGACCCTGAGATCATGACCCGAGCCGAAGGCAGAGGCCCAACCCACTGAGCCACCCAGGCGCCCCATGTACATTGGTATTTTCTTGCCTAAGAACTGCTGGTCATGTAATTCCCACAAATACAGCTTTTTTTTTTTTTTAATAGTAACATCATTCTTGAATTATTTAATCAATATCATGCTTTTGTTTGTTTTGTCTTTTTTGTCTGTGTTTGTGTTATTCTTATCCAAATATAAGAAAGTGCTAAACTGGACTTTTGCTCTCAGCTACTTGGTGAATTACAAAAAAATTACAAAAAAAAATATTGATTTTTTTTACTTTTTTTTTTTAAAGCAGTTTTAGGTTTACAGAAAAATTGAATGGAAAGTACAGATAATTCCTAGATTTGCTCTGTCCTGAGAAAATTAGCTTTCACTATTATTAGTATCTTGCATTGGTGTGGTGTGTTTGTTACAATCAAGAAACCAATAATGATTCATTATTATTGATTAGAAAGCATAGTTTACATTATAGTTCATTTGTACAGTTCTGTGGGTTCTGATAGGTGTATAATGTCATATCAATCATTACAATATTGTTATAAACAGAATATTTGTGTCGCTCCAAAATTTGTATATTGAATTTCTAACCCCCAATGTAATGGTATTTAGAAATGAGGCCTTTCGGAGGTAAGGGTTGGACTAGGTCATAAGGCTGGGAACCTCATATTGGAACTAATGCCCTTATATGAAGAGGGGGAAGCAGTCAGATTTCTCTGCTCACATGCACTAAGGAAGGCCATGTGAGAGCATCACCAGTATGAGGCTCCCAGCCTCTAGAACTTTGATGAGTAAATGTTTGTTGTTAAAGCTACCCAGTCCACGCTAATTTGTTATGGCAGCCAGAGAAAACCATGGCAAATATCACACACCTATAGTGCTCCACCTGTTCATCCTGCCCTCTCTCCCCTAAACTTTTCACAATCACTCACCTTTTCACTATCTCCATAGTTTGGCTTTTTTTGGAATGTCATACAGTTGAAATCATCTAATATGTAGGCTTTTGGGATTGGTTCCTTTAATTTAGCAATATACATTTAAAGTTCACCCACATCTTTATATGGCTTGATAGCTCATTCCTTTATATTGTTTCTTAGTATCCTATTGCAAGAGTGTACCACTATATCTATCTATCTACTTATCTATCTATCATCTATAGTTTATATTGGTTACGAATAACAATGCCATAAACATTTGTACACATGTTTTTTTTCTTTTTTAATGTGCAGATAAAATTTTAAATCAGTTGGGTTATACCCAGAAGCATGAATGCTGGATTGAAAAGTAAGAAAGGGGGCCAAGGGATGGGCAAAGTGGGTGAAAGGGAGTAGAAGATGTAGGTTTCCAGTTATGGAATAAATAAATCCCAGGATTAAAAGGCAAATCTTGGGAAATATAGTCAATGGTATTATAATAATACTGTCGTGTGGTGACAGATGGTAGCATAGTGGAATGAATAGAGAAGTTGAATCATTTTGCTATACACCCACAACTCATGCAACATTGCACATCAACTATACACAAAGTAAATACTTAAGTTTTGTTAGAAGGTGGAGGAGGGACAGTAAGGTATCCTCCAGACAGAAAAGCCCCCCACCCCTACCTTTTTTTTTTTTTTTTTTTTAGTATAGCTTACACTGGTTTCAGGTGTACAGCTTAGTGATTTGATAAGTTTATACATTATGCTCTGTTCACAACAAGTATAGCTACTGTCTGCTAATATCTGTAATATTGTTATTGCAATATCATTGACTGTATTCCTTATGTTGTGAGAAGGCAGTTTGAGACTAAAAAATAAAGCAGGCCACTTGATACTGTTTAAATAGCTTTGTTCAGGGTAACTTACTGACCTGATGAGGCAGATGGAAGATTTAGGCACTATCCAGCGATTCTCTGTTAAGTCTGGACCTTAATCCACAGCTTTTGTAGAGTTAGGGACTTGTGGTGAGATCAAAGCATAGTTATCGAAAGAGGAACAACCTTCCCACATTCCACTCAGGGCATATATTAACCTCCAAGAGGCCTGGCACTGGGGGCAGGCATTGCAAGGGCACAAACAGGATGGAGAGCCAGACGTGGAGTCAGTGTCATCAGCACTCCTACAGGTTTGTAGGAAACTGTTAAACCATCTTCCAAAGCACCTATGACATTTTGCATTCTCACCAGAATGAATGAGTCACTATTGTTCTACATTCTTCAAAACTACTATTGTCCCTTTTTGGGGGGTTAGGGGTGATGGGATTTGGCCATTCAAATAGGTGTGTAGTTGTATGTCTTTTTGTTTTAATTTACATTTACACAAAGACAAATGGTGCTGAGCTCTTTTAATATGCTTATATACCACATACAAATATTCTTTGATATGGTGTTTGTTCAGAACTTTTACCCACTTCTTAACTATTTATTTGCTTTCATTTTTGTGAACTTTTAAGAGTTCTTCAGATATTTAGGATAAAAGCAAATATTTCTCTCAATCTGTGGTGTGTCTTTCATTCTTTTAACTATACCATTCACATAATAGAGAGTTTTAAATTTAATTAAGTCTAACTTTAAGGCGAGCAGAAAAAAATTTCTATGTTGCCTCTTGTCTCTTTTAAAAATTCACCTGTTTAAGTCAGGTCCATGATGATAATGTCTATTATAAATAATGTAAAATCAAGTGATTAAGAACTATAATTATATCTGTAAAATTCCTTTGCTTTATCACATAAGCTAATAATAGGATTAATATACCATTGTCTTTAAAAGTCCTATTCATGCTTAAGGAGTGGTATTACACAGAGTATATACACAGAGGGGAGGAACTGTAAGTACTATTTTAGAATTCTGCCTACCACAATGCACTTTTTGGCCTTCAACAACTCACATCTTTCCAAATGCAAACTATATTCACCCACTCCCTAGGTGCCCAAGAATCTCATCCCAGTATGACATCAGCTCACATTCCAGTTTTCAGCCAATTCTAAATCTCATTAACTCAAAACCTCAAAGTTCAAAATTTTATCATCTCAATAAGATATAGATTTTTGGAGTATAATTTGTTAAATGCAACAATTTAGGTCACAATTCATTTCTCTCCTTATCTTAAGCTAAACTAAAGGCACATGGGGTTCCATTTGTTTGGTTTCTGAATAATAAAAATGAAGAAACTCAATAATAAAATGAAGTCAGAAGGTGTCTGAAGTAGAATGTCTACCTTAATGGAAATTTCTTTGAAAAATGTTGACAACTTGTTGAAATAGGAAGCCTACCTTAATAAAGACCTTTGAAAAATGTTCACAGAAGAAATATTTCACAAATATTAGTGTAGTTTTCATATCCCTTTAAAAAAGGAAAGTTCCATTTCCATATATCATTTAATATTATTAAAACTTATCGATCCATTGATACTAGAAGGAAAAAGTAAGCCATATAGTTAAATGTGTAATCTGTATGAGGTTTTTTAACAAAGCTCAGATATGCTTTTGATCTTACAGCTTTATGAGGATGTATTTTGATTTTGATGGTATAGTTTTAAGGATAGGGTTTATCCCCTTACCTTCTGAGGAGTCTTAAGAATCTTTCTATATACCTATTTTTTTTTTTAAGATTTTATTTATCCATTGGACAGACAGTAGTAGTAGACACAAGTAGGCAGAGAGGCAGGCAGAAAGAGAGGAAGGGAAGCAGGCTCCCCGCTGAGGAGAGAGCCCGATGTGGGGCTCGCTCTATACCAGGACCCTGGGACCATGACCTGAGCCGAAGGCAGAGGCCTTAACCCACCGAGCCACCCAGGCGCCCCATGATTATGTTATTTTGACGTCAAAGAGTACTGTAAGACATGCCAGTAAAAAACCCCAGGAAACTTGCCCTTTCACTCCCCAAGGACAATCATTTTCTGTACCTATACTTCTTACGTGTGACATTTGCTTTGATATTTCAGTAGTTTAACATTTCTATATTAGTCTATTCATTTTAGATAACTATTGATTTCCTCTTAATCTACTAACCAATAATAGTCTGTGTTGTTTGTATGATGTATAATTTTACCTTTATATATGTTCATATTGTCTATATACAATGGGTTTCATAAGATGGTATAACTGTATTTTTAGTAAATGTTTTGAATTTTATTTCAATGTCAGTAAGTGATAGTCTGGTAAAGTTATTTTAATTGCTGCATAGTACCAGCATATGAATGCTTCAGTATTTATTTTGGAAGGCAGCTATGCTCACCACTGTGCCACCAATGCTGAATACTTCAGTATTCATTTAAAGAATATCTTGATGTTTGAAATTCACATTTCAATCTAATAAATTCTTTCATTCAGTTAGCGGCACATGTTTTATCTGTGGATCACTAGTCTGAAAAATTTAATTATTTAGACAATAGCTTAGAAACTGAGCCTTCTCGAAAATGCAATCCCTCCAACAATCCCTCCCCACCCCCCGGAATCTGTTAAGATACTTTTTTTTTTTTCTTTAAAGAAGGTAGAGCTCAGCAGAAAACTACTTGGAAGTTAATTACTCATGAATTAGAAGAGTTTTGAGATTGTTGTGTTCAAAGGATACCCCCAGAGGTAGACAAAAAACAGCCAAAATTAAGAACTGAGAGCCTGACATCAAGGAAGAAGAAAGAAAGAAAATCTTGCAATCAGAACTCAAAACCAGGGAATTTTGAAATTCTTTAACTTAATAGTAAATATCTCTATAGTCCTGGGTAGCCCATCAATACATTATTATGTTCCAATATGCAATGAAGAATCTTTTTTTTCCTAATTAAGACCAATAAACTGTAAGTAAAGGTAGAATTGATTTTGATAGCCACTGTTAAAGAATGAAAGATTTTTAAAAAATGAAGGGAAGGAACTATATAATGAATCTTAGATTCCATATTTAAAAATCATGTTTTTGTAACACTTTTTTTTTTCTTTTTTCTTTTTTTTTTAATTTTTTATTTTTTATAAACATATATTTTTATCCCCAGGGGTACAGGTCTGTGAATCACCAGGTTTACACACTTCACAGCACTCACCAAAGCACACACCCTCCCCAATGTCCATAGTCCCACCCCCTTCTCCCAACCCCCCTCCCCCCAGCAACCCTCAGTTTGTTTTGTGAGATTAAGAGTCACTTATGATACTTAGAAGATAGTATTAGTTAGCTGAATGTTTGATAGTCAACATATTTGTGAAATAATAATAGATATATATTGGTCTGCCTTTGTTTCCTGCTAATATTTGCTCTTTGACCCCAGTTCTTGACACAGTGTTCTCCAAAAGTGCCCTTGTAATTTCCTAAGTGACAGGGTGTCTGACACTGAGCTCCTAAATTGCTTAGAATTTCCTGGGTGATAGGAATGCTTTTGTTCTGATAAGGTGACTCTTGGTGGACCTGTTCTTTGATGGAAGCTGGTCACCAGGAAAACCAACAGATAATTAGAAGATTGGAACTTTGAGCCCCACCTCCTGTTCTCTGGAGAGGGGAGAGATACTGGAAATTAAGGCTATGATTGATCATGCCTCTCTGACAAAGCCTCCATAAAAATCCCCAAGCCACAGGGTTTAGCGATCTTCTATGTTGTTGAACCACATCCATGTGCCAGGAGGGGGCACACTCCAACTCGAGGAGGACAGAAGCTTCTGAGCAAAAGGCTCTTCAGACATGGCCCTCTGTATCTCTTCATCAGGCTAATCATTTGTATCCTTTCAAATATCTTTTGGCCTTAGTTAAGTAAACTATTTTCTTGAGTTCTGAGAGACAGCCTAGGAAATTAACAAACCCAAAGAGGGAGACTTGGGAACTTCCAGTTTGTAACCACATTGAACAGAAGTTGTGAGGCAGCTGGGCACCTCCACTACTTGTGATGGGCATCTGAAGTAGAGGCCAAATTTGTGGGACTGAGATCTTAACGCGTTGGGGTCTACACTTAACTCTGGTTTGTGTCAGAATTGAATTGTAGGATACCTAGCTGATGCCATAATTGGTCAGTGTGGGGAAAACCTTCACACTACCAGGCTACAGACCTGTTCTGTGAGTAGTAGAGGAGAAATGCAAGATTATTTCTTTACAGGGTAAAACGAGAAGAGCAGAAGCTGTTGGTAAACAAGTCTGTGATTGGATCAAAGTCAGCTCCATAACATTGTGGACATAAATGAATGTGCCTAAATTTTAATCTTTTCAAAATTAGAATGAATACATTGAGGAATATGGCTATTATAAAGAATGTCCTGGCATGAAGTAAACAGCCAGTAAACGAATCCTATCATAATTGCTCGCTGACATTAAATTCTTCACACTCTGATGACAATGGAATAAATGTGAAGCTGAGACAGAAAATAATTGTTAAAACTTTCTATTCACCTCAAAGCTTGTAGGAGTTTTAGAATATGTGTTCATAAATGATTCTTATCAATCTATACTTCAAAGTACTTTTAAAAAATCATGTGTATGAGAAACTGTAGTATCTTTTCTCCAAAGCCGAAGAAAATAACTACATTTAATTATATTTGAGCAGTGCAAAAAATTTTAAAAGTCCCATTTCTGCTTAGCATCTTGTCCTCCACCTCAGACAAGCTTCTGTTTGGTTCTGTAATGTAGCAATGAAGTCACAGACCAATTTACAGTGCTTTCAGGTTGGATAGTTGACTTCAGTGAACGCTCATATGGGTATTCTGTCCAAACAGCATGCGAGCAAATGCAGCTGGCATGTCTGCAAGAATATGTGATCATGACGCTTGTGGTTTAATTATATCAAGCATAGAGTTTGAGTCACTCTCTAATTTATTCTAAAGACACATCACTTTAATGGGATTTCAATGAACTGTGTGCCAAAGGCATGGTGTTAAAAGCAAAATGTACTGTTTTTTTTTTTTTTTTTTTTCTTTCCTCTGCAGAACCAAAGGCATTGATCAAGCCTATGATTAAGTGCTAAGGGAAGAATATCTTCCATAAGCATAAGCCCTCATTATATTTCTCTTTGATTACAAAGAAACTGTGTGCCAAACCCCTATTTTTGGCTAAGCATTGACATACAATAAACATAAACATGGTCAGGGAGTCTCTGGAGGTGAATTGATAAATGCGGGGAGTATAAATGTGTGTGTGTGTGTGTGTGTGTATCAGCTGTTTTAATCCAGTAAGTATACATTGCCGGACACCAGTTGTATCTGTATCAAGGGAGTAATCTGGGTAGCTTTATGATATGATATGATATGTGTACTGGATGGAGAATTTAAGAAGCACTGAATCATTTTTTCCTTCACGAATTCAAATTCAACCATTAGAATCCTGCTCTTATGCTAAAAGATGCAGATACAGTGTAAGCATATGTATATATATAGGTCTTTTTTTCTGAAGGAGATGAATACCAAGAAAGGATTTCACTCTCATGATAATATAGAAGAGTAATATTGAAGAGTTTAATAAAGTTACATAGTGTAGAGAAAGATATTGTAAGAAAATAATATTTGAGCTAAAGTATAGCAGTGAACCAGCTAGCAAGACATATGTGTCTACATTTTGGTGACTCCATTTTATGACTTCCTGGAAAAATCACCATTTAGAGATGCCTGCTCATGATAAAAAGGGAATTATTATTTTATATGGGGAAGGTCTTCTTTAAATATGCCCCCCATCTTTTTTGTATTTTCTTCTCTCATTTAAACATTTGGATAAATGATCCACTTAATAAAATATAAAAATATAATGGGGCTCCTGGGTTGCTCAGTGGGTTAAGCCTCTGCCTTCTGCTCAGGTCATGATCTCAGGGTCCTGGGATTTAGTCCCACATTGGGCTCTCTGCTCGGCAGGGAGCCTGTTCCCCTCCCTCCCTCTCTCTCTGCCTGCCTCTCTGTCTACTTGTGATCTCTCTCTCTGTGAAATAAATAAATAAAATCTTAAAAAAAAAAACCCAAAAATATACTGACAAACCTCTTGGGAAACTATTGTAATTTAAATCCACAAGTAATAATATTAAACTTAAGAAATGCTTTCCTCAGAAGCTATAGCTTTACTTTGTGCCTTTGAACTCCTGGCCAGATAGAAATATACAACAACACACTTAAAGGATCAATCTTTGTAAAGAATAAATGAAAGCAGTTTTTTCTCTGACAGATTATAATTAACTGAAACTTCAGGGAAAGAAAAAAAAAACCAAACAAAAATTCCCTTACAACTTTCTCAACTGGCTTTTGCATTAAATTTTTGCATCTAGAAGTTTCAGAAGATAATTTAAATGAATTTTATGAGTTTTCTAGCTACTTAATTTTCTCTCTAAATGTTAGATTCATATAGTCTAAAGATCATGCAGATTTATAATTAGATCAGGTAACATCTAAGAACGCACACCATTTTCTTTATAATCTTCATGAATTTGGAATTGCCATTTCGGAGAACATTAGGAATAATCTGTGCTTATAATATCCTTCCATTTTAAAAATATTCTGCATGTTCCTATACATTTCAGTCACCATATGATTGTTTTGCATTAATGGGTTTGAAATTACAACTATTTTTTACCTCTTTATGAATTTGTGTTTAATTCTTTTTAGATACAAGCATAACTTTGATAAGATCTCATAAGATTATCTGCCTCATTTTTTTGAACCCTGGAGCCCCATTTTAAACTTACAAAAAGGTCCTCTCTTTATTTTGTTTTGATTTAAAGAATAACACATTGTCATCTCTGTAACCCCATGTTTACGTAACTCTTAGCAGCCCGTCGACATTCTAGGGAACCTGATCTGACTGCTGTTTTGTGTCTACCATTAAACAGCCCTTTAAGAATGTCTGGTATTTAGCTGAGGGCATCTCACTTACAGTCACGAATAAGTTATATTATTGTTGAGTGTCTGTGTTTGTCAAAGTGATAGACTTTGATAGAGGCCACAGACAGGGTAAGTGAGAAGATCCATCCCTTCTTTATATGTGTTGTATTAGAGATTATCCAAACTATACTGCTTGCTGCCACATAATTTATAGGATTAATAATAAAATAGATCTTTCAAATCTAATTCATAGCCTCCCTCCACTCCATAAGGATTACTTGTCAAATATGGGCTGTCTAATTGATTAGAGACCCAGTCTTCTAATCAAAATCACTGTCTCTGGTGCGTTCTTTTCCTGGCTTTAGCTTGCTTCATTAATTCCTGCTTTCCTTAAGAAGAGTCCTTCAAAGAGGTTTTGACTTTGCAAGTATATATGCTTCTGCTGAGATCACTCCATAAGCTCACTGGACACACCTAAACATGTTGGGATTCCAATTTGGCCTCAACCTGAGACTTTCACTAATGCCTACTATGTCTTAGACACCATATCTGACCCTAAGAGTTCAGAAACATGACACATAGCTCCAAATCTAAGGTAGTTCAAAATCCAACTGGGGATAGAGTCATGTAAATAATTTCAATACAGTGGGAAACTCAGTATAATAGAAACACTTATTCTATGGAGGTACATAAAATTTGATGGCTAACTTTTCCATAATTATATTTAGGCTTAGTTTTGTTTGTTTGTTTGTTTTTAGTATGTTTATCTGGTAAGTGATCCGCCTCCTCTAGGAGTTCCACAAAAAACTTAAATAATACCAGAGGTCCAATTTCTTTGGGACGACATAGAGATAAACTTATTAATGCAACAACAACAAACATATGTAATGGTGTGTATGTATGTGTGATTGGTTTTAGTGTGTAGTGTGTTAAATAGTGTAGTCCCAAATCCATGTACACCCAGAACCTCAGAAGGTGACTTTATTTGGAAAAGGGGGACTTTATAGTGTCAAAGAAGACCCAAACTGTACACTAGTTAAATTAATAAAGTCAGATTTTATTCAGTAACACTAGCAATATGGGGAAAGAGACTTTAGTATAGAACAGAGCTCAATTTTGAATAAGGCAAGGATGAGTAAGGGATATATAGCCCAGGAACAGGGTGAGGGAGTCCAAGGATAGAAAACTGCTATGAGCAGACAAAGGGAAGGGGATTCTTGCTAAACCTACTTAAAAGGATTCTTGCTGAAGGCAGGACAAGGTGATCAGATATCCAGGGTGGGGATGAGGACTATGTTCAGTTTTTAAGAGATCCTATACCAAGAGTAGGGGGGATGGCCTAGCAGGATTCTTTGCTAAACCTAGGCTGGGCAGGCCAAAGAAGGATTTGGGCCAAGGTTGAAGCCTAGTCTGGAAGAGATCTCTGAGGAACCTGACTAAAGTTTGGTGGAGAGAATTTTGTCATCAGATGTAACTAAGTTACGAAGAGGTCATACAGGATGAGGGGAGGGGGATGAAATTCAATATGACTGGAACTCTTAAAAGAAGACAATAGAGACACAGCCACACTACGGGAAATGTCATATAATTATGGAAGCCCAGATTGGAGACACACGTGTACAAGCCAAGGAACTCCCAAAGACTGCCAGCAACTACCAGAGACCGGAAAGAAGGCAAGGGAAGATTCTTTCCTAAAAGCCTTCTGAGCAAGCATGACCCTGCTAACATCTTGATTTTAGACTTCTAGCCTCCAGAACTGTGGACAGTAAATTTCTGTTGTTCTAAGCCACCTGGTTTGTGGTAATCTGTTATGGCAGCTCAAGGAAAAAAAGTATTATGTTTACATGAGCCCAGGGATAGGGAGGATTGAAAAAGAATGCTCACAGAGCAAACGGTGCTTTCTGTTTTGGGAAGGGGGTCAGAATGAAGCTGGAAATGGGGTTTAGGAAAGGACCTCACTCTATACAGGACTTCATGCTGGACATTTTCTTGTCTTTTTTGGGAGGTAGAGCACACTGTACTTTTTCTACATTTCTTTTATGAAGTGTTTCATCCTTTTTTCGGCTTTGTGTTTTCAATAGTATCCAAATGCAGGACAGCATTACAAAACAAAGAAAAAATAATGTAGACAGTGGACATTGGGAAAGTTTAAGCTTTCTCAGAGGAAGGCTGAGCAAACATACATGTACTTCAGTTCAGTGAATAGCACGTGCTGTGTTAGGGTGCTGTGGCTTACCTCTTCACAGATGCCCAGAAACAGATCCTGAGGTAATTTATATATATGTATATATATACATATATATGTGTGTGTGTGTGTGTGTGTGTGTGTGTATTTTAAACCTTTTACACTTTCTATATTAAAATCTTATTATTTTGTGTTCTATATTTCGAGTAGTTCCTTACATACAGGTACAAACCTGGCAATGTATATCAAAAGGGGAAATGTCAGTGTCTATGGTCTCATTTTTGTAACTTACATCTGGTGTCTCATCCACTGTGAAATGTAGAAGATAGTACAGGTTCATTTAGCTAGTATTCATCATAGATCTTTTTTCTCTGCTAATGACACTTTGATAGTCTGTCACTTAAACTATGAAATTAAATAGGTATGTATACAAATGATATTTGTAATAATTGGACATTTATGTTATGAAGAAGCCCTATATGGTTTGAGCAAATAGAGCATTGACAGTCAAGAGGCTGTGTCAGGAGTCATCTATTTAGATCTTTTAGTCTCAATATTTACATTTTAAATTGAATATCTTCACTATATATTTGTGTGGGTTATTTTGAATATAAATAAAATAAATATTTGAACATTTTACCTTCAAAGAAGAAAATATATACAATTACATGCTCCATGAAGGAATGGATTGTTATCCATTTTGTTTACTGCTAACTCCTTAGTTCCTTGACCAATATTTTTGTATATAGTTGCATTCAGTAACTATTTATTCGTAAATAAGCAAATGGATGTAATAATGCATATACTAATGCATCATTTAATTTCCACTAGGAATTATCATCTCTGCCTTTTGCCAAAAATGCTAGGAGAATTATATTAATGACACTGACCCAGATATTCAAACACAAACTTAAGTCTGCGTGATAACATTCAGGTAAGATCACATTTTCAGAAAACCAAATTTTAGACTGATTTGATTGTTAATTCGCTTTTTACAAGGGTTTTTACTTAACTCATTAATTTATCTGCTTAGGTAAAATAGAGACCAATTATGATAGTTTGCAAATTTCCAATTACCCTGATTAATTATTAAGGGTGTGATTTTCTACAGAGGCATAATTGCACTGACATAATCTCTCAGTGTCCAAAAGACTGTATTTGGTGACTTACAATTTTTCAGCCTTTTAGCATACCTATTTCACTGCATATTACTTGCCCTGTATTCTGTGTTATTGCTCTTGCAGCTTGATTATATTTTACTACAAACTATTGGGAATGCTGACATATTTATTAGACTTACGCAGCTTTAAAAGAGGATTTTTGAGATTCATGATGAATGTAAATGCATGTGAAAAAACCCTCAGTTTTAACCATTTTTATTCAATATATACATTTATGTGTATGTGTACATGTGTGGCGACATCTTGTTGATTACTGACTGTTATGAAGAAAGCAGGCATGATATTTTTCACAGAATTCCAGATTTAATAACTAGCTGTGTACATTTTTGTGCCATATTAGCAAATATATTTACAGACTTCTGGGGGTTACCTTATGTGCCAAAGGTCATTTGAAAATTCCAAAAAAAAAAAAAATGAAAAGAAAAATGAAATGAAGTCCATCTTTAACATCACTAGAATATGTCATACAAAATTACAATGCTTAGAATGATTTCTGCCACTGCAGGAAAGACAAGTTCAAAGATAATCAGATAACCTTAATTTCAATGATTCCTGTTTAGAGCTACAATAAGCTCCTCATGAGAGATCAAATAATAAAAAACAGAGGCACAAAAGCTGATCCTGACTTTTCAAGGAAAATCAACATTCAGAGGAGTTACTTACTATCCTCACAGCATGTGGAAGCCTCAAGCCAAAGATAACGGAATTGTTTTGGGGCTGGTTCCCTTTGGACTGGGTGGAACATCCCTAGCTAAGGCACCACAGGTGGCAAAGGAGCACGGCAGAGGTGCTGAACCCACGCATGCATCCTGTTGCTCTTGTCAGTTAACAGGAATCAAGGTCTAAGTGCCGTAGAGATTACATGATTAGGGATGGTTTCGGACCAGGGTATTAACAACCCTTGTTAAAGGAAAAATTTCTAAACACTAAAACAATTTATTCTCTTCATCTTTGGTAACCTTAAGGCATGTCAAATTAGGTTTTCTATGACAGATACATCTCGTGGAAAGGTTTTAAAGAGTCCAGAGGGCTTCAGAATCAGACTTCTTAGGATGACCTTACTCTCCCCTGTCAAATGTCATTAAGACTAAATTATTGCATTCCCTGGATAAAAGTTGATTCTCTTTTAATTACAGAGTGTGAGTTTCTTCATTGGTTAGCCTCCCTAAAAAGTTCAAGCTTTTCCTTGGGCATTTTCAGTAGATGTATCTGACTTTGCCTTAATATATTGGGAAATTACTGTGAAATATATATCAATTAATGACTGTGGACCATTTTATCATAGTTTTCTAGTAAAGCCAAATGTAACCGAAGATAGAGTGCAGTGGCAGTAGTCTGGTGGAGAGGGGGTGTTGTTGTTCTTTTTTTCCATAGAAAAAGTGACTATTTGGACATGGGAAAGAAAATAATGCCAAAATATAGAAATAATTTTTGAATGAAAGCTATATACTGCATAGTTAATATTATATTCTTATTTATATTGAAGATAAAAATTTATGAAATAAAAATTAATTCCTAGAGGATTTTAATAACAATTTCTTTATCCATTATGACCAGAGTGTGTGTGTGTGTGTGTACATATATACACATATAGACATACAGTATTTTTATTATAGTATATATACGTTATATTTTTTTTCTGGGAAGAAATATATACATATATGCCTGCTTTTATTCATCTATCTTCTTACTTCTTGGAATAAGCTTCAGTTAACCACACCTTTATCAACATGCCCATAGAAAGCTGACTGGCCAGTGTAGAAGCTATTGCAGTGATAACTGAGTTGAATATTAAATTCAAACATGCACATCGAGTAGTTGGGTCTCTTGGAATTGGCCCTTCATACTCTCTTTGTACAGCTAATCCATCTCAAAGACGTATCAAACTTCTTGCTTTTGTTGTTCTTACTTGAAATTTTACCGAATTCATTTTGAATTCTTTAACACAGGACATAGTGTACGGATGCCAGATAACAATTTTAATTACTTTTTAATTTAGAAATAGGAACATAAATCCCAATAGAAATAAAGTAAGAGAAATAATTCAAAGTCAATTAAATGAAAGCACGTTTTGGACACTTCAGTGATAATACTTATTTCCTTCTATAATTAGATTTCATTTGGTTCTCCTACTAAATCAAAATTCACTTAAAGATTCTTAAAGAGAATTCATTCATTTATATATACATATATATGTGTGTGTGTGTTTGTGTGTGTATTTGTATATGTATATACCCTCGTCTGAAACCATCCCTAATTATGTATATATGTATATTTGTATATGTATAAATATATATATGTTTTACTAAGCTCACTTTTGATAAACCTGAACAATTATCTGCAATGAAAACAATCAAATAGTGGTTTAAGTTTAAGTGCTAGTAACATGATATATACTTAATTTAAGAACTATGGTTGAAGTCGAAAAACATTTAGAAAACCCGTATCAGGAAGACATACTTATTGCTAGAAAGGGCAAAACATGAGTAAAACAATTAAACCAGCAGGTCATTGCAGTACAGTGGATCTTTACAAAATTTAAATAAACATACCACAAAAAGAACTTCACCACAAAGGGAAAAGTATCTTATTTTAGCAAAACACTTATCACATATCAATATGGAGTAGGTGGGAAAATCTGAGATAAGGTAAGAATATGCAGAAGACTAGATTATCAATATGACATGCAACTTCAGTCCATAAATGCACTATTTTTCTTAGTTTTTGGAGTTTAAGAGGAGAATTAATGTCCATTGAGAACTTACTAGTTTCCCGATGTTGTGCTGTACAATTTCCTTGGGGTTACCATGGTGGTCCTCTTTTTAAAAATGTAAAGTGTACCTGATAGTAATAATGTATCTAAGTAATTCTCAGATCTCTTTTCCCTAGACAAGAGGCTGGGGTGGGGGGTAAGGAAGTGGAGTCCCTAGAAAGGAAAAAATGGGAGACCAAAATAAAGAAATAGAAGACACACTCAGACACATTTTGAGCTTGAATCTCATAGATTATGTGGATAAAAATCTAGATTAGCCATCTATGAAGAAAATTTCCTATGACTATATGAGTGTGATTTTCAACATATTCCTAAAAGATGAAGGAAGCTAATGAAAAGGTTAACGTCTTATTATTGCAAGATAAATATTTCACTCAGCATTTTCTTTTATATTCCTTAAATTATGTACATTTTTCATTTCTGCCATCTTAGAAATTTTTAAATAGGCAAGAGTTTTGTTTTAAGTGCTGGACTCTTTCCCAGTAATATGGGACCTGGTAGATGGATTCCAGGAGTAGGCAAATTGCAAAGTACAGCCCACTTGTGTTAATGGATGGAGAGGCAGAATGAGGGTGAAGGTGGCTTGGAAGCTGAAAGAAACAACCCAAAGATCTAATCCACATAGAACATTTGTAGAGGCTAAAGAAATCAAAGCAAGTAAATGTATGTTCAGGATTGACTAATGGGGACAAGTTCTGGGTAATGAATAGAGGGTGGACTTGAGGTTATCCTTTTGTAAAATTCCATTAGTTTATCTAATCCCCTGTGTTGTTAAAAAGCATAGTCAAAAAAAGGTTGAGTTGATTTTGTTATACTTTCAAGTTCTAGAAATGTTTTTGTGTTCATATATTTGTTCTGGGCAAATTTTTTAGCCTTTCTAAAAATGAGATTATTAATTTGTAAAACAGGGACATACAACTTAATTACTTAGTGTTCATAAAGGGAATATATAGATGCTTATAAAGTGTTTAGCATAGAACCTGGAACGTAGAAAAGAAACCTATTAACTGTTATTTATTGTTATTATATCACACAACTGTTCAGTTCCCTACAGTTTAGTTCTGTGATCAGATTTAATCTGTGTAACAACTTTTTATTCCAGATATCTTAATTTCAGATACACTGAGATCTCTACTGCCTTTAATGAACAATTTAACTATAACTTACTTCTGTTTCCAAATAATATGTTTTCTTTCTTTTTTAAAAAATAATATATTTAAGTGAATATTTCTGTTAGTATTAATAGGCTTAAATTGATACACTAAAGAAAAGAAGATTGACAACAAAAATATTTCCTTTTAATATTAATAGCGAATGTCATTATGTAACACTTGTCAAACACATGCAAGATTTTATTTTAGCTAGAATGGTAGGTTATGTTAATTAGGCCTTTTTATGTCTTCCCTAGAATGAGCTATCAGGGCATTTTGATTATGGTTCAATTTTAGCAGAAACTTAAAGAATGGCACTATAGAGATTGGATTCATAGAACTATGGGTCAACAGATGTGTTATCAAAATGTTCACAAGTTTCTGTTAGGCATATCCCCCCGCAAAACAAAATTTGGATTAATAGATCATTTGCTAACTAACTGCTGACAAACAACGATAT
Organism: Mustela nivalis; assembly: GCF_964662115.1. Taxonomy (NCBI): domain Eukaryota; kingdom Metazoa; phylum Chordata; class Mammalia; order Carnivora; family Mustelidae; genus Mustela; species Mustela nivalis. Next base: position 31,397,508 of record NC_139026.1, read on the forward strand.
TGAAACCTACTCTTGAGGTTGGGGGAGCCTTCTATGATTCATTCCAGCAAATAGATCAATAAAAAGATACAGTCTTTATGCAAAGTTTGGTGGCTAGCCAGGAAACAAAGGAAACATTCTGGCTAGTTATTATGGAAACTGCTTAAAAATTGCAGATGCCCTAAATTTATAGCTTCTGCTGTTTTCTCTATCACTTTGCAGTTCACACACCTCAAGAGAAAATGCCATTGCTTAATGACAGAAAGTTATGTTCTGGTTACATTTTTCTTTGTGGAGCTGAATTAGCGTTCTAGGAAATACAAAATTATGTTTGCTCAACCTGGTAGCTTCTAAAATGTAGAAAAAGGGGCACCTAGGGGGCTCAGTGGGTTAAGCCTAGGTCTTTAGTTCGGGTCGTGGTCTTAGGGTTTGGGGTCCTGTGGTTGAGCCCTGCATCTGGCTCTCTGCTCAGCAGGGAGCCTGCTTCCCCTGGTCTTTGTGCCTATGTCTCTCCCTACTTGTGATCTCTGTCAAATAAATAAAGAAAATCCTTTAAAAAGAATAAAATAAATAAAATGTTGAAAAAATACAAAATTAAGGTACAAAGGAAAGGTAATGTGAAAAATAAATAACAGGTTTGTAAATAAGTAAACTTTTATAAACTTAGGATGTCTATTCCAAGACATTGTATTTTTTGTCTGTGAAGTGCCTTGCATAAGCTGCCTCTTCACCTAGGTGTCTGTCACCTTGTTATTGAAAGCCAAAGCTTTAAAACATGTCTTTAGGGGCACCTGGGTGGCTCAGTGGGTTAAAGCCTCTGCCTTCGGCTCAGGTCATGATCTCAGGGTCCTGGAATCAAGCCCTGCATAGGGCCCTCTGCTCAGCAAGGGGCCTGCTTCCTCCTCTCTCTCTGCCTGTCTCTCTGCCTACTTGTGATCTCTATCTGTCAAATAAAAAAACAAAAAAACAAAAAACAAACAAAAAACAAACAAATTCAGTCTCCCAAAGAACTCAATTGTGAGCATTCATTTTAGTGTTCTTTTTAATCTATGTGATATATATTTTTCTTTTCTCACATTTGTATAGAGATTTCATTAGCAATGTTATGTGTGCTTTACCTCAATAATCTGTTTCCTTTTTTAGTTAATTTTAATATGGAAATTTTTCCAAGAGAAATGTAAGTTCGTTTTTCATTGCATAAAAATTAAAACAAAACAAAACAAAAAACAAATAAAATCCCCCAAACTTTAAAAGTTAAAGCAGTCTGCAAGAGTACCATTGTATAGACTTTTCACTTCCAACATTTCGGAAAATAACAGTGATCTAGAGCAGAAGCTGGCTAATTTGTTTAAATGTGGAATGGGAGTATTTTAGGCTTTGCGTGCCTTGTGGTCTGTCACCATTGCTTGACTCTGCTGCAGAAGGGCCAAAGGAGTCACACACGTTACATACATAATAGGTGAGGCTCTGTTACATTTTACAAAAACAGGCCATAATTTTTTTTAAAGATTTTATTAATTTGAGAGAGAGCGAGAGCGAGAGTGAGAGAGCGAGAGTGAGAGAGGAAGGGAAGGAGAGAGAAAGAGCAAGCACGAGCAGGGGGAGGAGCAGAGGAGGAGGCTGACTGCCTGCTGGGCAAGGAGCCCGACTTGGGGCTCATGCCTGCTGGATGGGACGCGGGCTCCATGTGGAGCTGGATCCTAGGACTCTGGCTGGGATCGTGACCTCAGCTGAAAGCAAATGCTTAACCGACTGAGGTGCCCCCCAAACAGGCCATAATTTTGTCTGAGCTATAGAATAAAGGATATCTGTAGATATCCCATGTATCAGAACTTGCCTCGTTAATATTTTGAGTATCTTCTTCTAATCAGTTATGAATAGGAGTTAAGTAGATACAGATAATGGATAATTGTGCGTGTGTGTGTGTGTGTGTGTGCATGTGTGTTTGTGTCTGTGTTCGATTCTGTAGGGCTTCTTAACTGCAATCTTAGTTAAAAATCACAGCCTTATCAAGCACTTTCTATGACATTTAGGGCACTGAAGGAGAAAGGGTAAGACCCAAAGAATAGAAATGTGACCATATGGGAAGATCAGAGAACTCAGGTTTATCTGAATTCCCAAACCCAATGAGCTTTCCTTGTCAACTGATGAAGTTGTCACATTTTTGTCTATTGTTGCAGTCCCTTAAAATGCTGAATGTCCTCATCTAAGGAATTTGTTTTACATGAGAAAGCCAAACGACCCACCTCAACACACATTGTTTTAATCCAGTCTCTGAACTCAGTCAGTTCCCAACAAGTGCTTGGGGCCCGTCCATTATGATGTCAAATCTGTAATCCAAACATTTGGAAGATTTGTTATTTTACTTTTGAACATTGTACTATTTTATTTTGTTTTTTGAATATTATAATTTAAAAAAAAATTATTCCTCATTGAGAGGATTATACATCAACATCCTAGCCATGCTTCCTCAACTTATTAGGCATGAACACTTGATTTCTTTTGGTCAGTGGAGAGTGGGAAAACTTAAATTATGATATATATATAAATATATATATATATATACATATATATATATATAAATAGAAGCATTTAATGTGATCCTATGTTGAACTTCATACTTCGCACTCTGTCTATTGCCATAAGAGCAGATGGTCCCAGATAATTCCTCCTTTGGCTTTGGTCCTGGAATGAGACTACACAGAAATTAGAGACATATGCAACCCAAAGTTAATAATTTGAATTATTAAACTTGTAGGTTGAAAGGAGTTAAGATGTTATACATGTTTTTAAGTAAACAAGACTGTTCAAGTAAATTGATCATGTGTAACCTGTTAACATACTTCTAAATATGTCTCCTAAGAGGACCCAGAAGACAGTACTTTCCCTAAGAATACAGTAGGGAGGTGATCACTATCATTCATGACATCCATATCTGTATCTTTAATATATAATATATGTTATCTTTAGGGAATAAGGGACACAAAGGTGAAATGTCATACCTGATGGCAATAGATACCAGGATCTCAAGGTGACAAGTGGTGATTTAATTTTGGTGCCAACGTGGGGAGAAACTTACCCAAAATTTAGCCAGTGGTCCACAGATGAACATTTCTTTAATGTCTTAATGCTTTCTATAAACAAAAGCACTACACTTAATCTCAGCCCATTTATAGAGAGGCAAAGAGCCTTATTTACTTTCCGGTATTGAGTTCACCAAAAACTCAGACCTTCTTGAAAGAATGGATTGTACCAAATACACAACAAAGTACACAGGAAGCAACTGATAAGATCCAAAATGTAAGATGAGTGGTATTTCACATTTTCAGAATTTCTTGAGATGAGGAAAGGTAGAACAAAAGAAATGAATTGATCTAAATATTCAGGGAAGAGAGTATGAGCAATAGTTTACAATCATTAAGCGATAAGCATCGAGAAAAATAAAAAAATATTTAAAAGAAACTAAGCTATTATTTATACTAAGGGTTTTATCCATTTGTCTACTAGGTTTTTAGTAAATTGAAACAATTACTGCAATGAGAACAAATTTAATTAATAGTACATGGTACTAATTTGCCTCAAACTACATGGATAATTTTAAAAATTCTAAATGTTGGTGTGAATATTGAATGGTTCATATTATTATATTGATTTAATTAGTTTTTAATTATTTAAATCCATAAAGCAATCACATTTTAATCTTCTAAATTAGTAAATTCCCATTTAATATAGAGAAATAATTTTGAAGATATGTTTTTCTGGTTGTGATTGAGATTTATGAATTGCTGCTTTTTACTTGAAGAGCTACTAGAGAGTACTGTTTTTTTCTGGTATCAGCATAAAAAAAATGATTGTGTGCGTTTGTATGTTGTCATAAGTGTTTTAACTTAAATCCAGTGAATAGTTTCAACTTTGCTGAAGTTTCAGGGAGACCTTTGGTTGGGTAGAAACAGTATCACATCATGGTAAGAATATTAAACCTGGAGACAGACTGTCTAGGTTTGCACCCCAGCACCAAACTTACTATTCCCTAATATATTTATATTTAATTCCCTCTTAGTGTTGCTGTTATAATTAAAATATTAATGCATCTAAAACATTTATATAAGTGCCCAGTACATATTAAAGAGTGCATACGTGCTAGCTAAATCTTAATCTTGACAAGAACGATGTGTGGAATTCAGACACACTTGAAAAGTTCAGTTATTAACATTTACATTTATGTAAAAGAACACTTGATTGGCATCAGAATACCCAGATAAGGGATGCCTGCGTGGCTCAATTGGTGAAAGCGTCTATCTTCGGCTCTGGTCATGATTCTGGGGTCCTGGGATAGAGCTACATGTTGGGCTCCTTGCTCAGCAGAGAGCCTACCGCTCCCCTGTTTGTGAGCTTGCCCACACACTCTCTCTCTCTCTGACAAATCTTTAAAAATAAAATACTCACATGATTCCCGTGGTATATAGAGAGGTCTAGATTAGTGTTAGAATACCGGAAGTATCATGATCTAATGGTTTACATGCTTTGTGATTTGAAGGAATCAAAAGCTATTCTTTAAAGCAAAAGTGGTAATATTGAGTCTAAACCATAGGATTGAGATAATTTAATGAAATAACTTCAATGTGTGTTTTATGAACTTCTAGCCACCCACCCTCAAAATGGGAGTCCAGAGATCAGCTTCTGTAATGGGATTCTAATAATTAGGGTTGGATATGATAATGAATGGGCCTGGCCCATGCTCTTAGGACAAAAAGCCCATACGGGATGTCAAGGTCAGTTCTCAAGCCACAAGTGCAGGACAGGCAAGTGCAGGGAAAGAACACAGTCAGAATAGATGAGGTGAAGGGTACAGGTTCAATAAATAGTCTGGAGAGACTGAGAAAGGGAAGACTTTTTAAAGCCCATGAATGGAAAGAAAATGCTTTAGTGTACTAAGCTAGATCAGCCAGCACACTGGAAAGTACCGTCTAAGTATGTCAGTCGTAAGTATTAGACAGCCAGTGCTGTCCCAGGTAGACATTATTGTTCTCCTTGTGGAGTTTTAATTAAAGCAGCCACTGTGGCCCCTCACTAATTCACTCTTATGAAGGATTCAATATTTTTAAGATAGGGAGTTTTCCTTAGCTCTGTTTGTCGATGCCTTGCTCTTCCAGGCACTTAGGTTGCAAAAGAAGCAGAAGTCCAAGTAGCATTTGATACTGTGTTTCTCAGTCAATTCTGGGCCATTTCTCATCATAGTGCAGCTCATAAGATCTTCCCAGAGCCACCACACTTTCAGTTAGTGGCTTCCTTCCTTGACCTGTTATGTTGTTGATCCTGATCCTCGGATTTCTCCCTTAGGATTGGTTGTGTTCACGTTATTATTATTATTTTCCTTCAGCATCTGTCCTTTCCACTTTAGAGCTTAAGGCAAATGGTATTTTCTAAAGGTGTGCACACCAATACATATCCTACTTTGTTCTTGTAATTTTATATCGAGACTCTTCTTTTGAGAGACGGAGGTCTGTATTTTCTATCCTTGAAATGGGTAGACTTTGTAACTGCCTTGACCTGTCTCTTATGATGAAGTGCTGCTTTGTGACTTCTGAGGTGTCTGTCTGCCTGTCTTCTGAATAAGATTTTAAGGAGGCTGAGTTGGCATATGAGAAATCTGGGTACACTGCAATGACTGTACTGGAGAGATCACATGAAGAAGCCACGGAGTGGTAGAGCGAGCTGCCTGAGGAAATCCAGGTGTTCCACATCCCAGGTGTTCTCACATGTTCTCAGCATGCCTGCCAATGCTTCTGGCCCCGTTCTCCAAGCCACCTTAGGTGATGCTCAGTATAACAGAGTTAAGCTGTCATAAGCAAAGGAAATGTTTTTGTTTTAAGCTACTAAGTTATCAAGTTATTTCGTATAGAGGCCTAAAAACTGAGACAAGGCTCTTCAGAAATTGGTAGGCTAATCTAATTAGGGAAAATCTACATATCTGACAAAATAACACTGTATTTTCTATTCCAATTTGGCTCCCTGCTGTAGGTCATTGAAAAAAAAGATCTTAGTATTAAAGCTTCTTTGGCTTAAAGTCACCTTTGGATGTTCTAATTCTCATCTTACATCTAAACTTTATTCTCCCCATTCTATGACTGCTGCATGGAGAGGTGTCAATCATCCATGTTTAAATTTTTCATGTGTTTCTCACAAATCTAGTAGAAAATTTCCAGGTTATCAAATGTTGTGAGCAGCAGCACTGATGCATAAAATACTATTGTTTAAATCATTTTACCCTGAACATGAGGACAGTTTGTTCAACTGTTTAACAAAACAGTAATGTAGCTAAAATAATGACATGCATCTAAGGAAATAATATATTTAAATGATCTGTATTTTTAAAAATCTGGATTAGGTCCACTTTTCAGTTTATCAGTTGCCTTCTGACTTGCTTCGTATAGTGCAGGTGAATAATTCTGACAACATTCCAAAAGCAAAACCTGAAATCAATATAATATAATTCAGTCAGCAGTATGCCATTTTTATTAAAGAATAAGCTATTAAAATAAATTCAAAATTACAAACTAAATATTACCTTTAAGTTCTATATATATATTTTTTAAAGATTTTATTTATTTATTTGACAGAGAGAAATCACAAGTAGTCGGAGAGGCAGGCAGAGAGAGAGAGAGGGAAGCAGGCTCCCCGCTGAGCAGAGAGCCCGATGCGGGACTCGATCCAAGGACCCTGAGATCATGACCTGAGCTGAAGGCAGCGGCTTAACCCACTGAGCCACCCAGGCGCCCCCAAGTTCTATATATTTTTGTAGCTATATCAAAACATCATTTATGTACATCTCTAAGATAGCTTTATATATTTTATTAGATAAAATGTTATCTTACTAACCTTTCAAATAATAAAGAAATGAGGTTGTTTATGCTTTGATAAATTGGAAAAACCAAATGAAGAGAGAAAGGGGATCAAGACGATTTATGAAAATAAAATTATGTGTGATTTGGTCCAGGGTGAACTTTCCTTTGATCAGTCATGTGTTATTAGCTATAACTCAGCAAAAGGACATAGGATATAGTCACCTTCATATCTGGACACAGGTATGTTTCTTTGGAGGAAAAGGCAGCAGAAGTTGGATGAGGTCACACTGCAAACAGAAGAGAAAGTTAATTCTTATTTAATTCTTATCTAATCTGTGTTAAATCTTGAATATTGTATTAGACTCTCAAAATACTACTTCAAGAAAGATATAAATTTCGTGTAAATATGTGACTATTTTTGTGGTTAAAAATTTTAAAACATATACTTTGCTAAGAAATATTATTTAGTTTCTATATCGGAAAAAATCATTTGCTCTATGGTTGAGTAGTAGGATGGTAGAAATATTATAGTATAGGACTTCTTTTATTTTTAAAATATCTGTCTATACCTGTATCTATCTATCCTCTATCATTCTATTCAGTTATTTATATATGTATGTATATATGCATGTATCTGCTATTTAATATTAATAAGAGAAATAACTTTCACAAGAGAAATAATTCACTGGTATAAAATGCTTTTCAATTCCTTCACAATCTCATTTTATCATTAACTTAGTGAAATCAAAACTGATACAGTGGTATTATAAGTGTTTAACATGGAAAATTAAAATACAGAGGAATTAAATGACTTGGCCAAATTTACCTAGCTGCTGAATTCAAAACCCAGTATGTGAAGAAGTGTTTTAAATTCAATATTTATTCATTCATTTATTCAATAAATGCTAATTGTGATCCTGAAGAATATATTTGCAAGACACATAATCAAAATAGATTAGTATCAAAAATATATCAGGAGTGGTGCCTGGGAGGCTCAGTAGGTTAAAGCCTCTGCCTTCAGTTCAGGTCATGATCCCAGGGTCCTGGGATCGAGCCCCGAATAGGGCTCTCTGCTCAGCAGGGAGCCTGCTTCCCCACCCCCTCCTGCCTGCCTCTCTGCCTATTTGTGATCTGTCTGTCAAATAAATAAATAAAATCTTAAATATGTACATATATATATATATACTAGGAAAGCATACAAATCACTAAGAAAAGTATAGAGTTCAAGGGAAAATAAATGGCATAAATAGATATCTCAAAAAACCTTAAAGATATACATATGGAGAAGAATATATGAAGAGATGTTCAACTTCATTAGTGTTCAAGGAAATAAAAATCAGAGTCACACTGGGATAATACTGTATATCCATTTTATTGGCAAAAATACAATATTATATTGAAAAATAAACCTGGCAATGAATGTTGAGGAGGATATAGATCACTGGGATCCATTCATAGTAGGAGTGAAATGATATATCCACTTTAAAAAAGTTTGGTGTTATGGTTTAGCATGAACTCATAATTATAAATTTACATATGTTCTTGTCTCTAGCAATTTAACTGAAAGTTTTCTGCTTAAGAGAAATAATTTCCCTTGTGCCCCCTGAGACATGTGCAAGGAAGTTTATAGCTCCGAACTCTCAAAAGCAAACTCCCAGAAAAAGAATTAAGCATTCATATACAAGAAAATAACTTAAAACAATAAAAAATAGATGTGCATTTACACAATCGACTATTATATATTATTCAAAGTAAACAAAAATAGGTGCACCTGGGTGGCTCAGTTGGTTAAGTGTCTGTCTTTGGCTCAGGTCATGATCTCAGGATTCTGGGATCAGCCCCATGTTGGGTTCTGTGCTCAATGGGGTCTGTTCCTCCTTCTGCTCGCCCCCCCAACTCACCCCTGCTCATGTTCACTTGCACTTTCTCTCTCTTTTTCTCAAATAAATAAAAACTTAAAAAAAAAGGAAAATGGACAAAAACATAGCAAATGATTCTTAGCAAATAAAACAATTCTCCAACAAATACATAGAAAATGATACTCTGTGGAATTTTCATACTTTTTCATTTTTAATTAGTTATTATGGAAACATAATGTCTCTTGACTAAATACTAAAACAGATTCAAGATATAATTAGAGGAAATGGAGATTGTATTTATGTGCATGCATATGTGTCAAAACCTTAAAAATATGGTTAGAAGAAACTGATGTTCTTGCTAGCCATTCTAATTGTTTTAAACACATTCCAAAAAAATTCCACATATTCTGAAGAAAATTAAAGGGTCCACATATACCCATTACCTAAAAATAACTCTCAAACATTTTTCCCAGTTCTTTTTATTATTATTATTATTTAATGTCAGGGTTTTTATACAGAAGCAGTATAAAACAAATTCTAGTTATCGTATCATTTCACCGCTAAATAATTCACATATATATATATAGATATATATATATTTAGAAGCTATAAACAGCTTCTTATGTAATACAGCATATTAGAATAATATAAAAAATAGTAATTTTTGGTATAAATTAATGCCTGGTCTATTTTCAAATTTTCCCACTTTCCCCAAAATAAATGTTAGACTTAAAAAAAAAGATTTTATTTATTTATTCAATTAACAGAGAGAGCGAGCAAGCACAGGCAGGCAGAGCATCAGGCAGAGGGAGAAACAGGGTCCCCACTGAGCAGGGAGCCTGATATAGGACTGGATCCCAGGACCCCGAGATCATGACCTGAGCCAAAGGCAGACACTTAACTGACTGAGCCACCCACACACCCTTAATGTTAGATTCTAATTTTTTTTTTCCATATCAGGATCCAAATGAATTTTACCCATTACATTTGGCTTTTACCTCATTTAAGAGTTCTCCTTTTTCTTACCCTGAGGTATAGATATGACAGAATAGAAGAAAGAAAATGTAGGATCATTTCAATAGAGGCAGAATAACTTATTTAATATAGTTCAACCAAACTGCATAATAAAAACTGTCAACAAACCAATACTAGAGGGAAAATTCCTCAAAGTAATAAGGTAGCTATGAAAATCCTACTGCTAACATCAGAAATAATATAGGGTTATAAAATCTTGAAAAAGGGAAAAAATCCACTGCCATGACTTTTTTTTTTTTTTTTTTTTTTTGGAGATCTCAGCTAGTACAATAGACAAGTTTAAGAAACTAAACAAACTTTGAAAAAGAAGTAAAGCCCACTTTATTCATGCAGAGTGTGATGGACATGATGCCGACTTTGAAAATCCGGATAAGTCTAGAAAGACTTATTAGATATAATAAGTGAGCTTAGCAAGTTGTGGAATGGAAGATCAATGCAAACATATTGTCTCCGTGTGTGCTAGGAATAAATAATTGGAAAAAATAACTAAAAAAGAAAAAAACAAAACTCTGACAACTACAAAAGATCGCTAAGGAAAAACAGAAATATGCCTTTAAAAATGGAGAGAAGTACCATGCTTTTGAATTGGATAACTCAATATTATTAAAATATCATGAGTTTGCATATGGATATCTGTCATCCCCACAATGAACTACAGATTCAATGCAATTCCAATTAAAAATACTGGCAAGTGGAGCACCTGGGTGGCTCAGTGGGTTAAGCCTCTGCCTTCGGCTCAGGTCATGATCTCAGGGTCCTGGGATCGAGCTCCACTGGGCTCTCTGCTCAGCAGGGAGCCTGCTTCCTCCTCTCTCTCTCTGCCTGCCTCTCTGCCTACTTGTGATCTCTATCTGTCAAATAAATAAATAAAATCTTAAAAAAAAAATACCAGCAAGTGATTCTCCTTCTGGTAATGACAATATAGCTGACGCTATCTACCACTGAAATCAACTGTAGCACTAAACAAGATATGAGGTGATAGTTTCCAGGCATTAGACAGGGTATCAGAGGACTTCTACCTTTAAAAGAAGGGAAACACACAAGGTAAGCCCAGGGTAGCCTTTTAATCAATTTTTCTCTTCACTGATACACTTTCATATAATAGACTAGAGAGTGGAAAGTGATAGATTCTACTTTCTGATATATATGCCCTAGTGAGATCCCTTTCCCTTAAAAGAATTGCTTTAATGAACAGAAAATAGCAAATGTGATGATGTCACATGATATGATTAGGTTAAAAATTGCTCTACCTTCCTAGCCAACTCTCTCTATAGTTTTGTTGATTTGTACAGTTTGATGAAGCAAGCTGCCATGCAGGAAAAACCCACGTGGCAAGAAATGGATGGCAACATCTGGCCAAAAACCAGCACAGAACTCTGGCCCTCAGTTTACTACCAACAACCACATGAGTTGGGGTGTGCCTTCTTCCCCAGTTGAGACTTTAGATGACTATTGCCGAATGACATCTTGATTATAGCCTGCGAGAGACCCTGAAACAGAAGATGTTGCAAAGCTTTGCCTGGATACCTGACCCATAGAAACTACGACACAACATACATGTTAAGTTTCTTGATAATTTGTTATACAGCAATTTATAACAAATACACCTCTCAAGTATACGGGGGACATTTGCTAAGAAACATTCTGGGTCATAAAACAAGCCTTATAATATCTAAAAGAAGAGAAGTCATACTAAGTATGTTTACAGGACGTAATGGAAGTAAATTAAAAGTCTTTAACAGAAAGACGTATAATAAATGCTCAAGTGTTTGAAAAGTAAGTGACACATAGAACAAAGGAAATATGTAGGGAAATTAGACATATTTTAAATTAAATGAAAATGAAAATTTATGTATAAAATTTTTTAGGATATAGTTAAAGCCATCTTTTTTTTTTGTTTTTTTGTTTTTAAAGATTTTATTTATTTATTTGACAGACAGAGATCATAAGTAGGCAGAGAGGCAGACAGAGAGAGACAGAGGAGGAAGCAGGCTCCCCGAAGAGCAGAGAGCTGGATGTGGGGCTCAATCCCAGGACCCTGGGATCATGACCTGAACCGAAGGCAGAGGCTTAAACCATTGAGCCACCCAGGTGCCCCTAGTTAAAGCCATGTTTAAAGAAAACCAGTGGCAGTAAATATATGTGTATATATTCCGAAATATAAAGAACTTGTTGAATTCAAGTTCAACAATGAATGAATGAATGAATAAATGAATGCAATAAATATGGTCAAAAGCCCTGAAATCATTCTTCACAATAGAGACAAATCACCAACGAACACTTGTAAAAGTGATCAGCTTTATTAGTGATAAGAATAAAGCCAAATAAAACACATATAATAAGATCCCACTCGACCACCATTTGAATGGTTAATACAAGAGAGGCTACCTCAGATGATACAATCACTTTGGGAAAAAGTTGTCAATTCCTTATAAAATTGTACATATATATGTCAGTTTTTCAGATTTGTTTTTTTTTTTAATTTTTAAAAATTTTTCAGTGTTTCAACATTCATTGTTTATGCACCACACCCAGTGCTCCATGCAACACATGCCTATTTTTCACATTTGTAATGAAAATATATACCCATAAAAAACTTGTACAAAAATAATTGCAGCAACGTTACTTTTAAGTTGAAAACAATCCTAATGGCCATTAACAGAATAAGAGATAAACAATGCATTGTTATATTCAGTCGTTGGCTATTACTCAGCAATACAGTGAAACTAACTTCTGAGATACCTACATCATGGTTTTGCCTCACAGATACTACGCTGAGTGAAAAAGGGCACACACCAAAAATTATTGCTTTATTAAAAAAAAAAAAAGTGCTTGGGTGCCTGGGTGGCTCAGTGGGTTAAGCCTCTCCCTTCAGCTTGGGTCATGATCCCAGCCAGGGTCCTGGGATTGAGCCCCTCATCGGGCTCTCTGCCCAGCAAGGAGCCTGCTTCCCTCTCTCGGAATGCCATTCTGCCCACTTGTGATCTCTCTTTCTCTGTCAAGTAAATAAATAAAAATCTTAAAAAAAAATGCTATCCTATATATGTGAAGTTTTAGAACACTGAGATGTCAGCTGTAGTGAAAAAGTCATAAAAATGGTTATCTTTAGGGAGGCTTGACTGAGTAGGTCCATGTGGGAACTTCCTGGAGTGATTAAATATTCTTTATTTAGACAGGGCTTCATGTATGTATGGATTTTTCAAATGTCAGTGCATTGTATATTTGAGATATAAGCATTTTCCTTATGCAAATTTTACCTAAGCAAAGACAAGGATAAACAAATATTGTACTCTAATTAGTTATGAGTACTTTTTGCAGTGATGCAGTTTAGAAATTCTGAAATTACCTTCTTAGTATTTTAGGTTTGATAACAGGAGCTAGGTTTGAAACTTTTGCAGCGGGGAGTTGCAAACATGGAATAAGATTAAAATATACCCTGGGCTATTATACTGATATCAGCATGAACTCAAAGTATTTGACATGTATGATAGAATGATGCCAGATGACAGAGATAGAAAGAGTGGTAGAGAAATACAGAAGGAAATGAGATGGATGTTCCTGTTTAGGGGGTGTGGTTACATTAGTAGAAAATTCGCTTTTATGTTGTTATCTTAAAAATTTTAACGTATGGCTAGTCTGAATAGCCATCCCCACAGTTCTCTGATCTGCTTTCTGATCTGTGATCCTGTACCACCAAATAACCAACTCTTTGCCTCTATTGTATCTGCCCTATTCGATTCAATTATGTTTCAGTTTTTCTTTTCAAAGCATCTCTGCCCCATGATCCGTTAGGGGTCCTGTTTCCTACTTCCTTCCTTTATTCCTCTATCCTTTCCTCCTTTCCTGCCTTCCTTTCCATCATCTCTTCTTTCTTTTCATTCCTTTCTCAATTTCACTGTTAGAACTTGGCTGAACTTGCTAAGGATTTTCTTAGCGTGAGTATTCGTGGTTGATTTCTCTCACCCTGGGCTTTTAGGATCCTCAGAACCTTCCTTTATTTTCTCTCTGCTACCTCGGCACAGCTTTTAATTTTGTGTAGAACCTGATTTTTTTCTCCTCAAGCACTTTTTTCTAACACTTTCAGGATAATTTGTCACCTCCTGTTGTTGAAGATGTTGCTACTGAATTTTTTTTCTTTAGCTAGCTATATTCTGTTTTAAAGATGAGGTTGGGGGTGTGTACTGAAAACTCTGCTCAAGCCATAAAATTTCACTGACTAGAAGTCATGCGTAGTGAAGTTATTGCCTAGATTTGGGCTTTTATTCTGACACCTAATGTGTTTGTATGTTCTTATTACATTACTAAAAACAAGAAAGATACAATCATAAGTGGGTCAATAGTAAAATTATGCTTTGATCTGACATTTGTGACAAATCTTATCTTATGTACTCCAAGTTTAAAAAAAAATAATCCTTAAAAATCAGGACAACTCTATTTTTGTAGGATTTATTAGATGGCCATTATTGGCCTGTTCTAGGCTTTGGGGATAGAGTGGTGGGCAAATGTTTCTATCTTTTTGTTATTTAAATTTTAGTGGGAGAGATACACACAGCAAATAATCCAAGAAAGTATTATATATCCTTCTATATATTATGGATAAATATTGAGAAAAATTAAAGTTGGTAATGGAAGCAAGCGTGTATTCTTGGTGGTTGGAGAGTCTTACTAAATGGACTGTTTTTTAAGTTGGCCAGGCTCTAAGGAAATGAAATTTAAGCAGAGATTTTTCTGGAGTCAGGTAATTACCATGCAAAGATCTTGGAGAAAAAGTATTTTGGGAGCAGGGACACAAAGTACTAAAAACATGAGGCAGAAAGGAATTTGATATTTTAGAGGCGTAGAGAAAAATTCAAGATTTCCTGAGTATAGTAAGTGGGAGAACAGTTGGAAAGTTAATCGGATTAGGCTTCTTCCTAATGACAAACTGATCATGTAAGGCCCTATAATCCATTTGGATTTTAACTTGGAGATAACTATCTGGATTTTATTATGAGATGGCGACAAACCTTTAAGCAAGGGACTGACAGGTATGATTGTCATTTACAAAAGATCACATGGGTTGCCTTTTAGACTTATTAGAATCAAACAATGATTAGGAGATTACTGGTGTACCGTGGCTTGTACAGGAGAGGTCGTGATGAATCGTATTTGGTAAGTCTTTTTAAGGTAGCACCTATAGATCTTGCTGACTGAAAGTGGTAATGAAAGAATGAATGGAGAGACCAACAACTATTAAGTTTCAAGCTTGAGTAGATGATTTAATGGGAATGGCAGTTCCTGATCCAGGAAAAATAGGGCAGGAAAGGTTAAAGAGAGGGATAGAAATTACTCATTTCACTTGGATAATGTTAAATCTGAATTATTTATTAAGCAACCAGGTAGCCTCCATACCAATGTAGATTCTATAATTTAGGGGAGAGGTCACTGGTAGAGATGTTTATTTCAGAGTCACCAGTGGATGATATTTCAAGAAAGTAAAGAAAGAAAGAAAAGGATGGAGATCTGAGAAATGTGATTTGAGACACTCCAGCGTTTCAAAGTTGGAAGAGGAGACAGGGATGGAGAGGGAGAAGGAATAGCAATGAAATAGAGAAAAAACTGGGGGACTTTGCCAAAAGATAATATTTAAAGAAGAGTGGAGAGAGCCACTATTCCAAATTCAAATTCTCTGTACTTTACAATTATATTCTTTAAAAAAGATAAATGTGTTTACAGGTGTTCCACAGCAGCTCCCTTTCACTTACTTGTATTGTGTTTGTGTTTTTTTCTTGTTGTCGGTGGACAATAATTTTCTTCTCTGCTTTGGTTATCATTTAATTAGATAATTATAACACTATAGTTGGACATCATGCTGTGGAATAGCCAGAAAAAGGTGTGTTTTTTTTTTTGTTGTTGTTTTGTTTTGTTTTTGTTTTTTTTAGAATCAGGGATTTGAAAAATTATTGTTTGTATGCATGGCTGAATTCCACAAATGCACTAGAATATGGGGACTTCAGAGGAAGAAACGTTCCATAAAGATATCGTTTGAAATACTGCCATCCATGCAAAGGCGTCCATAGGATCTCAGCTTAGACTAAATGCACAAATTGGGACAGGGGATCATAGCATTTGAGATGAGCAGAAAAACCAACTTATGCTTTGATATATTTCCAGGTATGATGGTAGTATGTAAAAAAAGAGATAAATCAACCTCAGGTCTGGTCCTGAAATAGTTGTAAATTTTATATTTGATACATTTGAAAAAAATTGGAATTATGACTTGATTACCAGGAGAAAGCTTTTATCATTATAATTACAGATTTTCCCTCTACTAATATGAATTTATTAGGTGCCTAATTAATGCTTCATGTTAAGTGAATCATTAATAAAGCATACTTAGTATAATTTGTCTACTTCTCAACATAAATGAGAGACACTATGAATCTAGAAGTAGCTGAATTACTGCAAAAGTTACACATTAAAATTGTCAAATATCTTTAGAATATTTTCTGTAATTATCTGGCACAAACTAGGAAATCTGGGGACACTTCAGACTGATAACTAAGAGGATAAGAGAGATACTGCTGAACAACTTCTAATTCCAGTGGCACTAATTGAGACGTCTAGGTATGGACTTATAGACCAGTTGTGGTGTCTGGGACATCAAAACATTTAAGGTTTTTGTGAACACATTATTATTTTGAGATTATTTATTTGTTTATTTATTTATTTGACACAGAGAGAGAGAAAGAGAGTGAGAGCAGGAACACAAGCAGGGTGTGTGGGAGAGAGAGATGCAGACTCCCCGCTGAGAAGGGAACCTGATGTGGGGCTCAATCCCAGACCCTGGGATGATGACCTGAGCTGAAAGCAGACAGACGCCCAATGACTGAACCACCTAGGCACCCCCACATTATTATTTTGAGTTCTCAGGTTCAGCATGTTGGAGGTTTCATATTGTCACAGGAAATAGATTCACAATGCATGTGTATTTATATTTATTCATTTTATTCTTACTAAACTCTTCACAATAAAGAGAGAAGAATAAAATAAGCGAGGTTTTGATCCAAACAATAAAGACCACCTGTCATGTGGTGTTTGGTTTCTACTATATAATTAGCCCCGTTTTTCTCCTATTAAATATTATTTTATTTTCAATTTTAACCATTTTATAAGTGATATTATTATGTGACTTAGGGTACACTCTGATATGCTATGAGAAAGAGTCCCCTGGGGTGGTTGGAACGAGTGAGTTGAATAAGTCGACTTGGTGCTTGCCTTTCATGAACCAAGGTAGGGGGAATAAATGGGCTCTGTACTGCAATGTTTGCAGTATTCCACAGTGATTTTAACAATATTATACTTTTACCAGCAAGTTATGAAATTTTGTTTTCCTGTTATCTCATAGCAAATGGGGTGTTAGCCTCAATCATCACATTAACATCTTAGCAGATTGGAATAGAAAAAACGTGAAATGGAGAAAAAGCTAGTTTTTTTTTTTAAAGATTTTTAGGGTTTTTTGTTTTGTTTTGTTTTGTTTTGTTTTGTTTTATTTTTATTTGAGAGAGAGAGAGAGGGAGAGAGATATATAGAGAGAAAGAGAGCCTCAGAGAGAGCAAGCACCAGGAGTTAAGGGCAGAGAAAGAGGGAGAAGCAGGCTCCCTGATTTGCTAGGAACCTGGACACAGCTCAATCCAAGGACCCCAAGACCCATGATCTGAGCTGAGAGCTAGCCAGCCTGATGATAATTTGGTAACTTTTCAGCTCCCAACACACTACCCCTTAAACTCAGGACTGTGTATACCATTGCTAAGAAAAAACATTTAACTTGGGTTCTTCAAGATTTGAGGACATGAAATTTCAATAGACATAGCATACAGAGTTATAGATTACAGGAATTTTTTATTAAATTTAAATTTTTATTTAGTAAATGTATGACAGTTACAAATTTTCATTTAAAAATTCTTACTCCAAATAGTTCAATATTTCTATTTTTGTAGCATCTTGTCACTTTAGTAGTTCCAATCCCATTTCTTCCCATTCCCAGGTATTGATGAAGATAACTAAAATCTGATAAGAGGTCTTAAGACTCTTACCTGCATGTAAAAATTGTATATCTTTGTATTTTGGGGGGGTGTAAAATAAAATATTTACTGAACATGGCATATGAAGAAAGCAAAATTCCATTTATCCACACCTTATCACAAAAAATTCTTTGAGGTACAATAAAAAAATCTTGATCTTACATATGTCAGATCCATTTTATGTGGACTGAATATATGAGCAGCCTTTCCATTTGTGTTCCTGTGCTGTTATTCTTTGGTGCTCATGGTTGCTCCTCTGTGATCTATAGACAGCATTATAGTAGGTGATCACCTCTATTGTCTATGGACCTAATACGAGTATTTTAAATTCCAAATTCATACAGTACAACTCAATTTAGAAGCTTTTTAATTTTTTTAATTTTTATTTATTTTTAGTTTTTTTAAGATTTTATTTATTTAATGGCAGACAGAGATTACAAGTAGGCAGAGAGGCAGTCAGAGAGAGGAGGAAGCAGGCTCCCTGCTGAGCAGAAAGCCTGATGCGGGGCTCGATCCCTGGACCCTGGGATCATGACCTGAGCTGAAGGCAGAGGCTTTAACCCACTGAGCCACCCAGGTGCCCCTGCTGCTATCTTCTTAATAGTGATACTTACTCACACATACTGATTACTTCTATGACAAATATTATGACCCCTATTATCACTAATTATTATTTAATATATTTCCATTCTCCTCCTTCACAGTAATATAGAACTATCTAACCTGATGACTTTTTAGTTAGCTTTAAGCCTATCTATGTCAATGGTCTCTATCTACCTCGATTTCTCCAAACTAAAAGCTTTTCTTCTTCTATAGGAGTTAGAAGTTTTTTGATATGATGGTCTTTCTTGGTCTACTAGATGGTATGCAATCTTTTCTTATCTAATTACTTATATTCACTATTAGTCTGCATAAGAGATCTATTAGCTCACAATTTTCTTTTCAGTCTTGCTCTTGATGCATATCTCATATATCAAAACACAGTATCACAATGAGTTCTTTCCCCAGAGAATCCATTTTTAAGGTCCTTTTCTATGTAGAATGGAGTAACAGTCTTATACAAGCACTTCCTCTCAACCCCTTAAACTACCACTTCAATCCTCTACCCTTTGAACATAAGAGATTATGTAAAAGTTAAATTGAAAATAGAATACTGCACTAGTTTACTAAGCCTGCTGTAACAAAGTACTACAAACTGAGTTAACAACAGCAATGAATTGTCTCACAGTTCTAGGGGCTTGAAATCCAAGATCAAGGTGTCAGCAAGGTCACGCTCCCTTTGAAGGTGCTAAGGAAGGATGTGTTCCAGGTCTTTTTTTCTAACTGTGCCCATTTCGTGGCTTATGCCAATGTAATTTCAATCTTCACATAGAGTTTTCCATTTTGTACCTAACATCTCTGTGTCCAAATTTCTCCTTTTTATAAGGATACCGGTCATATAGGATTAGCAACCATCCCAATGACCTCATTTTAACATAACGAATGACAACTGAAACAACTCTATTTCCAAATAAGGTCACATTCTGAGGTACTGATGGTAGTCTTCAACATACGAATTTGGCAGGGCTGAGAGCAGGGGGAGGTGGGGAGGGCAGGAACAGGGGCGGAGTGACGACACAGTAAGCCCAATAACAAATACTGCTTTGTTTTCCTTACTAAAGAGTTTTTTTTTTAAACTTTTTTCTTTTTTTAAAAAATATTTTATTTATTTGCTAGAGAGAGACACAGTGAAAGAGGGAACACCAGCAGGGGGAGTGGGAGAGGGAGAAGCAGGTTGCCTGTTGAGCAGGGAGCTGGATCCCAGGACCATGGGATCATGACCAGAGAGCCGAGGCAGACGCTTAACCAACCACCCAGACACCCTTCTTTACTAAAGTTTTATAACTAATTTCTGATACATAAATTCTAACATAAATTATCTACTGAAGGCCATCCTACTCTCTGGGTTCATGAGAGATCATTGATTATATTACATACTTTTTAGTGTGCTGAAGATTTCTTCAATCACTAACCAAAGTAAATACTTTCGCCTTCATAACATTACCTTGCTAATTAAAGAATTAATACATTGCAAAGTGCAAACACTACTGGACAGGAATTAATCCTCTAAATGTTTTATCTGAATATGAAGTAAAATCTTGTTGTATGGATGGCATTGCTGCGAGCATGAGAATATTGATATTGACAGGAGATAGAGATTGCTCAGAGAAAAATGGGCCATCAAGGAGAAATGGTCCAGATATGGAGAACCTTGGAATCATGAAGATTTTTTCTTTTCTTTTCTTTTCTTTTGAGGCCACAGGTTTTCTACTGATACTCGGCAGGGCTTTTCACTACCTGTGAGGTCTATCCTTAGAAGTCTCCATTCTTCCTGCCTTGCTTAAACCCAAAGTAAAACTCATATAATCCTATGCTTTCCTTCATTTTGTTGTTTCTATGCAGGACTTTTTTTTTTTTTTTTTTTTTAAGATTCAGGATTCTTGGTCATTTCATAGGAAGTTGATACAGCTACTTGTCAGGGTTCTTTTCCAAATCAAATCAGTTCCTTGCTATCCTTTAAAACTCTTTTAAACCATAGAAATCACATTATATAATGTTATAAACTCTTCATTTTGAATTGCTCATACCTAAAGCATAATGAAGTTTTCATAACTGATTCAGTAGTATGTTAGGAACAAGGAGAGTAGTGAGATATCTAGTATGTTAAAATACAAAGGAAAATTAAAATATGAACAGAGTGGCCATGGGGAACTCAGCAAAAGTAAGAATTCAGAAATCCTGGCTATATATAAGATGATATTCAAGCCAATTCTCATTAAATTAAAGGGCACAAGGAATTGAACAAGCTGGAGTATTTGGGGAACATCCAGGGAGCTGACACCAAAGCTTTGTGATGGCTTCCAAGGATGTTTAATTAATTGTGTATGCCTAAACTGTCTATGTATCATGTATTTACAGGTTACGCAGATGACTTTAAGTTGGGAAGAAAATAAAATAAATTCTAAGGGGCAGACACTATATTTCTTGTTTTTAAGGCTTTGGATTAAGGGATTTATATATGATTTCTTATGTAGTCATCACATAAACTATTATTAAATTTCATATAGAAAATGAGATTTTATGGGGCACCTGGGTGGTTCAGTGGATTAAAGCCACTGCCTTCGGCTCAGGTCATGATCCCAGGGTCCTGGGATAGAGCCCCGCATAGGGCTCTCTGCTCAGCGGGGAGCCTGCTTCCCCCCCACCCTGCTTTCTCTCTGCCTGCCTCTCTGCCTGCTTGTGATCTCTGTCTGTCAAATAAATAAATAAAATCTTGGTTAAAAAAAAAAAGTAGATTTCATATTGGGGACTTAGAACCTATGTAGTCAGAATTGGGGTAAGCTATAGTATGAACTCAGTTTACCAAGAAAATCCTGAAGTCAGATATTTTTTTTTTTTTAATTTATTTGTAAGAGAGAGAGAGTGAGAGCGAGCACAGGCAGACAGAGTGGAAGGCAGAGTCAGAGGGAGAAGCAGGCTCCCTGCGGAGCAAGGAGCCCGATGTGGGACTCAATCCCAGGACGCTGGGATCATGACCTGAGCCGAAGGCAGCTGCTTAACCAACTGAGCCACCCAGGCGTCCCCTGAAATCAGATATTTTAAAAACTACTTTGTATTTTCCTCCTATGTGTTTGCATAGGCCAGGTGACCCATAGGCTGAATCTACTCTGAAGGCATAGGCCAATTCTTTAGCTGTTGATTGTTGTGTAACAGAACAGAGAAGTTACCAACCCTCTGCAAATTTATAAAATAAACATTGTGTCTCATATCTAGATGAGGAAACACAAGAATACAGAAGTCCCTTGTATGTTTCCTTTCTAGGTAGAAACCCCTCAAAGAGAGGTATTACCCTGATTTATAACACTCTGGATGACTTGATACAAAAATATGAATATAGCATAACTCTTTTCTGTCTGTCTGCCTTACAGGTGATGTGACATTTGTGAGACTCAGCCCTGTATGTATATTCTAACTTGTGGATCGTGCTTTTTCCCATTTTATGCTATTCTGGTGTGAGAATATACTTTATATAATTTATCCATTCTATACTTAGATGGACATTTATCTATTTTAAATAGTTCGCATTTGGCATCATTTATAGATAGTGTTGTTTTGAAAATTCATGTCTTTGGGTGAACACATGTATGCCTTTCTGTAACATACAAGTGAGAAATAGAATTGCTATGTCACACGTATATTTGTACCTAACTTTAGTCCACACAAAGAATTCTCCAAGTGGTGTTGGCAATATTACACCCCTAATATATAATAGTCCCAATTGCTCTTCATCCTCACCAACACTTGGTATCTTTTTCTTTCATTTTAACAATTCTGGTGGGTAATACTGGTATTTCTTGTGTTTGTTGACCTATCCGATACCCCCTTTGTGAAATACCCTGATGCAGTGGTTTTTTCATATATTCTCTTGAGTTTCTATTTATTTGTTTGTTTATAGAAGATCCCTTTATATGCATGCATTCTATGTAAAACATATATTATGAATAATGATCACTTTCAGATTTATGTAACGTGATATATTATCTTTTTATATACTGCATTTATATCTATAGGGGCTGTTGTTTTATAATTTTATGTTTTTAGAAGAAGATCCTTTGCTGGTATTGTAATTAAGTTATACTTTCTTCATTTAAAAAACAAAACAAAACAGGGAAGGGGACCCTGGGTGGCAGAGTTAGTTAAGTGTCCGACTCTTGGTTTCTGGCCTTGTGTGGAGCCTGGTTAATATTTTCTCTCCCTCTCCCTCGCTCTTCTCCCCTGCCCATGCTTTCCTTCTCTCTAAAATAAATAAATAAATCGGTTTTGTTTTGTTTTTTTTAAAGGAAATATTTTCTTTCTTTCTAAAAACTCTAAGGGCTGGGCACTTGGGTGGCTCATTTGGTTAAGTATCTGCACTGGGTTCAGACTATGATCCCGGAGTCCTGGGAGCGAGACCCGCTGCGGGCTCCCTGCTCACCCGAGAGTCTGCTTCTCCCCCTGCCCAGCTCGTGCTCTCTTTCGCTCTCTCTCAAATAAAAAAATAAAATCTTAACAAAACAAAACAAAACAAAACACAACATAACAAACCTGTAAGGGTGTAAAATCTGTAGTGGGACCTCCTTTACATTGCTGCTATTGACAACTTGCATATTTTCTTATTTTGTTTTTCCAAATCTTCCTACGGGTATTTGTGATTTATATGCAACTAATGAATCGTTGAACACTGCGTCAAAAACTAATGATGTACTATGTGCTGTCTAATTGAACATAATAATAGAAAACACAAAAACAGGGTTAAAAAACAAAATATTCTGTTTCCTATTTTACTTAATTTTACTATTTTATTATTAATTTTATGTCTACATTTATTAAGTTTAAATGTATATTCTGAAACATAAGCTTTAAATAATTGATTTTCCTTCCTCATTTTCTAATATATGTAACTAGGCTCTGAATTTCTTTGTAAGCATATCTCTTGATGCCTCTCACAGTTCTCATATACTGTATTTTTATTTTATGTCACTTAAAATTCATCTAAATTTTTCTGATTGTCAGTTTTAGTCCTTTGATGCATGAATTTTGAAGCCCTTGGTTTAATTTCAAATTAAATGAGGATTCTCTAGTTTCTTGTTACTGTATTTTAGTTTAATTCAATTTTGCCATAAATTGTACTCTGAATAATTTAAATAAAGTCTCCCAATCTAATTGTGGGTTTTTAAATATCTTCTTTTACTTTTGTCAGTTGTTGTTTTATGTAGTTTGAAGTTATGTTTACTAGGGATACAGGCTAAGGATTATGATGTATCTCTTTTGGATTTTTGCCTTGGGTTATGATACATACCTTTTCTGTACTCATTTCTTTCTCAAAGTCTTGAATCTCTTCAATTCTATTCATTTTTTAAAAATTCTGTTTTTTTCAAAATTTGCTTTTTAAGGCAGTAACTATTATGTTTACCAACTTTCTTAATAGTTTTGCCTCCACTCTAAAATATATATATATATATTTACTATTTTATATCTTCTTTCTTGAGTTTATCATAATATTTGTTAGTTTATCTAATTAAATAATGCAGTGGGTTTTTTCATATATTTTATCACTTTCTAATTACTTTTAGGTAAAAATATTACTTCATGCTTTTCATCTGTTTCATGGGTATATTTTCCAATAATTAAAAATTTCCTCTATGTTTATTATTCATAGAGATATTGGAGTGAAATTTGACTGTGATACTTTCCTTGCTCCTTTTTATATGAAATCAATGTATCTGAATTGTTAGATGAGAGAAGTGGCTACAAACCTGCTTTTCGGTCTCATCATAATTAAATAGGTCTGACTTTATATCCTCTGAAATCTCCTGACTCTTCTTCCTTTCCCTACCCTTCACAATTTTTTTCTTCTTTCATTGTTATTTACCTCAAATTTGAAATCCATATCTCAGGTCCCCCCACCCACCCACCCCCGCCAGTATGGGGCTTTGTTCTGGAAGACTACTTCAGTGGCTGTTGTTCTTTTGCCCTGACATGGACAGAGGTGGCATGTGGTCTGCCATAATCCCTATGTCATAGTATTCATAACTCTGTGTAACCCTTTCTGTGTGAGTATGGGCAGCAACTCTGACTTTTTTCTAACCAATAGACTATAGTATAAAGAATGATATGCCATTCCTATGATTATGTTACATTTAGAACCACATTTTACTAGCAGACTTGCTTTAGAGACCTTTTCCTTTACCTGACTTTAAGGAAGAGGTCATTCCTAGAGATCCACATTGTAAGCAAGTTAGGGTATCCTGCAGGAGACAGCCAGCAAGAAACCAGGGTACTCACTTCTAAAACTGCAAGGAACTTGATTTTGCCAACAACCTGAATACTCTTCCCCAGTAGGGGTTTCAGATGGGAATGCAGATCGACCAACATTTTGATAGCAATCCTCTGAGACCCTTAAGTGGAGAACCCATTAAGTCATGCTCCCAGACTCTGACACACAGGAGCTGTAGAATAATAAATGTGTGTTATTTTAAGCCACTAAGGTCATGGTAATTTGTTATGAAGTAGTAGATAACTAATAGAGACTCCTTCAGATCTTGCTTCATAACTCTTAGTTACTTAAAATGTAGATGCACTAAACTCTTCCAATTTCAGCTTCAGTTACAGTTCCCCCACTAGCTGAATTTCCACACTTTGGTGAGTACCTTTGACTATTTTCATGTTCTTTTGTTTTCAGCTCGGGTAGACACACTTCTCTTCCCCTGCTGATGCAGTGTTTGCCTTGAAGTTACAGGTGATTTTTTTCCACCCATTGTATTTTGGGTTTATGGGGATACATTTTCAGTTAGTTTCATTTTTGATGTTGCCCATGGATATGTATATATATACATGTGGTTACGTTTTCCTTTCTGCTGTCCATTTTGACAGGGAGTCATTTTGCTATATTCCTAGCATTTCTTAATGTACACTGTTAAAATTTACTAGCTCTTGCCAAATTGCTTTCCAGACTGGTACGTTCTCTAGATCTGTGGAAAACATTTTCTATTACCCAACATTCTTGGCAGCAGCAGGAATTGTCAGATATATATATATATATATATATATATATATATATATATATTTTTTTTTTTTTTGGTCAATTTGGTAGATGTAAAATAATATCTAGCTATGGCTTAAATTTATTTCTTTACTATATTTATGACTTCAAAAATTTTTATTAATTTTATGAATTTATGGTTTGCTCTTATGTTTCTTTTGGGCCATTTGCCTTTTATTGATCTTAATCATTATTCTGTATATTTTGGAGACTAATGTTCTGTTATTGTATTCATTATAAATATCTTTGCTAAGTCTTCAGTTTCTATTTTGATGTTTATGCATTTCCTGCATTAAGGTTTTCACTCTAATGTAGTTAAATTTAATTATATTTTTCTTTTTAGATTTGTCTTGATTGTACCTTTTTAAAGATTTCTTCTCTTGTCTGTACTTCCAAAACTTTTAAAGTTTTGCTTTTCAAAATCAGATTATTGAATCGATAGGAATTGATCCATGCACATAGTATGAGATAAGAATTCGTTTTGTACTCCTCTGTAATATCACTTCAGTCATACATCAAGTCTTCATAGAGTTTAGTTCAGGTTATAGAACAATAGAATTTACCATCAACATGAATAATTTTGAGAAAATTCAATATCTTTATATATACATAAAGTAAGTTTTTTTTATGTCTTTCCTACCCTTATATATTTGAATTATTTTATTTGTTTCTAGTTATTGACTTGGACATAAATTATTGAAGAGACACAGTGATAGTGACAACAATGTTATATTCATGAATTTAAGGGGGATTATAAAAATATATCAAAATTAAGTTTGAGTTAAGCTGAATATGATTATATTGATCACAATGTAATTAATGTTCTCATCTATTTCGAATTTGCCAAGGGATTTTTCCTTTAACCAAAAATTAATTTTAACAATTTTTATGTATTTTTCAGATAATCATTTTATTTTATTTATTTATTTGTAATTTAGTAAATTATTCTGATGGGTTTTTAAAATAGAATTAGTTACTTAGAGTTAAATTAAACTTAATCCAAAGTTTAATACGTATATAGGAGGACACATTTTGTTCCCTTTTAAATGCTTTATTTTTTATAGCTTGTTTTAGGTTCTCAGCAGAATTGAGAGGAGTTACAGAGAGCTCCCATATTGCTCCTGCCCCAGCATAAGCACATCCTCGCACACTGCCAACATCTCCCACAAGAGTGGTACATTTTGTTACAACGGATGAACAGGCATCAACACATTATCATCATCTGAAGCTCAAACTTTACCGTTCACTCTTCCCGTTGGACATTCTGTGGGTTTGGAGAAATGTATAATGCCATGTGTCCACCATTCTAGTATCATACAGAATATCTTCACTGCCCCCCCAAATCTGTGCTCTTTCCTTTGTGTTTTCGTTCTCTCTCCTCCTCCACATTGGCAATCACTTTTTATTATGTCCAGAGTTTTGCCTTTTTTCCGAATATCAAAGTCAGAAGCATACAGTGGGTGATCCATTTTTTACTTGTTTACTTGTTTATTTTTAGGACATTTATGGTTTAGGAAGCATATCTGAGAACTAAAATGTTAGCAATATCTTTCGTTTACTTGTTCCTCCCCTATACTGTCCTCTACTTCTGTCTCTTCCTTACATCCTGGCCATGTAATAAGGAACATTATTTAATTATTTTTATTTTTGGGGCGCCTGGGTGGCTCAGTGGGTTAAGCCGCTGCCTTCGGCCCGAGTCATGATCCCAGGGTCCTGGGATCGAGCCCCGCATCGGGCTTTCTGCTCAGCAGGGAGCCTGCTTCCTCCTCTCTCTGCCTACTTGTGATCTCTGTCTGTCAAATAAATAAGTAAAATCTTTAAAAAAAAAAAAAAGTCCTCTAATTATTTTTATTTTTAATGTTTTAAAAATTGTTCTTCATTTGAGAGTGAGAGAGTGGAAGTGTCAGTGCGCCAACAGGGAGCATCAAAGGGTGAGGGAGAAGCAGAATCCCCCTTAGCAGAGTGCCCGACATGGGGCTAGATCCGAAGATCCCAAGATCATGACCTGAGCCGAGGACAGATGCTTAAGCGAGTGAGCCACCCAGGCTCCACTAATATGAAACTTTTAATATTGTTTGAAAAGTGGTGGACTTATAGGGGATCTGGGTGGCTCAGTTGATTAAGGGGCTGCCTTCAGCTCAGGTCATGATCCCTTGGATCAAGCCCCACATGGGGTTCCCTCTTCTTCATGGAGCTCCCTGCTCTGCATGGGACCCACTACACCCTCTCCATTTGCCTACTGCTCCCCCTGCTTGTGCTCTGTCAGATAAATAAATAAAATCTTTTTTTTTTTAAAGTAAGCTTTTAATATTGCTTTAAAAATAGTTTTACCACATATATGTGTTTGCTTAAATATGGTATTGCTTAGGTGTTTTTAAAATCTTTATTAAAATGTATGCTTTATGTAATCTTCTGATAATTTGTTTTTTATTATTTATTTATTTATTTTTTTATTTAAAGATTTTATTTATTTATTTGACAGACAGAGATCACAAGTAGACAGAGAGGCAGACAGAGAGAGAGGAGGAAGCAGGCTCCCTGCTGAGCAGAGAGCCCGATGCGGGGCTCGAAACCAAGACTCTGGGATCATGACCTGAGCTGAAGGCAGAGGCTTTAACCCGCTGAGCCACCCAGGCACCCCTGATAATTTGCTTATTAGTCCAAAATATTGTTGTGAGGATTTTTCTTGCTATATTCTTAAAAGCTGAATTGCTGGTTTATAGGCTTTTTGAATGTTTAGCTTTACAAGATAAGGCCAAATTGTTTCTTAAGGAAGATATTTTAATTTACACATGAACCCAGGTAATATATAAAAGATCACTTTATCTATAGTCTTTCTAACACTTGGCATTGTCAAACTTCATAATTATTACCAGTAAATAATTTACACAATTAAAAAGTTTCTAAGACAGTGTTTGCAATAATAGTTTGCTATGACCTTCATTTGAAACAGCCAAAGTAATTACAAGATTTTCAAACTTAACAGGTTTCTTTTCTTCTCTCCTCATGAAGGATATATACACACACACATATATATATATATATATACACACACACACACACACACACAAACACACACACAAATATATATGTATAATTTTATTTATTTATGTGACATTTATTTATTTCATATATGTCATATATTTATTTCATATATATATTTTGCATACACACATATGTGTGGTACATGATCACTTTAGTATTTTGTATTAAAATGTATACCAAAAGTCACTCCCTTCAGCTGGATTTGAGATTTCACTTTGATTATTACATGACTCCAGTGAGCAGCACAGGGTAAATCATGTTACTAAGAATTTTATAAATCATGTCAGTTGCCATCTATACTACATTTCCAGTCCCTTGTTCAAGAACAACAATAAGGGGACAGATTGATCATAATATTTTAATAAACTGTCTAAGGTCACAGAAGTAGTGTGTGGCAGAAGGGTTGTCTCATATGGGTTAACATCATGTTTCTTTGGAATTCGCAGTGAAATCCTGCTCTTAATCTTTTTAACCATTCCAAAGAGATGTAATTTTTTCAATAAGAATTTGCTTTTCACTGTTTGAAAAACTGTTCCCAGTGGCACCTTGGACTCTCAGTATTTTAGGGCTATTTGGTTTAAATGTAGCAGGTACTCAAATGTTCAGTAATGGCCAATGTCAGGAAGCCATTTAGTAAGTAGAAATTTATTTTATCTTATACAATATAAAATAGGGAAAAGTTCTTGAAAATGTTTTATTAAAACTTCAAAGCATATAAAAGCATTAAACATTTCAAACAATCGCAGGGAAAAAGTAATGGAGAAAAGATTTTATGAATATCCTTTTTATACATTTTTTTTTCTTCATAGAGTGATTAAGTCTAGCCTGAAGGAGATCTGGTTTTTGTTCCACATAAATCTACATTAGTACCTAAGTTCCAGAGTTTGAGGGTTATTATTTTTTCTCTCTGCTTTGCCAGTAATGGATCAATAGTTTCTTTGAGGAATTGTGAAATGTATTGTCTTATAAAAAGCTTATCAATTTGCTGCTCAGTTTAATTTTTTTATAGTCTTAGGCTAACAGTGTGAATGGCATAAACTTGACTATTTTAATAGTGAGGGTCCATTACAATAGGAATAATTATAGGACATGAAGTGTTGTTCATGTGTCATTTATTTCAGAAATCACAAATACTTTTCAAAATGTAGTAAAATTTTTCTGTAGAACATTAAAGTGGAAACAAAAGTATAAAATTAAGTTAATGAAGATACTTTTATAAATAACATGTTATTTTCATTCAAAATGGAACTGCTTAAAATTTAAACATTTGTCAACACTTATTTTGTGTCTTTGTTTTTCAGAACTCTTACTCTCCTACTTTCATAGATGTAATAGTCCTTTTTTTTTTGGACTATGTATTTGTCAATTTCATATTTGTGTCTTTAACATTTTCTTACATGTTGGCACAACACGATATGCCCTCTTCTAAATATCTTACTCCTGGCATAGAATTGGCCATTTCTCCAAGGACCCTTGTTCCTTTTATTTGAGTATAGAATTAGAAAGCTGGATGCGTGTGGTGGGAGCTCTTGTTGCTGCTGAGGCTTGTTTCTAGGCCTTTTTAGCTGACACAGCAAGGGAATTTATGTGTATGCTAACCAGGGGATATATAGGTATCTGTAAATATTTCTATATGTAACCATCTGTATCTATATTAAGTTAAACATAATACTGATGCCTCCAACTCTAATCCATCACTTCACAATTATTCTAGCCTCCTCCCCTTACTTACGGGACTACTGCCACTCTGTGATGTACCTTCCTTCCACCAGGTACCACCCATTTACTTAACTGTTCAATTCTAGCATACATGTATAGCAGTATCAGACTTCGCTAACTCCATATAGCACGGGAAACAATTAGAACGACAATGATTATGTGCAATTTTTGTCGGTGGTGGCTTTGTTTAGTTTAGTTTAGTTTTGTTTTGTTTTTGCCTTTAGCCTTCTTGGTTCCATTCACTTCTAAATGCCTAGAGCACCACAAATGTCCCCTAAACATTGCAGTGAAATTGTTTCATACATTTGTAATATAGGGAGTTCGATTTATCACATTCATTATTCTATCTTGGAATCCTCCAACCTTCGAAATGATTTTCTAAAATTCGCAAACATTGAGGTTCCGTCTTTATGTTGTAAAGGTCTATGGGAAAGACAGATGTATATGGTTATACCACCATACAGTATATATAGTACCATAGAAGGTAGTATCGCTGTGCTAAAAATATCCTCTGAACTACACCTACTCAAACCGTCCTTTCTTACTGCAAGCCCTTGGTAACCACTGATCTTTTCATCATCTATAAAGTTTGACTTTTTCCAGAATCTCATATTCTATTTGGAATCATACAATATGTAGCATATTGAGTTTTACTTCTTTCCCTTGGAAATATACATTTAAGATCCATCCATGCCTTTTTGTGTATTGCTAAAAAGTTCATCTTTTGTTCCTCAGGAATCATCTGTGAGTAGACGTAGCACAGTTTGTTCACTACAGTTCTTTCATGTTTTCTTCAGGAAACCAGAACCCCCTCAATATATTCTAGGTATTAAGTATTTTCATGTTAGGAACTTGGTGCTTTCACAGTCGTTGGTAGAGTAATGGAAGCAATCAGCCAATACCAGTCAGTTACGGTGACAAAATTAGGGTTCCACCAGATCCTGTGAAAACCCACCTCACGTCTGAAGACTCTTTTTTTTTTTTTTTTGGAAGGTTTTATTTATTTGACACAGAGATAGAGAGTACAAGTAAGCAGAGCAGCAGGCAGAGGGAGAGGGAGAAGCAGGCTCTTTGCTAAGCAGGAGGCCTGATGTAGGACTTGATCCCAGGACGCTGGGATCATGACCTGAGTGAAAGACAGCTGCTTAACCAACTGTGTCACCCAGGCACCCTTCAGGTCTGAAAAATCTTTAAGGAGTTCATGGCAACTCTCAGACGGCAGGTGGTTCTCAAGTCCTCACCGGGAAGCTCTTTTGAATCATATCCCTAACCAAAAAGGTAAGCTACTTCTGACATTGGAGAATATTTGGATCCTCCTTTTTAAATGCCTTCCAAATCTCTGGGGATTTCCTCTCATTGAAAAACAAATCCAGGTCCATATTGGAAAGGAGATTCTAGGAAATTTAGTTTCTCACTGTCTTCTATAATTTAGTAAGAACATAGAAGGGAGGGGTTGTGGCAACCCGTTGCCGCCATTACAAGATGGCGCCGGAGAGCCTTGTAAACAAGTGGTTGGACGCGTGGCCTTAAGCTTATTCTGCCCAGCAACAAGGCTGACCTACCATAGTGAGCCACGTACCCCAGAATGAGACACGCCCCAGCTAGCTTGTATATATGTGCAGCCCTGGCTCTACCCAGGCGCTTCCTGCTTCCATCACCCTACAAACCTCAACCAAGTGCACTTCAATAAAGCGTGATAGAGAAGAATCCTGTGTCGGTGGTCTTCCTTCCTCGCGGGCGAGCGTTGGCGGGCCACAGCTGGTGCCGAAACCCGGGATAGTTCGGCGGACACCGCGGGGAGCCTAGAAAGGATTCAGAACTCTACATGCGAAGTGGTCGGCGCCGGTAAGTATTCCCCAGTATGTTATTTTGGACACTTGAGCCTTGGGTAGCTGCTATAGCTATAATTGTCCTTGCAGTTGTAGCCTTGCTTTTTTGCTTTTGGATACGTGAGTGCAAATATCCAGACTTCGTGAGCCCCATACAGGCACTATTAAAAGTGAGGGGGTTAAGGATCTCAGAGAGGACAGTCAAATCCGTTCTTAAAGACATAGATGAGTGTGCCCCGTGGTTTGCCGTGTCGGGGGACTTAAACCTTCCCTGCTGGGAAAAGTTAGGAAGAGATCTGGATGCAGCCAAGGCCAATCAGCAGCTTAAATCAGGCACCCTACCCTTATGGAGAGTTATACATGCGTGCTTACGGGACGGAAAACACGTAGAGCATCTGAAAAAGGGCAGGCGTGCTTTAGCGGAACATCAGGACAGCCTTTCGGAATCAAGTAGTATAAAGGAAGGGGGAAACAAAAAACAAATGAAGAAGTCAGAAAAGGGATATAAAAGAGGAAGTGAAAAACAAAAGGAAACAGATGATAAAAGTAAGCACAAAAAACATCAGGCAACCGCTCCCAGTGCACCCATCTACCCGAGTTTAGATGAGTTCTATGAGGAATTCGCCGCTCTCAGTGTAAAGCAAGAGAGGGACTCGGGAGATGACTCACTAACGGAGGACGAGGAGGAGGAGTTAGAGGAAGAGGCGGCTAGATATGAGGAGGAGCGATACGGACTGCCGCCTCCGGCAAGAGCTCCGCCTCCGCCTTATCCAGGCAAGCAGAACGGAGGGGCCCATAGGCTCTCTCGAAAAACGCTCAGATGCCTTGCCGAGTTCACCCCGCTGGACGCTGTTGCGTTCCCTGTCTTTGAAAACCAAAACCAGCAAAGATATCATGAGCCCATACCCTACAAACAGTTGAAGGACTTAGTAGAGGCCGCCCGTACTTGGGGGCCCAATGCACAGTATACGTTGATTTTACTGGATAGGATCACCACCGCAGCCCTGACACCAAATGATTGGTGGGAGATAGCTCGAGCGTGCCTAAACACAGGACAGTATCTAGACTATAGAGCAGTGGTTACAGAAGCCGCGCATAATCAGGCGCGAGTGAATGCTCGTACACCAAACACAGCACCCTGGACTGCTGATATGCTACTGGGGCAGGGACAGTGGGCTGATAACCAGACGGCCTTCCCGGTGCCTGTTTATCAGCAGATCGTAGAAATATTTAAAAGAGCATGGAGGATGATACCTAAACGGGGAGAGGTATCAGGAAACCTGACTAAGATAATCCAAGGACCGAATGAGCCTTTTTCAGATTTTGTGGCTAGAATGATAGAGGCAGCTGGAAAAATTTTTGGAGACGCTCAGGAGGCCATGCCTCTAGTGCAACAGCTTGTTTATGAGCAATGCACTAAGGATTGCCAGCGAGCAATCACACCATGGAAAGGAAAAGGTTTAGATGCGTGGCTAAAGGCCTGCAGAGAGATAGGAGGACCACTCACCAATGAAGGACTGGCCAGAGCTATGATAGCGGCTACTAAGCACGGGAGACGTGATGGCTGCTTCATTTGCGGACAGCCGGGACACGTAAAGAGAAACTGTCCTAACAAGGAAGGCTTCAGGGCAAAGGGACCAAATACCAAGCAGCCAGGGACATGCCCAAGATGCAAGAAGGGGAAACATTGGGCCAATGAGTGTAGATCCACAAAAGACATTAATGGACAACCTATAAATAACCCATATGTCCCGGAGTCAAAAAACATGCAGAGGGGCCCACGCCCTCAGGGCCCGAAAATATATGGGGCGTTTCAGGAGGGGATCCTTCAGCCACCGAGAGCACCCGACGAGCCACGACAGGCTCCGCGGGGCTGGACCTCTGCGCCACCGCCGGACTGGTTTTAACCCCTCGTATGGGTATACAAGCGGTTCCTACTGACATGTCAGGACCTCTTCCTGTAGGCTCGGCTGGGCTGGTTTTAGGCCGATCATCCAGCACCATGAGGGGCTTATTGGTCCTCCCCGGGATCATTGACCCAGACTATCAGGGTACAATTAGGGTTATGTGTCACTCACCTTTTGGCATTGTCTCCATTGCCCCTGGGGACAGAATAGCCCAGCTGGTAGTTCTCTCATCCTTGCATGACCGTTTCCCCGCCCAAAATAAGGTCAGAGGAGATAAGGGCTTTGGATCCTCTGGAGTCGATATGGCCTACTTATCTTTGGAGCTAACAGGTCGCCCCATGTGTAGTTTGGAGATAGAAGGAAAGGCCTTCACCGGTCTAATAGATACGGGGGCCGACCGAAGCGTCATGAGCCAACGATTCTGGCCAAGGAATTGGCCGCTGCAAAAGGCCTCTCAAACATTACAGGGGCTAGGCTATCAAAACACACCTGAGATTAGTGCAAAAACTCTACATTGGAGGATGGAAGGGAACAAAGGGACTTTTCAGCCGTTCGTACTGGACCTTCCCATCAATCTCTGGGGAAGAGATGTCCAGAGTCAATTAAATCTAATTCTGACTAATGAGGGAACGTTTTCCAAACAGAGCAAAGATTTGATGATGAAACAAGGCTATATGCCAGGCAAAGGCCTAGGTAAATACTTGCAGGGAGAATCAGAGCTAGTCAGTCCTAGCTTGAAAAATGATAGAAAGGGATTGGGTTTGAGCGCGCTAACCGCACGCTTAAAGAACTAATACAAAAACAAAAAGGGGGAATAGAGGCGGTTATGACCCCTCGAGATCGCCTATCCCTAGCAATCTTTACTATCAATTTTTAATTCTGGATGCCAATGGCAAAAGTGCGGCAGATAGACACGCAGAAGAGGCTGAGGCCATAAAGGAACGTGTAATGTGGAAAGATATCCTGGATAACAAATGGTATGGACCGGATCCCGTGATTAGGAGATCCAGGGGAGCTGTTTGTGTTTTTCCACAGGACCGCTCGGATCCGGTGTGGGTGCCATCACGACTGACGCGAAAGTTGGATGAAAGAACCGATGACAACACCAAAGAAGCAGACATGGACTCCAACCCTGGAGATGCTGATAGTGCTGATGATCTGCCTGACCAGAGTTGAGGGAGCTACCTTTTGGGCCGTTTCAAGAACATGGCCCATCCCCATGCCAGTCACAAACGCGACAAAAATATTACCCCATCTGTATGTTCCAGAATGTGTTTTTGATTTACCCTGTAAACAAATCAATAATAAGGTACAGCGTTATAACGCTACAAATTTCAACCTTCAAGGCACCTTGTGCTTTACCACTCTCGGAGTAGGAGTCATGGGCATGCTAATGTTTGCAGGACTACTGGTGGCTTTGTTCTTAATTCTGAGGGTAATGAGGGCTCGCAGAAGAGAGAAGGTGGCCATAGCGCGTGCCTTTGCCGCTATAGAGGCTGGAACATCTCCCCAAGCTTGGCTCAGCATGTTAAATGAAACATAGGTTGTGCTCTTGCACTCGGAGGGCTTTGAGTAGCCCATTGCACCCGAATAGAGACAACCTTGCATTTTCCGCGGGTGGTTTGCACCTAGGAGTGCACAGGGTGAGCCACCCTGAAAGTCATGAGTGTCTGCATACGGGTACCTCCGTTTCTCTCCCGTCCCTAGGCAAAGGAGGACATGTTTACTAGGGGACACTCCTCTGATTTTAGCCATGACTGCAAAATAAAAGAAAAAGGGGGAGATGTGGCAACCCGTTGCCGCCATTACAAGATGGCGCCGGAGAGCCTTGTAAACAAGTGGTTGGACGCGTGGCCTTAAGCTTATTCTGCCCAGCAACAAGGCTGACCTACCATAGTGAGCCACGTACCCCAGAATGAGACACGCCCCAGCTAGCTTGTATATATGTGCAGCCCTGGCTCTACCCAGGCGCTTCCTGCTTCCATCACCCTACAAACCTCAACCAAGTGCACTTCAATAAAGCGTGATAGAGAAGAATCCTGTGTCGGTGGTCTTCCTTCCTCGCGGGTGAGCGTTGGCGGGCCACAAGGGGTGATATTGAGTTGGTGATAGATAACCCAGCACAAGAAGCTTAAAGTGTAGAGTTACTAAAAGAAAATTGTGATTAGGTGCTCAATCTCAGATCTGCCATCATGATTTCTCTTGCATTATTATTTCCTCTGCATTTTCCTTGATATTTCTGTCTTTTTGTTATTGGGTAGAGCTTTTCAAATAGGTTATCCATTTCCCATTGATATTTCACTTCATTTTGTTTTAGAAAGTGTTGAATTTTCCTTTGAATTTGGGATATATATTTGTAGGTCTTTTACATATCATCAATTACCTGCATATAATTCATGTGCTTTTCAGTTTCTTCTAATAACACACATAAGGTATGCATGAAGGACGTTGAAGAGAGCATTATGGTGTTTTTGAGATATCCTTGGATTCAATATGCCAAAACACCGATAACTATATGGAAAATTTTACATTGCTAATCAGTTTGTTCTCTAGATTAAAAATTACAAAGAATATACAAGGAGACAAAAATCACTAGATAACTTATGAAAGAAAACATTATTTTTGTCTTTTAAATACTTTGAAAACAGCTCCAAATTGCTGGGTATGGAACATGGATTCTTTTCTTGAATGTAGAACCCTAATTGTGAAGGTACAGATAAATTGTCGCCACACGAAGAAAAGTCTAGGCCAGATAAATTTGACAAATACCTTAACTTCTGGGTGGTTTAGAAAATAATATTACCTACCCCTGCCCTTTTGTTTGGTACTATGCTTTCCAATAAAGTTTCCTGTAGACTTCTCTGCCCTTACTATATTCTGGAAGTTGGAGGAGGAGGAAGCATGTCATGGCACCAGTAACATACACAGAATTTAAAATAATTACTCTTGAAGTTTATGATCTTGTTGAGAAAGTGAGAAATAACTTGGTTGAACAATCAGATAAGACAGACAAATGCATATGTAGCATATTTCTAATATCATTTTAATCTTATACTGGACTGTAAGACTTAAAGGGCTGATAATTGGGGTGGTTGGGTATCTCAGTCAGTTAAGCATCTGACTTTGGCTCAGTTCATAATCTAAGCATCCTGGGATCCAGCCCCCGAGCTGAGCCCCGGACATCTCAGGCTCCCTGTTCATTGGGGAGTCTGCTTGTCCCTATGCACCCCCCTCCATGCTCTGTCTCTCAAATAAGTAAATAAAATACTTAAAAGAAGTGGAGGGGTGATAATTAGATTTTGTTCATTTTTGTATTCTCAAGTCAAATGTATTTCTCAGACACATTTAGGTATTTGTTAAATACTTGTAGTGAATAAGACTTGCTTGTTGGTAACATAAACGTAACACACTTTTCCAGCCTCTCTTTTAGAGGATGATTTTTTTCTATTGCAGGACTTGAGCTAAGGTTTGGAATACACTGTCAGATCTCCTATGGACTAGATTGGATAAACTGAGCAGGCTGAATGCAGGACTAAATGATCAATAGGCTGCTATCTGCTCTCTAATATAACTTTATTTTGAAGTGTTTAAGTTAAATAGGGTTGGTGAATTTTAATTTGGTCTGTTATTTTAACAGGTATTTCTAGTTTTTCTATTCATTTTAAGATCTCTTTTTTTATGTACTCATTCCTTGTTCATGAATTTTGAGGCTGCTTTAAATATAGAAGAGAGGAAATGATATGGTGGTATAGCTCACTTACAGTGTAAGATATTCAGAAAGATAGTGAGCATAAACTGATGAGAACAAAGTTGTTGGAATGGTGTGAAATGGACTGGTACCAAATGAAATTGGTGTAGGGAGGAGTGAGAGACACCCTGAGTCCTGGAAAGGAAGTGAAGCATGATGGAAGTTGATGGAAGGTAATGAAGAAAAGAAGGGCATTAGCCAAACATTACAGAGGTGATTACCACACTCTGGTGCAAAATCATTCAGTGGAAATGCTTTTTCCCATCTATTTCAATTTTCTATTCAATTGGTCATCTGACAGCTACAGTATAGCTTCCTAAGCTCCTTACTAAAGAGGGCTTTTTGAGTGATTTCAAAAGCATATTAGTAAGGGTCAGGGAACAAGAAATTAAAATTGCTTTGCTATTCTGTAAGAATGATGGTCAAGCATACATAATCTCTACTTAGATTTAGAGCTGTCTCTTTGCTCATTTTAGGATCTATGTCCCGCCTTGAGATTATATCTGGAGTCATCTGCCTAACTAATCTGGAACAAAATCCCACAATTTTAGTGAAAACTAAAATATTTACAAAGCATTATTAATTTTGGGCCACCTGGGTGGCTGAGTGGGCTAAACCACTGCCTTTGGCTCAGGTCATGATCCCAGGGTCCTGGAATCGAGTCCCACATGGGGGTCCTTGCTCAGTGGGGAGCCTGCTTCCTACTTCTCTCTCTGCCTCTGCCTGCCACTTCTGCCTGCTTGTGCTCTCTCTCTCTCTCTCTGACAAATAAATAAATAAATAAAATCTTTTTTAAAAAGGCATTATTAATTTTGTGAAAATCATAGAGAGAAATTGTGAAAGCTCTACTAAGCAAAGGTAACTGGTAGATTGTTTTTACAGAAAAGGGACTCGATTTACCTTTCTTTTTTTTTTTTTTTTTTTAACTTTTTATTTTTTATAAACATATATTTTTATCCCCAGGGGTACAGGTCTGATTTACCTTTCAAACAATGTCTTCAGTGAAGTGTGAAGTTATATAGGGAGTTTTGTACACTAAAGCCATAAACAATAACTGTGCCCCATTACCCCTAGAATGGGCCACATACAATGCATAATTACTTAGGCTATAAGTATTGCCATCTACTATTTGGTACATGGGTGGATCAAGTGATAATTTTTTTTTAAGATTTTATTTATTTTTGTGAGAGAGAAAGAGAGCCCACAAGTGGAGGGAGGGGCAGACAGAGAAGCAGGCTCCCTGCTGAGGAGGGAGCCTGTTGTGGGGCTCCATCCCAAGATCTCAGGATCATGACCCGAGCATAAGGCAGATGCTAAACTGAGTGAACCATGCAGATGTCCTGGATCAAATGATACTTTAAAAGGATGTTTTTAGACTAATATTGATAAACTCTAGTTCTTAAATTCTACAAGATTTTTGGCAAGAATGCATTATGTAAGGTTTGAATATTCTATGTTATTTAGAAGTATGTTTTTTTATATATTTTTAAAATGATTTTTAAAATTTTTTATAAACGTATAATGTATTTTTATCCCCAGGGGTCTGTGAATCACCAGGTTTACACATTTCACAGGTGGAAGTATGTTTTTATGTACAAATATCTCCTTATGTGGAAGTAAACTACAAGAGGGAATATGGGAAGAACCTAAATGCCGACTAATTTTTTAAAAAGTCTTCAAATGAGTATTCAGTTTTAGCCACAGAGGCAATACAAGGTTTTGAATCACTAAAGTCTTTCCCCTTTCCTAGTCTCCTGAAAACTGTATGGACTATAGCATACAATTTCTTTCTTTCTTTCTTTCTTTCTTTCTTTCTTTCTTTTTTTTTTTTTTTTTTTTTTAGAGAGAGAGAGCACATGAACACATGAGCGGGGGAGATGGAGGGACAGAGGGAGAAGCAGACTTCTCACTGGGCAGGGATCCCCATGCAGGGCTTGATCCCAGGGCCCCGTAATCATGACTTGGGCCAAAGGCAGACAATTACGTGACTGAGCCACCCAGGTGTCCCATAATGCCAATTTTTTTTTTAAGATTTTTTATTTATTTATTTGACAGAGATCACAAGTAGGCAGAGAGGCAGGCAGGAGAGAGGAGGAAGCAGGCTCCCCGAGGAGCAGAGATCCCGATGCGGGGCTCGATCCCAGGACCCTGGCATCGTGACCTGAGCCAAAGGCAGAGGCTTTAACCCACTGAGTCACCCAGGTGCCCCCAATGCCAATTTTTAATACTGGAAAATCTTGATGTGGTTGGTAAGTAGTTTCTCTGCTACCTTGAAACTGAATAAAGGGTTATTTACCACCCAATGAGAACATATTTGGAATGGAGAGATGTGTATAAAAATAGTAACCTATGTATAACAACACCAATAGCCATTGAAGAACACACTAAAAGTTCCATTATTTGTATATAGAAAATGTGCAAATTATTGAGATCCATAGACGTTTAATAAACTATAATTTAGCCATTAAGTTTGCAACCATTTTTTTCTTAGGTTCCAGAAAGAACAATTGGACAAAAAAATATGCAAAACCCAGGAAATAATATATATATTTTTAGTTACTTAAAAATTAACAATATGTAATCACTAGAGAAAATTTAAAAGATACAAATTTTAAAAAAAGAAAAAAATTGCAAATGTTATCAGAGCTAATAATTTTATAATATTCATTTGTTACTGTAGGAGTTAAACTTACTGAGAATATGTAGGTTATTTCTTTATAAATTTATGAGAATATCCATAATGGATCAATAGACAGTGAGACTGTACAAGAAATATTTGTGTTTTTGCTCAGAGGAGGCTCCCCTCCACCTTGCCATCACCCAAGGAAAATTTACTAAAACTTGAGACTTGGGCTGAGAGGGAACCTTGGAAGTTACACTGTGACTGAATATCTATTGCATGAGAACTCCACAGAGAGCCACGGCTCCAGAGGTCTGTGTTCATATGTCAAGTATGGATGAGACCTGAAAGTATGTGGACATACTATAGGAGGTAATGTTTGAGACACTAGTTTATTATTGAGATTTATATTCACATTACTCCGATTTAGATGAACTCTTCTCCCTGATTCCTCTTTACCTCCATTTCCATCTTGGGCAGAAAATATGTGTTACAATATGTGTCAGATAATGTCATTCTTTGGCTCACAAATTTCTAGTGATTCTCATTCAGAATAACATTCAAGTTCCCTTAACGGGGCTTATAGTGTCCTAGAAGATCTGGCCTTTTATTATTCCCATATTCAGTTTCCTTTTTCTTCTTTCATTCAGTTTTCAGCCATACTGGCTTGCTTGCTCTTTTCTTGACCAACCCAAGTGTTTGTCTACCTGGCTGCAATTGCCCTTATCACTTCCTCTGCCTGGAACAAAGTGTTGGGTGACCCACTTACTCCCTTTGAAATTTTTCCATTCCACAGTATTAACAGAGATGCTTTCCATGTCCAACTTCTAAGAGATATCTTTTGAACTCTTGAATTTTTCTATACATTTACATTCTTTTATTTCTTTTCAAAAAATCTCATGACCTGTCACTATTATGTGTCTTGGTTATTTATTTATTGTTTTTCATTTTCACCTAAATATAAGCTCCACAATATAAGGAACAGTATCTATTTTGTTCATTGCCTATAAAGTCCATATTGTTTGTATGAATGAATGGATTTATGTATATGAACAAAAACAATAAAGGTGCACAAAACAAAATACATCTAGCTTGACCAAACCACGCAGCATTTGTCTTAACTGAAAGAGCATAAGTGATTTCATTATATATGATATTGAAAGTAATTTAGATGAAACTTCCAAAAGCTAATTATATATTAATGGTACTCTCATGTTATTTTTATGAATATTTCTCACTGACCATAGAGAATACTGGAATTTATAATATTCAAAGTAGCAGACATTTGGAAAATAAACTTATATAAACTATGCTAATATAATAGCTAATACTTTCATTAGGGAAGACAGGTCCTCACAAAATGATATTTGTTAGAGCATTTGGAAAAATGCCTACAATTTTCATATGAAGATAATTTAATACATTTCATAGATGATACGGCTTTTTGCCATGTATTAAGGCACACATATTAAAAGTGATGTACAGTCTAAATGAATGTTTTACTCCTGTTGCTCTGTTTGTTTTTTATAAATGGCATTAATATTTATTAGTTAATCTAACCTCCATTTTTTATTTCTCAAGTGATATGAAAAGTCTTTAATTTCCCTTTGAAGTCTGGAAAGAGACAATTAAGAGCCGCAGGAATCAAGTACCTTACTCTCCAAGAATAGTAAAGAAGGACTATAATTTGACAAGTGAGGAAGGCTGGTTAAGGACATCCCACAGATTTGATTTAAACTTTCAAGATTAAATCTCTTCTTGTCTTGTTATGAAATTGGCATTGAAGAAAGCTGCCTTTTCTCGGCTATGATTTTACAAAGATTTATATAATTTTATATGCCATTCAAATATTCTCATTCAATAATACATCTTTGATCAGGAAAAAAACCTGCACTGTGGAGCATGTAGGAAAAATATTATCTGTATAACATAATTAATAGCCTGTCCAGAGATCAGGGATCAGGATGCACACTGATATTTCAATTCTAAATACTGTATATGAAAGATGGACTGCTCAATATATCTTTCATGCAAGAAGTTTATGAGGTTTCCTTAATAACTTATCAGGTAGTTTAAGACTTTACTGTGTGAAATATCTGACAATATTTCATTTCAGGTATACAACCATGGCCCTGCAACACAGTGTGGCTAGGGAATGAGCTGTAGCAGTTAGGTTCATATTCTCGCTAGCTCTTCTGCAAACGAAAGTAATTTCTTCTATTGTATCTTTGACCCTTTGTCCTCATTAGTATTTGACTCTCTAGTAAATTAACTAGTATATGTCTTGGAATAAACTGTAATAACTAGTATAATAATGCCTTTTTAATCTCAAGTTACACAACCATTGGTGTTCAGCAAGTGAAATTAATGAAATTTATGTAAAGGATTCAACTCAATTAGATACATCAGAATCCATCTTCCAAAGCAATCAACTCAAGACATTATTATACTTTTGTAACTATAATATCAAATTACTGAAAACTCATAGTTTGTGTATCCAACTGAAACTCTATGTAGTAAGATATCCTTTATTTTATAAATTCACTATCCCTCTGTTAAAAGGACAATGATATTGACCTTCTAACAGGAGATCATACATACTTTTTTTTTTAATTGGGCCAGTTCTCATTCCTTATTTGTAAGTGCTGAGATAACAGAACTAGACATGTTCTCAAACAAAAGTCGCAGCTCTGATTCCCTTTTTTCACCTCTAACTACTTTGTCACCATCCTTAACCCAAGATACCCTATCGGTCAGACAGTATTCTTTCCAAAAATGCTATATTTCTTCCTGACATACATGCATTTCCCTCTCTCCTAAATAAAGTTCTGACCTAAGTAATACTGAGTTGTGATTTTTTTTTCAATTAAAAAAAGAATTTAGGCAAATAAATTTGAAAAACAAAATGATGAAAAATGAAGAACCTGCAAAGAATAAGACTTAGCTGAGCAGAAATAAGTCAACTTAAAATACATGTTGTAAACAAAGCTGTTCAATGGGTAAAGCATCTTACAGAATTATGTGTTCTCTTTTGCATTCAGGAATTTAAAAAACCTGTTAGCTTATAGTACATGTTATAACTGAGTGTTCTCCTTATATTCCCTTGTGATAACTTCCGTTTTTCTATAATTAGGTGAATGTTACATAGCACATAGGTAGTAAAAGTAAAATTACCAAGTGCCATTTAAACCCAACATAATCAGAAGAAAAGGAAGAAA
This sequence comes from Mustela nivalis, assembly GCF_964662115.1. Taxonomy (NCBI): domain Eukaryota; kingdom Metazoa; phylum Chordata; class Mammalia; order Carnivora; family Mustelidae; genus Mustela; species Mustela nivalis. The sequence goes on from NC_139026.1 coordinate 31,440,996, forward strand.
AATTGGATCTTGATAATTCAGGAGAAACCTGTTAGGAAGTACCTCTGTGTAATCATCTGAGGAAAGAGAACTGCGTGAAACCTGAAAGTCACAAGGCAGTGCACAGGTATGAAAACTGCTGACTCAGTGGTAACTGTAGAAACGTCTGGAAGAAACTGTGGAGAATGAAACCAACAGATTCCAGAACATCATATATTGTATTAGATAAGAGGGATGACTCTTACTTACATTTATGTGCTCATTACATATCCATTGTTCACATTATAAGGTAATGGTCTTAGCACTATAAGAGAAATTTGCTCTCAAGTAATTTACTTACCATTCATTTCTGTATCTTCTTTCTTCTGGTCTATTTCCTTCTGCCTGAATAACATTCTTTATTTTATTATACGATTTTATTTGAGTGAGAGAGAGTATGTGTGTGCAAGTGGGGTAAGGGGCAGCAGTAGAAGCAAGCTCTCCGCTGAACAGGAAGTCTGATGCGGGGCTTGATTCCAGGACCCTGGAATCATGACCTGAGCTGAAGGCAGATGCTTAACTGACTGAGCCACCCAGGGGTCCCTGAATAACATTCTTTAGAAGTAGCTTTTTGTTAAGGTGTTTTGGTAATAAACTCATTCATTTTTTTTGAGATTAAGACACTCATATTTTACTTCCATTTTTGAATCTTTAGCTGCATATGTAATGCTATTTCCATTTTGTGCTTTTAAGTTATTATTACACTGTTTTTTTGGCTTCTGGCTATGAAAAGTCCATATAGATCTTGTTTTGTATGTAATCTGTGTAGGTAATTTGCATAGGTCTTTCCTTTTATGTGATCTTAAATCCATTTTCATGATTAACTTTTATAATTACACCATGGTGGTCAATATTCTCAACAAGTGCCCAGGAATGCAATATTTGTTTTCAGTTTACCATTTTGGTATGCAATGGCAGGCAGATCTAGTATATTTCCACTTCGGTCTTCCTACAGCAGTGTCCTTATTCTATGTGGCTGAACTGAAGGAATATCAAAGTGTATGTTCACAGACCATCTGGACTTACTGTTAAATGGACTCAGCTCACAGTTCTGTCAATCATTTGAGCTTCATAATTTTCCTTTCTGTCAATAGATCATCATGGTGTTTGGGAAGCTTATCGTAAATGTATAGCCTATGAGCAGAATTCCTGTTTTGTCTTGGAATTTCTCCCCGTACAGTGATCATGTTAAACACCACAAATTCCTTTAGGAAAGTTGAGGAGAAATAATTGAAGTGCACACTTGCTACAGTGTTGCAATAGCTTTCTTAAAGGGAATTCATTCCCTACATCGTTCAGAGGAGTCTGCATGTATGAACTTGCTCAAGTCTAGAAACACTGATTTTCCATTATGGTATTTCATGTTAGATCTCTTCTAGAGATTTAGAATTTTTTAGTATACAGATTTAATATTCAGATTAAGTAATATTTTACTAGGCAGTTGATGGACAATGCAATAGATACTATCACTGAATACCACAATTTGCTCTGCTATCTAATTATTGTAATTTGCCTGCTTTGTCTCTGGTTTTTCAGTATCATCACTTGAGCTTTGTGACTCTTGGGTCTCCTCATCTCCCCCCAAATCCCAGAAAACTCATTCCAGTGCTCTATCACCATGATCTTTAGCTTTCATAGTATAGCTGCTATAAGTTTTCTATAAATGCTGAAGCTCTCATGTTTTATGAGTGCTCAAATTTACGTCATTACAGAATGGCTGAACCTTTCACATGTGACAAACACTTAAATTCTTAGCCTACTAAGATTTTCAATTAATTCTTTTATGTTATTGCCTTGTATTTTCCTTTATAGTGAGACCTCCTTTCTAGGGCGTCTCTTTACTGTGTCCACTGTAACTCAAAATTATCTTTGGCAAGTTTGTCCTGTTTGTTCAGCCTTAAAACTAAATTTTATTTCCCTGAGGCTTCACAACAGACCCAGTGCAGCTTAAGTCACACACAGGTCATTCCGGACCTAGTCCAGTGTCTATGCCACCCCGAGCCCGACCCTGAGCCGGGTCCAGTTTTCATGTTGTACCGGGTCTGACCCGGTGCCCGGTCCAGTTTCCAAGTCGGACCCTGGACCTGGTCGGATATTCAAGCCGGACCCAAATGGACCGGTCAATTTCCAGATTCAGTCCGGAGGAAGACAGGCCCAAGTAGACTGAAAGGTCATCACGGATAAGCTTGAGGATTGTGCGAGGACTTCCCACCACCTTCCGAGCAGCGAGCAGGCAGCGAGCGCCGCGGTTCTGCAGGTACCTGTGCGGGTCCGGTGGCTTGTGGCCCCTGGGGGCCGGCGCGGTGAGGGCCACCCCCGGGGTCCCCTCCTCTCGGCGTGACTCACGGAGCTGTGAAATGATGAACTGAGGCGTATTAACATTTTAGAGTTTCTATGAGCAAAATCAGTTTGGATCGGACGGTCCCCAAGTTAGCAGATAGAAAGGCGCTCTATGGAGTCACGCAAAGAAGACTTTTATGGGCCAGAGACAGGGAAAGGAAGTTAAACTAAGCAAAAAAGCAGGTTGTTTACTGAAGTTACTTCCCCTTGGGGAATGGCGGCGTCTCTCAGGCAGATGGACCCTTAGCAAATACTGATCGCGTAACTCTTGATTGACTGGCTTAGATTCCATTTCTGGGAAAGCGGAAACTGTGTAAATCTGTTTGGTGACATGGGGCTTAGCCTCTGGCCCATTTAGGGACTGTTGTCTTGTTTTTAACACTGTCAGTGGGTCTTCAAGCCTTTTTCACTAGTTGTAGCTGCAAGTTTTCTGTATTATCTTGGTCTGGGATCTATAATCAAAAGTATCTCATTTATTTTCATACCAGTGAATTAAAATGTGGATTAAGATTCCTGCTCGTAGAAATTATTATGAATAAGTTCCAATCAATTACATTTTGTCAATAAATATCTGTCTAGATCTATTATCTGGATCACCCCCTCCCCCCACCCCCCAGTCCATCATCTGGTTCTAAGCCCAGGGGTCCTTTCATACCTCGGCAGTGACAGTCATGGCAGCAGGGGGATCAGCTATCTCCAGATCTAAGCATATTCTAAGAGCTTACATGCTTACATAAGGGAAGTAAAATCTACTGCTGGCTTTCTTCCTACCACTGTTTTTGTATCTTTCATTCCTTCCTTCTATAATATACTTTGTGCCAATTTGCCTGATTCTGTGGAATATAAGATAAAGAGGAAATAACCCCTGACCTCAGAAGTGCTTATACAGTTATGTGACATGAATAAGTCAATGACTATTTTAAAACAAAATAAAATGCGAGGACAGGATCATGTACAGAGTGAAGGGAGGAAAGATTCCTGACTCAGACGATGTTGTCTGTGGAAGATGTTAGAGATGACCTTTCAGGAACTTGTATAGGAGGTGAATCTTCAAATAAAAATGGATTAGGCCAAGTGAAGAGAGAGGGTTGTGGTGAGTGCAGTGCTCAGTGCACTATTTGAAGAGAAACTACAAAATGTGGAATATAGCTGACAGCTGCAGCTGGCAACTTCAGGTCCTTTTGGATCTACTACCAAATTCCTACCAAAGTCACGGTTCCCTGTGGGCTGTTTTAGCTGGTGATTGAGCACAGCAGGTTCTTAGTATTGTCCCTTTTCTGCCAGATGTGGAATTTCTGAAATGAGCAAGATATGCACAAGGACTCCACATTGATTTGGCTGAGACGTTCTTACAACTTTGCCTTAGTCTAAATTACTTCCTCCCCAATCCTTCCTTTTTCTCCCTCCTTTCACAAGTACCCTATTTATGTGGTGGTCTGGAGGCTCTTCCCTCTCCTCATTTTCTTCTAGTTTATTCTTTATAGGCTTTCCCACCCAAACTATCCAGCTTTTTTATTCCTGTCTTGGTGTTGGCTTGCACACAGCCCAAAATGACACAGCTGATTCTGAGAACATTCGAGAAAGGGGTGTTAAGAATGGCGGAGTTATGTATGATGCAGTTGGCCATAACCCAGATGAATGTGGGATATGGATAAACTCTGCCACAGGTGGCAGCCCAATTGCTAAAGGCTTCACCTGGTAACCTGTGAAAACATCTTTGTTGGAGGGGATCATGCCTACCACAAAAATGCCTAATAGAGGGAAATTGAAAAAAAAATGAGATAGTAGCAAATAGTTAAAGACTATGTATGAAATTCAGATGATCTTTTTTTTTTTTGGTAGCTATTATATTAATGTCTATCTGTCTCTCAGGTACCAGCTATTGTTATTCAGATGTGAGTACAGAGTACACAGAATTTATTTGTTCAGTCAATAAAAAAATATCCTTGAGCAGAGATAATTTGTATTGGAAGAATAAGAGTCAGAATACTTAATTGCCTCATGAAAACCCTTTATGGAATTTTGTTACACTCTTTATTCTCCTTCTTACTTGTGGACTAATCTGTATGGATGGTGTGTATGTCCTGTGTGTGTACATGTATGTATGTATATGAACATACATTCTCACATGCATACACATATATGTAATTTTTTTCTTGAAACAACTTAGAATAAGCTCCCAAAATCTTATGTAAATATTTGCTTACAAATCCAGAATTCTGTATTATGCACTATAAAAAAAGTCTATCCATAAACAAAATCAGCTTAAACTACCCATGCCCAATGTAGTTCTTTTTTAGAACTTTCATCAGAGCATCCAGAGCACCTAAGTCTTTCCACCTCAAGCTTGTTTCTCCACTTCTCTCTTCGATTGAGAGAGCAATCAAATTCTGTTGTTATTCTCTGTGAAGTCTTTTGGCTCTGCCTTCAACTTTGTGGTTCCTCAAGTGTCAAGATTACCTAGAATGTATTAAAAGCTCAGTGTAGTATGACCTTAACTTTCCTGTAAGAATTTGGACAAATGTCTCAACTTCTATAATAATGATCTATATTTAATGTTAGCTGTATTATCAGTTGTCTTCTGTGTAACAAACTAATATTTAATGAATTACTATTTGCAGGTGGACAATTTGGGCTCAGCTTAAGTGAGGGCTGTTTTGTTCTTGATGTACTAAGTTGGAGGGTTGGATGGGGTCTCCAGCTCACAACTGGCATGAGTAGGGCATCTCTATGCACCTCTAGCTGACTAACCTAGACTTGTTCACATAATGTCATAGGGCTCCAACTCAACATGTGTAAGTTTTCTTACTATGTAGGCTCAGAACTAACCCATAGTCTCCTATATCACATTCTGTTTGCAAGACTCAAGGAATGCAAAAGGCAGGATTCCCTTCTTTCTTGTAGCTGAGTAACATTCCACTCACTGTATGTATATACTACATCTTTCCATTTAGCCATTTGTCTATTGATGGACACTTAGGTGTTTCCCTATCTTGACTCTTATGAATATTGGCAATGAACGTGGGAGTACAGAGATCTCTTTGAGATTCCATTTTCATTTCCTTTTGGTAAATACGTAAAAGTGGGATTGCTGGATCATATGGTGGTTCTATTTTTAATTTTTTTTTTAATTTATTTGACAGAGAGATCACAAGTAGGCAGAGAGGCAGGCAGAGAGAGAGGAGGAAGCAGGCTCCCAACTGAGCAGAGAGAGCCTGACTCGGGGCTCGATCCCAGGACCCTGAGATCATGACCTGAGCTGAAGGCAGAGGCTTAACCCACTGAGCCACCCAGGCACCTCTATTTTTAATTTTTTGAGGAAACTCCTTGCTGTTTCTCTTTCTCCACATATTTGCCAGCACTTGTTATCTATTATCTTTTTGATAATAACCATTTCAATGGGTGTAAAGTAATATTATGTGTTTTACTTCCTTTTTGTGGTTCTGATATTGATTTGTCTAATAGTCATGTCGAACCCCTTTTCACGTCTCAATTGGCTGTTTAAGTCTTCTTTGGAAAAATGTCTATTCATCTCTTCCACCCATTTTTAATTTTTTTTTGTTTGTTTGGTTTGTTTTTGTTTTTGTTTTTGTTATTGAGTTGTATGAGTTCTTTGTATATTTTGGAAATTAACCCCTTATGTGATATATGATTTGTAAATGTTTTCCTCTATTCAGTAATTACCTTTTCATTTTGTTGATTGTTTTGATGGTTCAAATCATATGAGGATTAGCAGAAGTGAAGCATGTCCAAATCAGTCAGAGATAGCACCGTTGAGGAATTGACACCTCAGCTGGGACTTGAAGGAGTAGAAGATGCCACTGGAAATGGGAAAGGGTGATAATAATAACGAACATTAATAAATAATGAGAAGATTTTTTTTTTCAAATGAGGCACTACATCATCTTTATATTTGTATTCTGTCTGATGTTTAACCAATATTTATTTATGATACTTTTCATATAATTTAACATTTAAGTTAAATCTGGTAAAGTAATACAAAGAAGTTTGTTTCGAAAAAGCAACCCTGAGGTAAACAGGGATAAAGAACAAAATTACACAGGGGTGCTTGGTGGCACCAAGTTGATAGAGTGTCTGACTCTTGGTCTCTGCTCAGGTCTTGATCTCAGGATTGTGAGTTCAGGCCTCACTTTAGGCTCCACACTGGGCATGGAGCCTACTTAAAAAAATAAAAAGAGAAAAAAGAAAAAGAGAACAAAATCATACAGAGAATCATTTATGTAACAAATGCAAGGGTATGGCAATGATTTCAGTTGCTTTGAGATAAAAAGAGAGAAATACAGGAAAGTTATACAAATTTTTTGACTTTACCTGTAAAATATTGAAGATGTATTATCTACTGGAGATGAGGGAAGAGTGTTAAGAGTGAGGTTTTGTGTGAAATTAACAGCCTGTGTCTATACCATATTTGATGATCAAATTGGCCCTCAACAAGATAAGAAAAATAGTTGATAGAGCAAACTACAGAAATCACTGCCTTGGGAGTCGGGGGACCTTATTTTAATTTATACATTAACACTTTACCTGTCAAAGTTAGATATAAAATTTACTTTATTTATAAAATGTGTGAATTAGATTAGAGTAAAATATCACCAATGCAATAAAAACATAGTTGGATATTTGAGGTATCTAATGTGTTTTTTCTTAAAGTGTGATGTACCAAAATCCTTTATCATGTTAGTGGGACCACAACAGCCCTAATGAATTTTTGCACATGCTTGATAATACCTGGTGGAGTTAATTTTGGGTTTGATTTCTGTGAATTTCTCAAAAATACTTCCAACAATGGGAATGTGTATAGTTACTAATAGACTATTCTCTTTGGAATTTATTTAGAGGAATCAATTTGTAGTCAGGATGATTATGTGGAGCATCTGTGTGGCTCAGTGGGTTAAAGCCTCTGCCTTCGGCTAAGGTCGTGATCCTGGGGTCCAGGGATCAAGCCGCGAGTCAGGCTCTCTGCACGACGGGGAGCCTGCTTCCCCTTCTCTCTCTCTGCCTGCCTCTCTGCCCACTGTGATCTCTCTCTCTCTCTCTCTGTCAAATAAATAAATAAAATCTTTTTAAAAAAATGTGATGACTGCAAAGTTCTTCAAATTATTTTTGATGTAGTTAAAATATAATTTAATATCTAATGTAGCTACTCTGGGCTCAGTGAGGTGGAGCATACCTATTACTCAAGTGTGGGCTGCACATCAGGACTTCATTTTAAAAGGTAGAGTATGCAAAGGGGAGAAAAGAGTAACTTTGCAGTGGAGAGAGCTGAAAACACTATTTGTGAAAACAGTTATATGAAAATACAATGTGAAGAAAATGGTTCCTTAGCTCTGTGTTGTTTCCCTTCTCCCCTCAAAAAAAAAAAAAAAAAAAGAAAAAGAAAAAATAGAGGCAAACTCCAGTTCTAATCATGCAAAAACGTCAAAGAAATCCCAACACAAGGATATTCTACTGACCAGGAGTCTCCAAAACTGTTGAGGTCATTCACCACAAATTCTGAGATACTGTTGCAGCCTAAAGAGCCTGAAGACATGATGAGCAAACATGGTATCTTGAATAGGATTCAGGTACAGAGAGAAACATAAAAACTAAAGAAATATGAATATAGTCTTGGCTATAGTTAATTGTAATGTATCAATGCCAAGTCATTAATTGTAACAAGTGGACCATACTATTATGAGAGGTTAACAGTAGGTAATACAGTCTTTCTCTGTGCTATCTTCACAACTTTTCTGTGAATCTGAAACTATTCTAAATAATATTTATTTTAAAAACAATATTTATTAAGCTAATTAAATATATGTTTCTATAGCTGTAGCAGAAATAGAGGCATGATCTGGCTAGGATATAAAATAGAGTAAATGCATTGTGATTAATTTGTTAATTTTAAACGAAGGCTAGTTATAAAGCTATAGAATGCAAAGACCTTTATATTCATCAGATTTTCCCAAAGAATTGAAACACATCACATTCCATAGATAAGAATTAGAAAAGGCTGTCTTCATTGACTTCATACATATTTATAACCTAATTCAGACACATCCTAGGCACCAGCATTTATAACATTATGTAAAATATATTCATATAAAAAGTTCTATTTTATTTATTACATTTCAAAATAAGATCTGAATTGGTGACAAAAACATATTTAGCCTCCGGCACATGGGTGGCTCAGTCACTAAGCATCTGCCTTTGCCCAGGTCATGATCCCATGGTCCTGGGATGGAGTTCCACATTGGGCTCCCTGCTCAGCCAAGAGTCTGCTTCCCCCTCTGCCTCCCGCCCTGCCTGTGCTCTCTTGCACTTGCTCTCTCTTTTTTGCAAAAACAAATAAATAAAATCTTTAAAAACACATATTTAGCTTTTGGCAAAACAAGGAAACTTAAAACGTATATTTCAATTCATTATGTCTTTTTAAAATTTATAATAGCGGTAACATCAAAACTCTAGCAATATTTAGGCTTCACTTTTTCTAAGATTTCACTGGAAGATTAATTCTTGAGTTTTTAAGTGAAAAAAAAAAGTGAGAAAATCAGATTAGAAAATAGGAACCATTGAAATATCCAGCTCTTACTTTTGGTCTATGAACTATTTGTAAAGACAGAGATATCCAAATTGCAGTTGGAAACCTCCATGAAAAGAGGTAAAGTCAGTTTGTGCCTATATATTTTCCCTGAAAGAAAGCATATTCTGGAGATATTTAAACATTTCTTTAAGGGCACAATTTCTTGGACATTTTATTACTGTGAATAAATGATATTGGGTTGGGTTATCCAGCTGCATCCAATTCAGTTTTGTGCTGACACTTCTATAGTAAGCTCAGCTAATGACCCATGCCCTGTAGTATGTAATCAACACATAGTTCAATGTTGATAAAAAATGGTTAGGGAAAAAAACATCCTTTCATGCCATTAAAACAGTCATCATTTTATTAAGGGACTGTTCATGTCTGCCTACCCCTAATTTTGAAAGCTTTCTCAAATGATGAATATTGCAAATATTATCAACTCTTAGAAAACTTTATGGCTGTCCTCTTACAAGTTACAAGTACATTTAAATCTATGTAGATTCTTTGTAATAACTATTCCAAGCTTTTAATACTATTTATAACAAAATGACAAATATCATCCAGTAGAGGATAATTTATTCTAATAAAATAAACTATGGCCATTAAAATTTTAAGTATGAGTGACAGGCAGTGCAGTTTTCCATGTATGACAAGTGATTATTGATATTAATCTGTAATATAAATACCCTTTATACTATGTAACCTTATTTTCAACATAACAAATAACTACTTAGTATTAGTATCAGTCAAAATTGTCTTGTTTATCTATAATAACATAAAACTTTAAAATTTCAGTGGCTAAAAAAAAAAAAAATCAAAGATCCATTTCTTGCAATGCAAATTCTATCTTGGGTCAGCTGAGTGTTTTGGTCCATGTCATCTTCATTCTCAGCCTCAGCTTTTTAGAATCTTCACTCTCTGGAACATTGTTGTTTGGCACCTCAGAGAGAAAGAAACAGTGGAATGCCCCAGCCAACAATTTAACGCTTCAGCCCAGAATGACTCATATCCCTTCCACTAACAACACAGGAGTCAGGCTAGTTATATAGCCCCGCCTAAATGCAGGGGAGAATGTATTGCATTCCTCAAGATCACTCCTAGCTTTGGTGATTCCGTAGAAGGATGCACAGAACTCAATGTATAGTTGTACTTCATGACTAACATTTATTATAGAGAAAGGAAACAAAAGAAAACAAAAAAAAAAAAACAAAAAAAAAAAAACAAAGAAGAAAAGTGCATGGGTTGAAGCCCAGAGGAAACAAGGGACAAGTTCTAAGGGTCCTTGCCTAATGGATTCACATGAGGCATGCTTAATTCTTTTTTTTTTTTTTTTTTTTTGCTTAATTCTTTAATAATGAGTTGTGACAACACAGGGGAAGTGTTGTCTACCTGGGAAGTTAGACACTCAGGCTCAGAGTTTTCACTGGGGTTGATCCCCATGAGTGCTCTCTGCCTAGAAGGTATCAAATTTCCTGATTCATAAAAGAAAAGTAGATGTTCAGCATAAATGGTATTGTTTACTTAAAAGTCCAGGCACAGAAAATTATCCTTATCAGTTAACTCTTGATTAGGAACACCCTGAAAGCCACATTCCCAGATGCCAGCCAAGGTTCAACCTTGCAAGCAAGCCGTTCTATGGATAGTGGTCTGAGGCTTGCTATGTAAATTCTTTTCTGTACAGGTGGTGAGAGAGTTTAACCCCCACTGTACTTAGAATAATGAGAGAACTGAATTCAGATAAACATTAAAAAATCTCTTCTTCACTGTTACTAATTATAACACAAGGCAGAGTTCAAGTATGACTCTGTGAATTTTTAGTATTAAGATATCTCTGAATACTGTTTTAGCAAAATATAGTAGTATTTCCAAGAAAGAGTTAAAATATTTGACATAAAATCCTTTTAAAGGAAAAGATTTAGCTCTATTACCCAAAGTATAAGTTCACAAAAGAAACTTAATTTAATGTTTTGTGCAGTACAACTAAACAAGGGGAAGAAGAAGATGGAAAAAAAATCTCATGGGTTAAAAAATCTGTATTGATACTTGTGTTTACATTTGTATATACATCTGAATACACATATAAAATTACCTGTATATATAATATTTTATGAAGGACACATACGAGAGTAGAAACATTTAATCTTATCAAGGAGAGAAAGAATTGGGGTTATGTAATGATAAATTACTTGTCAATATATGGTTTAGTGATTTTTTTTTTTATCCTCTTGATGTATTACCTTTTTTTTTAAGACCTGATTTATTTATTTGACAGCAAGACATCGAGAGAGGGAACACAAGCAGGGGGAATGGGAGAGGGAGAAATAGGCTTCCCACTGAGCTGGGAGCCTGATGGGGGGCTCCCTTCCGAGACCCTGGGTTCATGACCTGAGCCAAAGGCAGATGCTTAATCACTGAGCTACACAGGCACCCCATTGATATATTAGTTTCAAAAATAAAATTAGTTTGCCTTTTTAAAGCTTATTTGGAAGGATAAATGTGTGAAAGTGTCTTCTCTATTTAAAAAAAAAACTTTTTAAATAATAGGTTATATTTCTTTAATAATAGATGAATAAAAAGAACTGATCAGCAAGCCAAAAAACAATCAATATCAAATATATCACTCAGAGGGAAAGATATAAGATATACTATATATGTGATATATGCATTTATTTATTTATTTATTTATTTTTCATTTTGAACAACAAAAATTTATTTCCTCATAGTTCTAGAAGCTAGAAGTACAAGATCCAGGTGTTGGGAGAGTTAGTTTCTTTTGAAGCCCGTGAGGAAGAATAGGTCCCATGCCTCTCCTCCAGCTTCTGGTGACGTGTTGGCCATCTTGGATGGTTCCTGACTTGCAGAAGCATTATATATTCATCTTCACATGGTGTTCCCCCATCACCATGTGCCTATGTCCAAACAGTCATATTGAATATATGCATTTAAATTGTGGGGGTATGACATGTAATAAATGGAACTTTCCATATGCTTAGAATGGTTAGAAGAATGTCTTTCTGTATCAGCTTGTTATTTTTCAAAAATTTCATGGACCTCAAAGAGTGCTTCCTTGCACTCTGACAAAGATTTATGGCCCTAGGTCAATATTAGAGAAGACATGTACTTTTCTTTTCATCTTCATTTTCAAGCATTCTTCTTGCCCAAGCAGAAGCATCTCAGCATGTGTGTTGCTCTGCAGATAGACTCTTAAGGATTGGTGTGCCCAAACATTTCACTGACTTTGTACATCTGTGTAAATATTGGAGGTGAAAATAATGCTGAGTAACACGAACTGATAATCAATATTAAAATATCATACTCCCATCCTGTAAAATAAGCAGAGTTTTTTTTTTTTTTTTTTTTTAAGATTTTATTCATCTATTTGACAGAGAGAGATCACAAGCAGGCAGAGAGGCAGGCAGAGAGAGAGAGAGGAGGAAGCAGGCTCTCTGCTGAGCAGAGAGCCCGATGCGGGACTCGATCCCAGGACCCTGAGATCATGACCTGAGCCGAAGGCAGCGGCTTAACCCACTGAGCCACCCAGGCGCCCAGCAGAGTTTTTTTTTTTAATAACACTTTTTAATGCTAACAGGTTGCATTGAAACGGAAACACCAAACACATAATTAGTGAGGATAAATCAGTTAATATTTCTAGAGATTAATTTGGTATTCTGAATTTGAAAACATTCATCTCAGTATTAATAGTAAAAATAAGAAACATATAAATTAGGGAAAATATTGATCTTCAAGTACTTATGGGTTTTTTTTTTTTTTTTTTTTGTAAACAATCTAACAAAAAAATAAGAGAATGGAGGGGTGTCTGGGTGGCTCAGTCATAAAGCGTCTCCCTTTCGCTCAAGTCACAATCCCAGGGTCCTGCGATTGAGCGCCATATCAGGCTCCCTGCTCGGTGGAGAGCCTGCTTCTCCTTCTCACTCTATCTGCCACTCTTCCTACTTGTGCTCTCTTTCTGTCAAATAAATAAATAAAATCTTTTTAAAATATAAGAAAATAGGAGAATGGATAAGCAAATGAATGAAGGTATCACCATACATAGGATGTATATTATGTAGCAAATGAAAATTGTGTTCTCTAGGCTCCTTACTGAAATAGCATATTGACCAATATAATGCTAATTTTAAAAAGCAAATACTAATTTTATATACAATGTGTTCTCATCTAATTGCAAAAGATAAGTATTTGCAAAAGATAAGTATACTGATATTTGTATAATAAATATTGGAAATACAGTTATCACGTGGAAAGTGGTTTCTTTTAGGCTTTGAGATTATGAATATTTTCTTTTTTTCCTAGGTATCTTCCTATATTTTTAAGACTGTTAGCAGTGATGGCATATTGCTTTCTAAATAGCAAAGGAGAAAAGGATAATATTTTAAGAAGTATGGAAAATTCAATAAAGTAATTAAAGATGAAAGGAAAATTATGACAGCACAAAATGATACCTTTTACAATAAAGTATAGCAATAAAGTTGAGGATAATGATGTTTAGAGAAAATATTTAAGAAAATGTGTGCTTCATTGGCAGTATAATTTTTATATACCACAGTGTAAATGCAACTTTTATGTAGTCTTTCTTCTAGTTTTTCTCATGTTCATTCATTTAGACCTAACCGGTGACTTTGAAATATAAATGAGGAACGCTCGAGTGCTCAGTTGGCTACGTGTCTGACCCCTGATTTTTGCCCAGGTCATAAGGATCCTGGGATAAAGTCCCCCACTGGGCTCCATCCCAGTTGGGAGTCTGAGGATTCTCTCCCTCTGCACCCCTCTCCTCCTCAGCTCACACTAGTGTGCACATGCACTCTCTCTCTCTCCAAAATACATAAATAAATCTTAAAAATATATATATAAATGAACGTTGACATTATTTTCAATTTACACTTTGACACTAAAATGGCCTCAAATAGTTAAGGAACTAAAATTTTAAAAAATATAATCTTGCAGAAAGTATGCAGGTTGGATTATTCTACACACCAAAATCTAATCCCATGCAAATTAGGGCTGCCGAATTACACTAGCACAACTTCCTTTTGACAAAGGCTGGAAATATTTTAGAACTTAGTATGATATTTACTGGATTCTACTTTAGAATTATTATAGGAGGATAGGACGCAAACATGAAACTTTTCCCTCATATATTTATCATTGGAACCTTTTACCTTGTCTTGAGGGTTAAAAAATCTTTCCTTATAAAACCTGAGGTCACTCCAAAATCTCAGCACTCATTAGTCAGGTGATGGATAAAAAATGACCACGTTAAAGTAAATTATATTTAACATAAAACATTTGCCTTACTCGAAGAAGTCTTAACATATTCAGAAATGCCAAACTTCTTGTCGCCCTACCCTACCCACTTGACTGTGTTCTGTGTTTTAAAATGTGTGTTACTGTGGAGTGGGACAGACAGAGACAGAATCCGTGTCATTTCTTAAGGTGTAAGATAGGGCAAGCGTCAGTTATAGCAATTTAGAGAGGAGTAAAAACATGTTACTTTGTGTTTGATAGCAGGGATATTCAGTTTGCTGGAAAGCTTTGTAAATACCGTGTTTAGGCTCTTCCATTAAGAAAAGAAAATGATGACACTGAACTCTGAATCTGGACCTGACATCTTCATCACTGATTTACAGTAACATCTTTGGAGGGGAAGGTCACCGTGCTGAATAAGCAGCTAATGTGGCTCAGGGAGAAGGTCATTTGTGTATGCTGTAAATTCTCATCATTTTAGAAGCATTGAGAATTTGGAAACCAGAACTTGACATTTTCAGAGAATTATTACAGGGCTGAAGAGTTCAAAGTGTTTATTCTTGATACTTGAAAAATAAAGTGCCTCTTGCTCTGAAGTTTTTAAACAAGATCGAAGTACTAAAGTTTAATCAGCATTCAGTGAACCTACTCATGTGGAGGCTGAGGCTAGATACCTGAGTATTAGGATTTCCCACCTTATGCCTTTTGGAATGAAGGGAAATGAAAGTAGAATATTAGAACCAGAAAGAACTTAAGTGTTTTCTTCTAAGGTTTTTCTCTTCAGCCTGGCAAACAGAAAGGGTGTTCCTTGTTCCATTCCGGTGTCTTCATTTTAATGGTGATAGACTTCTAACTTCTCAGGAGACTCTCTTTCAAAAGTTCTGTGTACACATACACACACACACACACACACACACACACATGCATACATCAAATTAAAGTTAAAACTAGATTTTCTTTCCAAATGAATAGGCAAAGATAATAAAGGAAAAAGGAATATCGAAGTTATGGGAAGCACTATTCCTTTCCATTCCACTTTTCTGTGTTTGTCCTGATAGGTCTTTCAAGATGGAATTTTTTTAAAAAAATATTTTATTTATATATTTGATAGAGATCACAAGTAGGCAGAGAGGCAGGCAGAGAGAGAGAGGGGGAAGGAGGCTCCCTGCTTATCAGGGAGCCTGACGCGGGGCTCGATCCCAGGACCCGGAAATCACAACCCAAGCTAAAGGCAGTGGCTTAACCCACTGAGCCACCCAGGTGCCCCCCAAGATGGAATTATTAATAACACTTTATAATGGTCTTTCTAGTATTCCTCTTTTTATTTTTAATTTTTTATTTTTTATAAACATATATTTTTATCCCCAGGGGTACAGGTCTGTGAATCGCCAGGGTTACACACTTCAGAGCACTCACCAAAGCACATACCCTCCCCAATGTCCATAATCCCACCCCCTTCTCCCAAACCCCCTCCCCCCAGCAACCCTCAGTTTGTTTTGTGAGATTAAGAGTCACTTATGGTTTGTCTCCCTCCCAATCCCATCTTGATTCATTTAATCTACTCGTACCCACTTAAGCCCCCATGTTGCATCACCACTTCCTCATATCAGGGAGATCATATGATAGTTGTCTTTCTCTGCTTGACTTATTTCGCTAAGCATGATACGCTCTAGTTCCATCCATGTTGTCGCAAATGGCAAGATTTCATTTCTTTTGATGGCTGCATAGTATTCCATTGTGTATATATACCACATCTTCTTGATCCATTCATCTGTTGATGGACATCTAGGTTCTTTCCATAGTTTGGCTATTGTGGACATTGCTGCTATAAACATTCAGGTACACGTGCCCCTTTGGATCACTACGTTTGTATCTTTAGGGTAAATACCCAATAGTGCAATTTCTGGGTCATAGGGCAGTTCTATTTTCAACATTTTGAGGAACCTCCATGCTGTTTTCCAGAGAGGTTGCACCAGCTTGCATTCCCACCAACAGTGTAGGAGGGTTCCACTTTCTTCACATCCTCGCCAGCATCTGTCATTCTCTGATTTGTTTATTTTAGCCATTCTGACTGGTGTGAGGTGATATCGCATTGTGGTTTTGATTTGTATTTCCCTGATGCCGAGTGATATGGAGCACTTTTTCATGTGTCTGTTGGCCATCTGGATGTCTTCTTTGCAGAAATGTCTGTTCATGTCCTCTGCCCATTTCTTGGTTGGATTATTTGTTCTTTGGGTGTTGAGTTTGCTAAGTTCTTTATAGATTCTGGACACAAGTCCTTTATCTGATATGTCGTTTGCAAATATCTTCTCCCATTCTGTCAGTTGTCTTTTGATTTTGTTAACTGTTTCCTTTGCTGTGCAAAAGCTTTTGATCTTGATGTAATCCCAATAGTTCATTTATGCCCTTGCTTCCCTTGCCTTTGGCGTTGTTCCTAGGAAGATGTTGCTGCGGCTGAGGTCGAAGAGATTGCTGCCTGTGTTCTCCTCAAGGATTTTGATGGATTCCTTTCGCACATTGAGGTCCTTCATCCATTTTGAGTCTATTTTTGTGTGTGGTGTAAGGAAATGGTCCAATTTCATTTTTCTGCATGTGGCTGTCCAATTTTCCCAGCACCATTTATTGAAGAGGCTGTCTTTTTTCCATTGGACATTCTTTCCTGCTTTGTCGAAGATGAGTTGACCATAGATTTGAGGGTCTATTTCTGGGCTCTCTATTCTGTTCCATTGATCTATGTGTCTGTTTTTGTGCCAGTACCATGCTGTCTTGATGATGACAGCTTTGTAATAGAGCTTGAAGTCCGGAATTGTGATGCCACCAACGTTGGCTTTCTTTTTCAATATCCCTTTGGCTATTCGAGGTCTTTTCTGGTTCCATATAAATTTTAGCATTATTTGTTCCATTTCTTTGAAAAAGATGGATGGTACTTTGATAGGAATTGCATTAAATGTGTAGATTGCTTTAGGTAGCATAGACATTTTCACAATATTTATTCTTCCAATCCAGGAGCATGGAACATTTTTCCATTTCTTTGTGTCTTCCTCAATTTCTTTCATGAGTACTTTATAGTGTTCTGAGTATAGATTCTGTGTCTCTTGGTTAGGTTTATTCCTAGGTATCTTATGGTTTTGGGTGCAATTATAAATTGGATTGACTCCTTAATTTCCCTTTCTTCTGTCTTGCTCTTGGTGTAGAGAAATGCAACTGATTTCTGTGCATTGATTTTATATCCTGACACTTTACTGAATTCCTGTATAAGTTCTAGCAGTTTTGGAGTGGAGTCTTTTGGGTTTTCCACATATAGTATCATATCATCTGCGAA
The DNA here is from genome assembly GCF_964662115.1 of Mustela nivalis. NCBI lineage: Eukaryota > Metazoa > Chordata > Mammalia > Carnivora > Mustelidae > Mustela > Mustela nivalis. Next base: position 31,458,524 of record NC_139026.1, read on the forward strand.
GAGTGATAATTTGACTTCTTCTTTGCTGATTTGGATGCCTTTAATTCCTTTTGTTGTCTGATTGCTGAGGCTAGGACCTCTAGTAACATGTTGAATAGCAGTGGTGATAATGGACATCCCTGCCGTGTTCCTGACCTTAGCGGAAAAGCTTTCAGTTTTTCTCCTTTGAGAATGATATTTGCAGTGGGTTTTTCATAGATGGCTTTGATGATATTGAGGTATGTGCCCTCTATCCCTACACTTTGAAGAGTTTTGATCAGGAAGGGATGCTGTACTTTGTCAAATGCTTTTTCAGCATCTATTGAGAGTATCATATGGTTCTTGTTCTTTCTTTTATTGATGTGTTGTATCACATTGATTGATTTGCGGATGTTGAACCAACCTTGCAGCCCTGGAATAAATCCCACTTGGTCATGGTGAATAATCTTTTTAATGTACTGTTGAATCCTATTGGCTAGTATTTTGTTGAGTATTTTCGCATGTGTGTTCATCAAGGATATTGGTCTATAGCTCTCTTTTTTGGTGGGATCCTTGTCTGGTTTTGGGATCAAGGTGATGCTGGCCTCATAAAATTAGTTTGGAAGTTTTCCTTCCATTTCTATTTTTTTGGAACAGTTTCAGGAGAATAGGAATTAGTTCTTCTTTAAATGTTTGGTAGAATTCCCCCGGGAAGCCATCTGGCCCTGGGCTTTTGTTTGGAGATTTTTAATGACTGTTTCAATCTCCTTACTGGTTATGGGTCTGTTCAGGCTTTCTATTTCTTCCTGGTTCAGTTGTGGTAGTTTATATGTTTCTAGGAATGCATCCATTTCTTCCAGATTGTCAAATTTATTGGCGTAGAGTTGCTCATAGTATGTTCTTATAATAGTTTGTATTTCTTTGGTGTTAGTTGTGATCTCTCCTCTTTCATTCATGATTTTATTTATTTGGGTCCTTTCTCTTTTCTTTTTGATAAGTCGGGCCAGGGATTTATCAATTTTATTAATTCTTTCAAAGAACCAGCTCCTACTTTTGTTGATTTGTTCTATTGTTTTTTTGGTTTCTATTTTATTGATTTCTGCTCTGATCTTTATGATTTCTCTTCTCCTGCTGGGCTTAGGGTTTCTTTCTTGTTCTTTCTCCAGCTCCTTTAGGTGTAGGTTTAGGTTGTGTACCTGAGACCTTTCTTGTTTCTTGAGAAAGGCTTGTACCGCTATATATTTTCCTCTCAGGACTGCCTTTGTTGTGTCCCACAGATTTTGAACCGTTGTATTTTCATTATCATTTGTTTCCATGATTTTTTTCAATTCTTCTTTAATTTCCCGGTTGACCCATTCATTCTTTAGAAGGATGCTGTTTAGTCTCCATGTATTTGGGTTCTTTTCAAACTTCCTTTTGTGGTTGAGTTCTAGCTTTAGACCATTGTGGTCTGAAAATATGCAGGGAATGATCCCAATCTTTTGATACCGGTTGAGTCCTGATTTAGGACCGAGGATGTGATCTATTCTGGAGAATGTTCCATGTGCACTAGAGAAGAATGTGTATTCTGTTGCTTTGGGATGAAATGTTCTGAATATATCTGTGATGTCCATCTGATCCAGTGTGTCTTTTATGGCCTTTATTTCCTTGCTGATCTTTTGTTTGGATGATCTGTCCATTTCAGTGAGGGGAGTGTTAAAGTCCCCTACTATTATTGTATTATTGTTGATGTGTTTCTTTGATTTTGTTATTAATTGGTTTATATAGTTGGCTGCTCCCACGTTGGGGGCATAGATATTTAAAATTGTTAAATCTTCTTGTTGGACAGACCCTTTGAGTATGATATAGTGTCCTTCCTCATCTCTTATTATAGTCTTTGGCTTAAAATCTAATTGATCTGATATAAGGATTGCCACTCCTGCTTTCTTCTGATGTCCATTAGCATGGTAAATTCTTTTCCACCCCCTCACTTTAAATCTGGAGGTGTCTTCGGGCTTAAAATGAGTTTCTTGGAGGCAACATATAGATGGGTTTTGTTTTTTTATCCATTCTGATACCCTGTGTCTTTTGACAGGGGCATTTAGCCCATTAGCATTCAGGGTAACTATTGAGAGATATGAATTTAGTGCCATTGTATTGCCTGTAAGGTGACTGTTACTGTATATGGTCTCTGTTCCTTTCTGATCTACCACTTGTAGCCTCTCTCTTTGCTTAGAGGACCCCTTTCAAGATTTCCTGTAGAGCTGGTTTGGTGTTTGCAAATTCTTTCAGTTGTTGTTTGTCCTGGAAGCTTTTAATCTCTCCTTCTATTTTCAATGATAGCCTAGCTGGATATAGTATTCTTGGCTGCATGTTTTTCTCATTTAGTGCTCTGAAAACATCATGCCAGCTCTTTCTGGCCTGCCAGGTCTCTGTGGATAAGTCAGCTGCCAATCTAATATTTTTACCATTGTATGTTACAGACTTCTTTTCCCGGGCTGCTTTCAGAATTTTCTCTTTGTCACTGAGACTTGTAAATTTTACTATTAGGTGACCGGGGTGTGGGCCTATTCTTAATGATTTTGAGGGGCGTTCTCTGAACTTCTTGAATTTTGATGCTCATTCCCTTTGCCATATTGGGGAAATTCTCCCCAATAATTCTCTCCAGTATACCTTCTGCTCCCCTCTCTCTTTCTTCTTCTCCTGGAATCCCAATTATTCTAATGTTGTTTCGTCTTATGGTGTCACTTATCTCTCGAATTCTCCCCTGGTGGTCCAGTAGCTGTTTGTCCCTCTTTTGCTCAGCTTCTTTATTCTCTGTCATTTGGTCTTCTATATCACTAATTCTTTCTTCTGCCTCATTTATCCTAGCAGTGAGAGCCTCTATTTTTTTTTTTTTTTTAAAAAAAACTTTTTTTAATTAACATATAATATATTATTTGCCCCAGGGGTTCGGGTCTGTGAATCATCAGACTTACACATTTCACAGCACTCACCATAGCACCAATCCTATAAAAAGCTCTTAATAAACATTTGTTGAATGAACTAACTTTTTTTTTTTTTTAAATTTAAAATAGCTTTTATTGTAAAATACACCATTGATTCAATAAGAACTTAAAATATAACCATATTAAATAGACACATGATAGTAAGACTCAGTCAGTTTCAGATTTTTTTTTCTTTTTTTTTTTTTTTTTTTTTCTCAACCTTTCCAATTGTAAGACCCATTCTTTTTTTTTTTTTTTTTAACTTTTTATTTTTTATAAACATATATTTTTATCCCCAGGGGTACAGGTCTGTGAATCACCAGGTTTACACACTTCACAGCACTCACCAAACACATACCCTCCCCAATGTCCATAATCCCACCCCCTTCTCCCAAACCCCCTCCCCCCAGCAACCCTCAGTTTGTTTTGTGAGATTAAGAGTCACTTATGGTTTGTCTCCCTCCCAATCCCATCTTGTTTCATTTATTCTTCTCCTACCCACTTAAGCCTCCATGTTGCATCACCACTTCCTCATATCAGGGAGATCATATGATAGTTGTCTTTCTCTGCATGACTTATTTCGCTAAGCATGATACGCTCTAGTTCCATCCACGTTGTCGCAAATGGCAAGATTTCATTTCTTTTGATGGCTGCATAGTATTCCATTGTGTATATATACCACATCTTCTTGATCCATTCATCTGTGGATGGACATCTAGGTTCTTTCCATAGTTTGGCTATTGTGGACATTGCTGCTATAAACATTCGGGTGCATGTGCCCCTTTGGATCACTACATTTGTATCTTTAGGGTAAATACCCAATAGTGCAATTGCTGGGTCATAGGGCAGTTCTATTTTCAACATTCTGAGGAACCTCCATGCTGTTTTCCAGAGTGGCTGCACCAGCTTGCATTCCCACCAACAGTGTAGGAGGGTTCCCCTTTCTCCACATCCTCGCCAGCATCTGTCATTTCCTGACTTGTTGATTTTAGCCATTCTGACTGGTGTGAGGTGATATCTCATTGTGGTTTTGATTTGTATTTCCCTGATGCCGAGTGATATGGAGCACTTTTTCATGTGTCTGTTGGCCATCTGGATGTCTTCTTTGCAGAAATGTCTGTTCATGTCCTCTGCCCATTTCTTGATTGGATTATTTGTTCTTTGGGTGTTGAGTTTGCTAAGTTCTTTATAGATTCTGGACACTAGTCCTTTATCTGATATGTCGTTTGCAAATATCTTCTCCCATTCTGTCAGTTGTCTTTTGATTTTGTTAACTGTTTCCTTTGCTGTGCAAAAGCTTTTGATCTTGATGAAATCCCAATAGTTCATTTTTTCCCTTGCTTCCCTTGCCTTTTGCGTTGTTCCTAGGAAGATGTTGCTGCGGCAGAGGTCGAAGAGGTTGCTGCCTGTGTTCTCCTCAAGGATTTTGATGGATTCCTTTCGCACATTGAGGTCCTTCATCCATTTTGAGTCTATTTTTGTGTGTGGTGTAAGGAAATGGTCCAATTTCATTTTTCTACATGTGGCTGTCCAATTTTCCCAGCACCATTTATTGAAGAGGCTGTCTTTTTTCCATTGGACATTCTTTCCTGCTTTGTCGAAGATGAGTTGACCATAGATTTGAGGGTCTATTTCTGGGCTCTCTATTCTGTTCCATTGATCTATGTGTCTGTTTTTGTGCCAGTACCATGCTGTCTTGATGATGACAGCTTTGTAATAGAGCTTGAAGTCCGGAATTGTGATGCCACCAACGTTGGCTTTCTTTTTCAATATCCCTTTGGCTATTCGAGGTCTTTTCTGGTTCCATATAAATTTTAGCATTATTTGTTCCATTTCTTTGAAAAAGATGGATGGTACTTTGATAGGAATTGCATTAAATGTGTAGATTGCTTTAGGTAGCATAGACATTTTCACAATATTTATTCTTCCAATCCAGGAGCATGGAACATTTTTCCATTTCTTTGTGTCTTCCTCAATTTCTTTCATGAGTACTTTATAGTTTTCTGAGTATAGATTCTGTGTCTCTTTGGTTAGGTTTATTCCTAGGTATCTTATGGTTTTGGATGCAGTTGTAAATGGGATTGACTCCTTAATATCTCTTTCTTCTGTCTTGCTGTTGGTGTAGAGAAATGCAACTGATTTCTGTGCATTGATTTTATATCCTGACACTTTACTGAATTCCTGTATAAGTTCTAGCAGTTTTGGAGTGGAGTCTTTTGGGTTTTCCACATATAGTATCATATCATCTGCGAAGAGTGATAATTTGACTTCTTCTTTGCCGATTTGGATGCCTTTAATTTCCTTTTGTTGTCTGATTGCTGAGGCTAGGACCTCTAGTACTATGTTGAATAGCAGTGGTGAAAATGGACATCCCTGCCGTGTTCCTGACCTTAGTGGAAAAGCTTTCAGTTTTTCTCCATTGAGAATGATATTTGCGGTGGGTTTTTCATAGATGGCTTTGATGATATTGAGGTATGTGCCCTCTATCCCTACACTTTGAAGAGTTTTGATCAGGAAGGGATGCTGTACTTTGTCAAATGCTTTTTCAGCATCTATTGAAAGTATCATATGGTTCTTGTTCTTTCTTTTATTGATGTGTTGTATCACATTGACTGATTTGCGGATGTTGAACCAACCTTGCAGCCCTGGAATAAATCCCACTTGGTCGTGGTGAATAATCTTTTTAATGTACTGTTGAATCCTATTGGCTAGTATTTTGTTGAGTATTTTCGCATGTGTGTTCATCAAGGATATCGGTCTATAGCTCTCTTTTTTGGTGGGATCCTTGTCTGGTTTTGGGATCAAGGTGATGCTGGCCTCATAAAATGAGTTTGGAAGTTTTCCTTCCATTTCTATTTTTTGGAACAGTTTCAGGAGAATAGGAATTAGTTCTTCTTTAAATGTTTGGTAGAATTCCCCCGGGAAGCCATCTGGCCCTGGGCTTTTGTTTGTTTGGAGATTTTTAATGACTGTTTCAATCTCCTTACTGGTTATGGGTCTGTTCAGGCTTTCTATTTCTTCCTGGTTCAGTTGTGGTAGTTTATATGTTTCTAGGAATGCATCCATTTCTTCCAGATTGTCAAATTTATTGGCGTAGAGTTGCTCATAGTATGTTCTTATAATAGTTTGTATTTCTTTGGTGTTAGTTGTGATCTCTCCTCTTTCATTCATGATTTTATTTATTTGGGTCCTTTCTCTTTTCTTTTTGATAAGTCGGGCCAGGGGTTTATCAATTTTATTAATTCTTTCAAAGAACCAGCTCCTACTTTCGTTGATTTTTTCTATTGTTTTTTTGGTTTCTATTTCATTGATTTCTGCTCTGATCTTTATGATTTCTCTTCTCCTGCTGGGCTTAGGGTTTCTTTCTTGTTCTTTCTCCAGCTCCTTTAGGTGTAGGGTTAGGTTGTGTACCTGAGACTTTTCTTGTTTCTTGAGAAAGGCTTGTACCGCTATATATTTTCCTCTCAGGACTGCCTTTATTGTGTCCCACAGATTTTGAACTGTTGTATTTTCATTATCATTTGTTTCCATGATTTTTTTCAATTCTTCTTTAATTTCCTGGTTGACCCATTCATTCTTTAGAAGGATACTGTTTAGTCTCCATGTATTTGGGTTCTTTCCAAACTTCCTTTTGTGGTTGAGTTCTAGCTTTAGAGCATTGTGGTCTGAAAATATGCAGGGAATGATCCCAATCTTTTGATACCGGTTGAGTCCTGATTTAGGACCGAGGATGTGATCTATTCTGGAGAATGTTCCATGTGCACTAGAGAAGAATGTGTATTCTGTTGCTTTGGGATGAAATGTTCTGAATATATCTGTGATGTCCATCTGATCCAGTGTGTCTTTTATGGCCTTTATTTCCTTGCTGATCTTTTGTTTGGATGATCTGTCCATTTCAGTGAGGGGAGTGTTAAAGTCCCCTACTATTATTGTATTATTGTTGATGTGTTTCTTTGATTTTGTTATTAATTGGTTTATATAGTTGGCTGCTCCCACGTTGGGGGCATAGATATTTAAAATTGTTAAATCTTCTTGTTGGACAGACCCTTTGAGTATGATATAGTGTCCTTCCTCATCTCTTATTATAGTCTTTGGCTTAAAATCTAATTGATCTGATATAAGGATTGCCACTCCTGCTTTCTTCTGATGTCCATTAGCATGGTAAATTCTTTTCCACCCCCTCACTTTAAATCTGGAGGTGTCTTCGGGCTTAAAATGAGTTTCTTGGAGGCAACATATAGATGGGTTTTGTTTTTTTATCCATTCTGATACCCTTTGTCTTTTGACAGGGGCATTTAGCCCATTCACATTCAGGGTAACTATTGAGAGATATGAATTTAGTGCCATTGTATTGCCTGTAAGGTGACTGTTATTGTATATGGTCTCTGTTCCTTTCTGATCTACCACTTGTAGGGAGAGCCTCTATTTTTGATTGCACCTCATTAATAGCTTTTTTGATTTCAACTTGGTTAGATTTTAGTTCTTTTATTTCTCCAGAAAGGGCTTTTATATCTCTCGAGAGCGTTTCTCTAATATCTTCCATGCCTTTTTCGAGCCCGGCTAGAACCTTGAGTATTGTCATTCTGAACTCTAGATCTGACATATTACCAATGTCTGTATTGATTAAGTCCCTAGCCTTCGGTACTGCCTCTTGTTCTTTTTTTTTATGTTGAATTTTTCCGTCTTGTCATTTTGTCCAGATAAGAGTATATGAAGGGGCAAGTAAAATACTAAAAGGGTGGCAACAACCCCAGGAAAATATGCTTTAACCAAATTAGAAGAGATCCAAAATCGTGATTGGGGAGAAAGGGGATAAAAAGAGGTTCAAAAAGGAAGAAAGTAAAAAAAAAGAAAAAAAAGAAAAAAGAAAAGAATTTTAAAAAAAGAAAACACCTAAGAAAAATATAAAAAAGTAAATCTATATATATTAGATAAACTAGTAAAAAATCGTTAAAAAAGAAAAAGGTAACAGTTAAAAAAAAATTTTACCCGAAGGTGAGGAAAAAAAAAACAAAAATGAAAAAGAAAAAAATTAAATTAACTGCAAGACCAAAAAAAAATCACAGGGAAAAAGCCATGAGTTCCTTGCTTGGCTTTCTCCTCCTCTGGAATTCTGCTGCTCTCCTTGGTATTGAAACTGCACTCCTTGGTAAGTGAACTTGGTCTTGGCTGGATTTCTTGTTGATCTTCTGGGGGAGGGGCCTGTTGTAGTGATTCTCAAGTGTCTGCCCCAGGCAGAATTACACCGCCCTTACCCGGGGCCAGGGTGAGTAATCTGCTTGAGTTTGCTTTCAGGAGCTTTTGTTCCCTGAGCGCTTTCTGTAGAGTTCCGGAGGACAGGAATACAAATGGCGGCCTCCTGGTCTCCGGCCTGGAGGAGCCGAGAGCCCAGGGCCGCACTCCTCAGTGCGCCCTCAGAGAACAGCGCCCAGTTACTCCCGTCTGCCTGACCTCCGGCTGTGCTCTGAGCTCACTGAGCCTGCGACCGGTTCAAGGTCACCCCGAGCTGTGAGCTTACTGTCAGCTCTGTCTCTGTAGCCGGCTTTCCCATTCCAATACCCGCAAGCTCTGCGACACTCAGACACCCCCGATCCTTCTGTGACCCTGCGGGACCTGAGGCCACGCTGACCCCGTGTGGGCTTTGCCCCGGGTAGCCTCTGGAGTGATGTCCCTCAGCGGAACAGACTTTTAAAAGTCCTGATTTCATGTGCGGTTGCTCCGCCGCTTGCCAGGAGCTGGCCCCTCCCCCCGGGGTCTATCTTCCCGTCGCTTTGGATTCACTTCTCCGCCGGTCCTACCTTTCAGAAAGTGGTTGTTTTTCTGTTTCCAGAATTGCTGTTCTTCTTCTCTTTGATCTGCCGATGGATTTTCAGATGTTTGCAATCTTTAGATAAGCTATCTAGCTGATCTCTGGCTAGCTGAAGTAGTCTCAGCCTGCTACTTCTCCGCCATCTTGACCTACTCTCCTAGTATTCCTCTTAATAATGTGTTTTTCCTAGGGTAAATTTTATAGTTTCTGGTTGACTATAGTCCATGATATCCCCCTATTGTTAGATATTTCAATATCCTGTTTCTTTCATATAACAATGAATCCTCTGGATTATATTCTTGGTTGTACCATATCAGCTCATACAGATGAATAAACATCATTGTTTATTGTTTCTCATTGGGCACACTTTTCAGGTATTTTTAAGAAAAATTGCTGGAAGTAGAAAGACTCAAAGGGTGTAAATGTTTAAAATTTTTATAGATGTTGCCAAGTTGCATTCCAAATTGTATCAATTATATTCATTCTAACAGTGCATGGTAGATACCCATCCCCATTTAACTACAAAATATTTTTAGAAAATATTCTATTTGCTATTTTGACCTTTTAGCTCTTTTAATCATTTAATATTTTGCCAGTTTTATTCAAAATAAAATAAAACCTCATCTTTTTTCTTATATGTTTACTTTTATATATTCACTTGTTTATTTTACTTTTAATCATTGACTGTGTAGATTTCATTTTCATATGAAGTGTGAGTCAGGAATCCAGTTCTGTTGTTGTATGTTATGTTGTCTCAGTTATCATTGACTAAATAGTATGTATTTTCTCCAAAATTTGGTATGCCACCTTATAATATGCTAAATTGCCCTATGTATTTGGATTCATTTCTGGTCTATCCTGGCTCTAAGATTTGCATACTTTTACACCAGTTCACACTTAAAATTCTGTTAGCTTCATTATGTAGTTTTTCTCTATCCTAAATGATTTTCCAGTGCCACCTAATTAAATTTACTTTTGAGAATTTCCCAACTATTGGTTGCATGGTTATGCCTGTTTGAGTGTTGGAATCATTTGTAGTTAAAAATCTGTGCATATTATTTGGGGGACAAAATTTATGTATAAAGTGATATATCAGGGGCAACTGGGTGGGTCATTTGGTTAAACATCACACACTTGATTTTGACTCAGGTCATGATCTTAGCGATGTGGGATTGAGCCCCACAGTGGGTTCCACACTCAGCATGGAGTCTGCTTGAGATTCTTCCCATCTCCCTCTGCCCCTCCCCAAGCTTACATACTCACTGCCCCCCCAAATTAAAAAATAATCTTTAAACTCATATATCAGAATTTTTTCCATTAGCAGGAATTGATTGAATGTCTAATATAAAACATTATAAATGAAATAAGGAGTTTAGTAACTCATATGACAAGACATCCAAAGACACAGTGATGTGGGTTAGCTAAGCCAGTACTTCAAGGATGGATTCTCTGTTTCACTGTTTTGGCCTTTGCCATCAGGCTTGAACCTAATAGTCACATGGCAGCTATGTCATCTTTAAGCACACCCCAAAGTCCAAGGTCAAAAGAAAAATATGTTTCTTCTTTGTGTTCAGGGTCAAGAACATTTTTCTAAGAGGTCTTTGCAGAACTCATCTTATTTGTGAGAACTCCATTGATTATAGAACTAATCACTGGCAAGTCAATTAATAAAAATTCACTTCTCAGGATGGGGAAGATTTCAGCTTTCACTAAAGCACAGGGCATCTCAATATCTGATGAAAGAGGGGTTTTTGCTTCTGATTTTGAGACATTATTTTTTTGAGTAGTTTTAGATTCACCCAAGATCAGAAGAAGGTACTAAGATTTCCCATACACCTTCTGCCTCCTTACATATATAGCTTCCTCATTATCAACACCCTCACAAGAGTGGTATATTTTTTGTAATTGATGAATCCACATTTACACAGGTTTTTGTGTGAACCCAAGTCTTCAGCTCCTTCAGGTAAATAACAAGAATGGGATTGCTGGATTATACATTATGAGTGTATTTAGCTTTATAAGAAACTGCCAAACTATCTTCCAAAGTGGCTGTACCATTTTGCATTCCCTCCTGCAATTAATGAGAATTCCTGTTGTTCCTCATTCTTGTCAGGATTTGGGGTTGTCAGTATTCAGGATTTGGCCATTCTATAGTTGTGTATTGATAGCTTATTGTCATTGAAATTCATATTTCTTGATGACACATGATGTGGGACATCTTTTCATATGCTTATTTGGGTTTCTGTTTTCAAAGAAGTAGACAGGTTGCTGGGAAGGTAAACAAGAGAGAGCCGTACTTAACCTGGAGAGACTCGATCTATTTAAATTAACAAGTTTTTCTATCCAAAACCAACAGACAGCATTCCACTTATTCAAGTACTTATATAGACTGCTAGAAATTATTTTGTTCGTTTTCTTCATATAGAAGTTGTACACTTCTTGTTGCATTTTTTCCCCAGAGGTTTATCTTCTTAAGTTGTTATTTTCAATGGGCTCTTCCCTTCCTTTCAATTTTCGTAGCTATTAAAATAAACACTTAAAAAAAAAAGATTTTATTTATTTATTTGACAGAGAGAGATTACAAGTAGGCAGAGACACAGGCAGGGGGTGGGGGGGGGTGGAAAGTAGGCTCCCTAGGATCACGACTTGAGCTGACGGCAGAGGCTTTAACCCACTGAGCCACTCAGGTGCCCCACAAACACATTTTTAAAAAAATAATCTTTCTCTTTCCCCTTCTCTTTCTGTGCATATATGTGTGTGTGTGTGTGTGTGTGTGTGTGTATGTGTGCATACGTATTTTATACATATATCAACCAAAAAGTTATGAAAACTTTGTCTATAATGTTTTTCCACTGACTGAACATGCTTCTAGTATCAACTCTAGCACTTTCTATTAAGACATTTGATATAGAGAACCTGGTTTTAGAGGTAAGCTTGCCTGTCTTTGAATTCTAGCTTCACAATTTACTAAGTGCTTTGTCTTGGGCAGGTTGATAAACATCTCTGTAATTCAGTTTCTTGAAAGTAAGATGGGTGATAATAGTATCTACCTTATGAGAAAGTTGGGTGGAAAGGTGATATTTGTGAAGATTAATGCTTACAATACTAGTATATAATAAGTGTCATGTAATTTTTCTCTTATTAGTAATAAAACTAACCCTTTTCCTACTTTCCTAATAGATCTGTCTTTCTCAGTTTTTTAGGACCCATGGAAAAGATGAAATGCATAACACAGTATTTGAGATAATTTTGAGATAATATATTCCAGATGATTATAATTGAATGTAGTAATTGCTAAAATGGAATATTAGCCAACTGCTGTGGGAAGCCAAAGGAAGGGCTAGTTCACTTTATGGAGGGGTCAGGAAACACGAGACAAAACCTGTGATATTTGTGCTACCACTTTAAAGATATAGATTTAAACAAAATAGGTCAAGTTGGAAGTTTTCTATTTTTTCCCCCTTTGGCTTAAAGCAGAAGTGCAATTTTCTTAAAAATATGAACATGATTGAGAAAAAAAAAACAATCTATATTCTCCACTTGATAATGGATATGAAACCCTTAAAGATGTCTATTAAAAGATAGTATTAAAAGATAATAATGGATATGCTTGAGATTTGAAATCAAACATTTGAACTTTGGAATACTTTACATACAGTGTCAGGATTTTTTATTCTGTTTACAAAGAACTTATAATGGGAGCTTTCACTAAGTGAAATGAGAGAAAAAACAGCTTAATCAAGGACTGTAGGTCAAGAACAGGTGCTAGCTGAGAGGTACACACGTTCAAATTGTGTTGTAAAGATGATATCTTATGCTACTAATGACTGACTGAAAAATAAAAGCAAAATGAACTGACTACACTTCACAATTACCTTCTGCATAGAGAAACTCTCATACCTTTCAGTGAGTCAGCCTTCCCGTAGATACCACAACTGTGGCTGGTCTTGAGACAAAAACTTATGGGTTATCTTAAAATGCTTTGTTAGTTTAATCATCTCTGCTATATTCCAGGAACAATAACCACCTAGAGAAGTGTCAGTCAGGTTATGAGAAGCCATTTCCACTCTGTGGAAAATATTATTTCAAAAGGACCTTAAAAAAAGGAAATAGAAACAAAGTAAAAAGGCAACAGGAGAGGGAAAAAGAAGAAGGATATTGGAAAACCTCTTGCTCTTTTTTCTTTTAAAATACCAGTTTTTAAGATGGAATTGGGAGGGAGACAAACCATAAGTGACTCTTAATCTCACAAAACAAACTGAGGGTTGCTGGGGGGAGGGGGCTTGGGAGAAGGGGGTGGGATTATGGACATAGGGGAGGGTATGTGCTTTGGTGAGTGCTGTGAAGTGTGTAAACCTGGTGATTCACAGACCTGTACCCCTGGGGATAAAAATATATGTTTATAAAAAATAAAAAATTAAATAAAAAATTTTAAAAATACCAGTTTTTTTCTTTTTCTTTTAAGATATCAGTTCTTTTTCTTTTAAGATATCAGAAATAGAATTAAAAGGTAGTATCACTGCTATGCTTTTCCTATCTATGAAAATTTGGTATTTTTCCTGTTTGTGATACATGTCAGTCAAGCAAAATGAAAAATAAAAAGCAATGGGCCTTTTAGAATCATGAAAAGTAAAAAACAAAACAAAACAAAAAACAATAAAACAAAACCAAAAAAACCAGAAACATGTCTAACCTCTGAGGGGAAATTCTTATTAAAATGCTATTAAGTGGGTATCACAAAACTTTCACAATATCTTGCACTTTTTAAAAAAATATATCAAATTTTGCCAGAAAATATTTAATGTCAGCAAAAGTATTCACTAGAAGGATCCATCATTGGATGGGGTACTACAAGTACAAAAATTCCAAGTATGGACACTAGGAATTAATAGCAGCTTCTGTTATTAATAGAAGATTTTTAAGCAAACAGAATGAACAGTTTTCTAATTCTGCTTCTAGTCATCAAAAGGTTTTAGAATCTGTCAACATAAATCTAAGGGTTCTATTAATATCACTGTACAGGGCAAATCAAGATCACAACTTTTTTGAGATTAGTTTTTTTATTAAATTTAAATGGCATATATACTGTGAATGTTTCTTCAATAAAAACAATAATAATTTTAGAATAACAGCAAGAAAATAATTAAATGGAAGCAAATATGCTCAGACCTTAATGATGGTAAACTTTGAGTCATGGAAACTCGTATTTATCATGGGTCTTGGGAGTTATCATGTTCATATTTGTATTTTATACATTTATTAAATATAAAACATTTTAATGTGTATATAAAATGCATTGAATACATGTATATAAAATACATTGACATATAATATATATACATAAAATACATTGATACATTATATACATATAATGTGTATATAAAATACATTGAATACATGTATATAAAATACATTGATTCATTGATAACATAATACATAAAATACATTGATACAAATAATGTGTATATTAAAACATTCTTAGTAATAAAATAATCTTCATAATTATTGATTATTTCAGTAAAGTATTTTTTGAATTTTGAGGCTGGCTCAAATTTCCTCATGCCTTCCGCCACATACATACAAATGTCTGTGCATTTCTCTAGTGTTCTTTCATGCAGAGTGTTGTAGCGTAAACCTACTGCCTTAACCTCCTACTCACTTGAAAACACTAAGAAACATAGTAATATTTATTTTCTGAGCATTCCATAATGTACTTTTTCATAGTTATTGCTTAACATACTAGCATATGGAAAGGAAGATAATACCTTTATTTTCTTCCTCATCATTTCTCACCTTTATTTTCAGTTCTTATCCATGGACCAGCAATGTGAAAGTTTTAGTCCAACGCAGAAAGCTTAGTCCATTAAAATAATACAGCAGTACATTTAAGTTTAATGATTTAAGCAATGGTTTGTTCATTTTTTATTCTCCCAATTCCTTTAGTAAAGGCATAGAAGAAGCAGAGGACTTTTATACCCTTGTCATGTTAGAGATGGGGGCTGCAACCCTTTGGTAGAACCAGTAGATTCTCTTTTCCATATAACCTTTTTCTTCTTTTGAATGTCAGAAGCTGTTATTAATTCTTCTTCATTTTGCTTTCATGCTCCAATGAATTTTATCCCTTCAAAGTAAATAGGTTTTGGCTAACTGTGGAGTGTGTCAGTATATGGAAATGCACATTTTTTTTCAAATTTTACATATATATTGCTTTATGCATCTTTTATTGAAGTCTAATTAACACACAGTGTTATATTCGTTTCAGATGTAAGCTTTATACTTTCTAATGGAGCTTTCATCTCATTGTTTAACTGCAGTCTATTATCAGTATGGAAAAATAGAGCAATAACACAAAAGAACAGAGAAAGAGATAGATGGATGTTATCTAGGCACTTGTTATGTGATAGCTGTACATGTAGAGCTAAAGGAAAAAATACACCAAAGAGGCAAAATAAAAATGTGGACAAAACTTACATAAAGCCTTATAGCTACAATGATAAGGTATACTGATAATTTAAGAGGGACCTCAGTAAATTGCAGACTGATCATGTTGAAAAAATAAAGACATTATGGAAGAAGCATATTCCATTCATTATGGATTTATAATGTCTAATATGCATTATCTCCAAATTTATCTTTATTCCTTTACGGACATTAATCTGGAATTATGCAAATTTCAAAAATATGTGATGGATGTTCTACCATTTATTCTTTTTATAAAATTTAATGTTGAATACTAGAATGTTATGCATAAGAATCCAGGTTTTTAAAAAATGCTCTATCTGTAGATATGAATCCTAAACAATAACTTTAAACATTAATCTGGAATTATGCAAATTTCAAAAATATGTGGTGGATGTTCTACCATTTATTCTTTTTATAAAATTTAGTGTTGAATACTAGAATGTTATGCATAAGAATCCAGGTTTTTAAAAAATGCTCTATCTGTAGATATGAATCCTAAACAATAACTTTAAGTCAGTTAGCCAAAACCTATTTACTTAAAACCTATTGTCAGAATAGAAATTCTGACAATCAAAAAAATTAAAATGAAAACTGATTTTCTGTTTCTTCAAGTAATGAAAATTTCAGTCTGAAAATTAAGAACTGGAAACGAGATTATATCAAACTAAGTAAAGATAACATTGCTAGAAGTTACACTTCTAGCCGTGGAGGAAAAAAGAATGCTGATATCCCACCTCTAATTTGTGGATATCACAAATTATAAGAGTAATTGTTATATGTATTTTTTTTTTTACAATTTTTGAGACATTGAGAACTGTTTAGAACTAAAATACAGGTAGAACTATTCTCCCTATAGAAGCAATAATTGGAGGCATTAGAAATAATATTAAAGAATGTTAAATTTATAGGTTAGAATTCTATCTTCCCACATTTTCAACTCTATTGTTTTATTATAGGGCATGCCTAAATTTGCTAAATAGTATATATGTATGCAGCTGACCTTTCAGCAACACAGGTTTGAACTGGGTGTGTCCTCTTATATGCAGATTTTTATAGTATAATACTGTACATGTATTTTTTCTTATGATTTTCTTAACATCTTTTTTCTCTAACATATTTTACTGTAAGATATACATATAACATACAAAATATGTGTTAATTGGCTATTTATGTCATTGTTAAAGCTTCTGGTAAATAGTAGGCTGTTAAAGCTTTTGGGGAGTCAAAAGCATTTTTCTAGGGCACCTGGGTGGCTCAGTTGGTTAAGCACCTGCCTTCAGCTCAGGTCATGATCCTGGAGTCCCTGGATTGAGTCCCACATCGGGCTCCCAGCTCCATGGGGAATCTGCTTCTCCCTCTGACCTTCTCCCCCTCATGCTCTCTCTTACTCTCTCTCAAATAAATAAATAAAATATTAAAAAAATAAAAGCATTTGTCTAGATATAACACATGTCACTTTCCTTGATCAGAAAAAGTTGCTTGTTTAGAACTACCCTTAACTGAGACAGGGGTTAGGTGGATGTGTGAAATATATGAAAGGGGATTAAGAGGTACAAACTTTCAGGTATAAAATAAATAAATTCATGTATAAAAAGCAGTGATGAAAATTATAGCATAGGGAATATACTCAATAATATTATAAAAACACTGTATGGTGACAGATGGTAACTGTACTTGCCATGGTGAACATTAAGTAATGTATAGAATTGTGGAATCACTGTATTTTACACCTGAAGCTAATACAACATTTTATGTCAACTATACTTGAATTTAAAAAAAAAAAAAAAGACGCAAGAAAGTGCAATCCTACCATGTATTCAGAAATGAGATTTGAATGTTTATGAACTTCCTGACAGCTACCACGGAATAGAGCCCATGAGGGCACTTTGAAGAGGGATCAAATAAACTTGAATGAGCCTTCAAATAACCCACTAGTGACATTAGCATGAACTCTGTTAAGAATCATAGTTGAATTTTGTGTAGAGAAGGATAGTAAATCCCATTTCTTTGAGTATCTAAGTTCCATTATTTAAAATGCCCTTTTATCATCTTGAAGAATAGTTTATTCACTCTTGAGTCCCAAATCACATATCATTTCCTATGCAAAGTCTCCCATAACTCCCCCAAGTACCAATAATCACTCACTCTCTGTGCAGTCTCTCTGGTTTTCCGGCTTTACATTTTTCATACTGAACCATCAATTGTTTATTTATCTATGTGAACATGACTTAATGACATGTTCTTTGAGTGCAGAGACTGTGCCCTATTCCTCTCTGAGTCCTCAGCATATGTCACAATGAATAGAATATAGAAAATTTCCAGTTCAGGTTGAATTATTTATTACATCCTGCAAGCCATGTGTTTAAAAATACATGGTTGGTTGATGAGAAAAGATCATTAAAGACTGGACGAAGGTTGTCTCATAATAGGATCATAGCTCACTCAGGAACTTATTACAGATGAGTTCCAAAGGATACTGCTGTATCAGATGTTTTAATTATATAAACAGAACCACAGTGCATTTCATTGAGGATGGTGTATTGTTTTGGAGAAAGAGCAACTATGTAAAAATTTGGAAAACTAACTTGTGTTTTGGTGTGTAAGATTTGTTAGTTAGAAGTGTTCACTATTGGGGGGCCTGGGTGGCTCAATGGGTTAAAGCCTCTGCCTTTGACTCAGGTCATGATCCCGGAGTCCTGGGATGGAGCCCCGCATCTGGCTTTCTGCTCAGCAGGGAGCCTGCTTCCCCATCTCTCTGTCTCTGCCTGCCTCTCTGACCATTTGTGACACCTGTCTGTCAAATACATAAATAAAATCTAAAAAAAAAAAAAAAAGTATTCGCTATTGAAGTAATTCTTCAAAATATGCTGTGTTTAACATCATAAAAATAGAAAAAGAAAACCCTCTTCTTCATACTTAAACAACTCAACTACTCCTAAGAAGAAAGTAACTATCTGTGTATGTGTGTGTGTGTGTGTGTGTGTGTGTGTGTGTGTGTTTATGTATGTGTGTATCCTTTATCTCCATAAAAATATACTGAAATGTATGATTTCTCAAGGCTTATCCCTTAGATGAATTTTCTATGTCTCTTAATTATAAACGTTACTTCAAATCAAAAATATGACAGTTTAGTTAACCACTGATTGTAATATGTAAATAGGAGTTTTAACTCAATCAGTGTTATATATGCAGAGCTGAGAAGAATAATGATGAAGCAACTTACCATAATTACTCAGTTGCATCAACAATCTTATTGAAAAGCAAGTTAATTCAATTTGAATTATTGGCTTCTAGGTTAAAGTGAAAATGTAGGGAAGAAGTAGGTTTGCCTGCTCTAAGATGGTACATGGGCAAATGTTATATCACAAAGGACTATACAGGTTATTTAGTTTTTATGAAAAGTCACCTCCTCTCTTTCACCATAAAGAACATATAGCATGTCTTTAGCTCTAGTTTAAAAGATTTCCATGTGAAAAATAAAACTCATGGATGAAAACTTTAATTTTAAAACACTGAAAAAACTGTTGGGTCCATTTAGAGCAACTGGTGTGGGAAAACTTTATTTTTAAAACACTGAAAAAAACCCCATTGGGTCCATTTAGAGCACAGTTAAGGTATGTAATTAGGAAGTAGATTGGTCTGAAAGAAAACTATCCACTCTGGACTTAGTTACATTACATCGTCAATGAAATGGATAGCACTTTAGAATATTGTTCAGGAAATAGTGATTAGTAAAATGCAGTCAGGTAAAACTTGAGTATGAATCCTTTATTTTAGAGTCTTGATAGAAAAAGCTAATGTTCATTTAGCTTATTTAAACATGAGCTAAATGTTTTTATAAAGACTCTCAGTTTATGAAAAACTGTTGAATCTTAACTACACTAAAATAGCTAGGTCAGTCCTGTAGCAGTCGTGAGTGAAATTGTTAGTATGGGGGGGAGAAAAACAAAATTACAAATTTAATTTTGTGAAAACAAACTGTTTGCTAGCAATTGAACTACAGCTTGATGCAGATAAACAACTACTGGTGCAAAGGAGAACAATGGGTATGATGTGAAGTAAGCTCTGCTTTTTGTAGGCACTCTTTTAGGTCCCTGAGGGAGAAAGATGCCCCAGCATGAGACTAAACCAATGTATTAATTTATCAAAAGCTGAGCTTTGGCCTCAAACCCCATTGTGGTAGCTTGAAATGGCAATTATATATGAATCACAGATTAATTGGGATTGTTAATTTGTATATGAAACTAGGATCAGGTTGAGTAACCGTCTTGACCCATTTCTTGTAGGTTTCCACTCCAGTTTGGCCCTCAAGATCTTACAATTTTGTCGATAAAAAGATAGGAAGAATGAAGATTTCTCAAGGGAAAAAAGAAAAAAAAAAATCCCCAGGGTTTAGGACAAAAACTTAACGTATATAAAAAGTGCCCAGAGATACCTACTTATTAAGGATTACTAGATGGATATACACTATGTCCATTCCTTGCTGTGATATAATATACCACTTGGATTAAGGTAGGCTATTCTAGAATGAGGTATTAAGTCACTATTCCCAATTTAATTATTACTAAATTGTTTTTTGGTGTGAACACCATACTCTCTGGTGTTATTTTAAGCATAAAGCATACGGTTAAATATATCATTCAGGACATATTCTCTATGAGAGCAAAGGCAAATAATGCTTGTTACTTCTTTACATATATTATATGTAGTTTTATAAACACACATTGTGTTACACATAAGTTTATAATCCATCTGAATTAATTTTTACATATGGTATCTGCTTTTATTTATGTTTTTCTGGTAAGAGGACCAGAGAAACTTTTATTCTAGTGTTAGTTTGTCTCATTGTTGGGTACCTTCTGAGTACAATACCCCTGGTCCTATGAGTTAAGAGACTTTTTTTAATATGGCTTTTTCACAGTGGAAAGAAACTATTTATGGCCCTATGGAAAATCCACTGACTGTTATTTATGTTCCCATTCACCAAGCCTTGTGTAGTTTCTTCATACGTGTTGCTATGCTTTACTCCTCTGTGGATACAAGGTTGATCTTACGAAGACTTCCAGAACTATCTATCCTTGAACGGTCTCCTCTCTGGTAAGCTGTCCTGCATTCTCTGGCTACTCTGGCCTCCTGGGAACACTAACTCTGTCTCCTCCCCTCAGGGAAACCACTTAACTCTACCTTGGTTACACCTTCTTATTCTGTGCCATGAGGATACTCTACAGGCAGGATACCGAGAACATTCTCTTCAGTGCTAGTATTGTGATAAAACCTTCAAAGGAATATTCTGTTATACTTGTAGCATTTTCTTCATACTCTTTCCTTTTAGGTTTAAATGGCTCCTTAATGTACCATTTTTCAAGGCATGGTCTTTACCTGTTTCACTAGATCTTTTAAGATGTTTATAGTTATTTTAATCTCCAATTGTTAATTCCAATATGTTTCTCATTCAAGGATTTGTTTTTGTTAGTTGTTTATTTCCTGAGTTGCTGCTGCCTCTCCTACTGCTTATTCTTTTTCTAATTTTAATCAGAATTCTGATTCTAATTGTTCTGATTTTTCTTCTTCTCTGGTGTTTATTATAATGTTTCATGCTGACTATGGAAAAAAAACTAACTGTAGAGCTTGGGATAAATAGAATTTAGGCCAAGACGTTAGTGTGATCTCTTGCTTTTGTTGTTGTTTTTTTCTTTAAGCAAGTAATGATGGATATTGCATCAGTAGATACATTGCAACCATAAATGAACAGGTATAGCATTTTATGATTGGCATAGTTAACCTATATTGGAATATATACATTTAAATTTAAATTACTAGGTATTAATCTTCTTGTAGATGTAGGAAGGTTTCTTGGTTTCATAAGTTAATAAAGGTTGAATACAAATGAAATTTATGCAAGGTCTAAGGTACTGTTTTTTTTTTTCAACTAATTTGAAGGTCTAAACTTTTAAAAATGTTTGGAAAAGTATAATGCCTAACTACCCTCTAGATAATAATAACTTCATGAACTATAAAAATTTTTAATTCAAGCATACACAATAGTCATATTACATATAGTCGTGAAAAACTGTGGAAATACCAGTTTGTAAAGACACTGAATAATACATTAAATTATGGAATCAATTATCTCTAGTAAACTTTCAGTTTTTTGAATTTTCAATGCCCTCTTTTTATTTTTCTAGATAGCCCATAACAGTTGATTATAAGTGATCCAAAAGTGTTTTTTAAGTCTAACTGACCAGAAGAATAAAATTATATTTATTAATTTATAGTACATAATTTAATTTATATTACATTAAGCACAATAAGCAGACTTGATTCACCTCTTACATAAACATAAAAAAGAAGGAACATTATGAGAAATAGCAACATCAAAACCCAGAAGCAGATGATATGTTTTTTTTCCTAAAAAAACAAAGAAACTATTGTCATCTGAACAAACATTTAAAAATACCTACTGTGTGCAAGACACACTGTTTAGTAGGCATTTATAGATTATAAAGATAAATAAGTCATACTTTGCTCACAAGGGGATGAGTAACTTATTTCAATATCTTGGTGAATTATTGAACTTATCTGCAATGTTTGGTTGGAAATTTAAAACTAATTATTTTCTTTTTCTTTCTCTCTCTCTCTTTTTTTTTTTTTTTTTTTGGTCCAACCGGCAAATTATATGCTTAGAAATATGCTGCTCTGCTTCTTTGTAACTAAATATACTTTTGTTTTGTTATCAACTGAAGGGAAGAAAATTATTTGATACATTATTAAGTTGACATAATGTGCTTCAAGGGGAAAACAACTCTTATATTTAGTGAGTCATTCTATATCCCAATTGTTATTTCTATGAAGTACTTTTATCTGCTGTTTTTCTATTTTAAAAAATCTACATAATCACAGAAAAAGCATGTTATGATCTGACTAACTAACATATATTTTAAATGGTCTTTTAAACATTTGATTTCATTAAAATTACATAAGTATGTAAGACCAAAATATTTTAAGAACACTTTGTGTGCTTTCAAATGTTGATTAATGATATTTATAATGGATTGTTTATCTTTGATCATATAGCAACAATGTAGAGATTCTAATACTATCACTCAGAAATTTGATGTTTATGATGTTATCAAGTAACTGCTGTATAATATCCTAAGCACAAAATTTGGGATAATCAGAGTTTTCTCAAGAAGTAACTGGATGTATTTTATGCTTCACTAAAACTACTTTGAAATTGCTCTAAGATGGATAGTCGATGATTGAAATGTAAGCCCACCTCTTCCACCAAAGATTTTAAAACTTTAGTAATAAAGTTACTACATAAGTGCTATGATACATTTAGATTCCTTCTAGCTAAAACATCTATCCAGAATAATTTTAATTGAAAAAAAAATATTATTAATTGTATTGTGGCCAGTTTTGGAACATCACGGAATATGATGCAGTATGAAGACAAAAAATTCATCTTCAGAGGAATAAAAAAAATAGTGACAAATGATTTTTCAATAAAAACAATGGAAGTCAGTGAATATTATTTGCTGATATATATTTTAAGATATTTTGCTCCTTTCTTCATACATTCTCATGTTCTTATCTGCCATCTAAATCTTGATGAAAAATAATGTATCAGCTAAGATCTCATTCCTGTATTATGTTGTATGTCCCCACAAGTAATTCAAACTTATTATCTCTGGCCTAAACTCGGTTACTCATTCTCCCAATGCCTTATCTAGAATTTCAGTACAGCAGCGGACAGGTAGGGTTGCTGTTGAATTCTGGATGAATTCCAGGTCTCCTTGAAGCCTGAATTTAACTGCTAGTTGAGTTTCGTATGCTTTCCTGTCCCTCATTATATGAGCTAATCATACCTTACCCTTTTCTGTCACAACACTGTTAACTGTGCGTGGGACTCTAAGATTTATAACTCTCTCACTAGAATGGAAACCCATAAACTCAAGCATGATTGCTATTGTGGCTAACATTATATCCCTAGATCTTAGCATAGTGCCCATTGCATTATTGGTTGTCAATAACCATTGAAGAATGAATGTATTACTATTTCTTTGTTTCTGTGTGTATTCTTGCAATAAGCTCCTGTTACCTAAATGAGTCTGGTTCTGTGTCTTGTGATGAGAAAAACCTAACTACTTATTACTAGTCACCTAAAATTTCCCCCAAGTATCATTATCTTTTTCACCTCCAAGGCTCTGTGCCTATCATTTCCTTTCTGTGCAAGGTTTTCCATACCTTTGTGTATTTTGCCCTGACTTGCCCATTTTCTAACCATTTTTCAGGTTGCAGATTTTCCTTATGGCATGCTTTAGCTGTGCAAATCTAATGTAAGTGGTTCTCTTTTCAATTTTATACCAGGTTCATGATGACTAATATTAGCCCATCTGTCCTTTTTCATAAGCCATTGCCTATGGGATTATAAATATGGTAGAAACTTTTTCAATTATGTGTAGGGTATATAATTTATAGCCAATAAATATTTATGTAAAAAAAGTAAATGACAAACCATAGCTTTAATTTAAGACATCTTCGACTGTTCTTTTCACTGAAAAACAAATACCAGGTGTTTCAGAAATCAAATTTCTCCCTAGGAGTAATTTTTTAAAATTTTGTTTCTAATTTACCATTAATTTAATAGATGAATTGATTCATTTTTCAGCAGTGCATTATTAGACAACTGAATATTTACATCTCAAGCTCTAGAGCCTTAAAGATTTTGATATAGGTGGGCTCTGAGAGGGGAAAAAAAAAAAGTTGAAGAAAAAGAATGCTTGCTAATCATATAAATGCTTTGACCTGGAAACAATAATAATAATATGGTATAGTATCAGAAGTATATCAGCTAGAGTGTTAACATTAGTGAGGGAATATTTAGCTCCCCTGGGAAGAAAAGTTAAACAGAGGCTTTGGAGAAGATCAGTGGTAAATTTGAGAGTCAGGAATTGGTTGTTTTCCAAATAAGGAGGAGGAGGGAATTCTATGCATTGCAAAGAGACTCTAGAGACTCTATGCCTAAAGTAATGGACAGGAAGGAAGGATAGAAAAAAAGAAGGAAGCAGGAGGAAAGAAGGGATGGAGGGAGGAAAGGAGGGAAAAAGGAAGGAAGATACTGCAGTAGAAAATTGTAACTCTCTCATTGTTAGAGTATAACATATAATGTAGAAGAAATTACCGAGTGAATATGCAGCTAAGGTAAGCTACTCGGGGGTTCATGTGTTATGTCATGTGAAAGCTTCTTACTTTTCTGTGCAGGGAATAGGAAGTTTTACTAGGTTTTAGGTAAGATAATGATACAATGACTGATGCAGAAAGAGCACTCAGCAATATCTACATTTTGTAAAGCAAAGATTAGAACCAATTCTAAGGATGATGGGCAAATGAACTGAAACAGGTGTAGTGTGAATAGAAAGAATGATTTGGATTCGAGAAAAAAAATAGATCATAGAATTAAGCAAGATGTAGATGCCTACAACATACGGTCAGCAGGAGCACATAAGTGAGGATAACAATGAACTGATTTCTATTTCAGACAGCCAGCATAGTAATGTTACTAACAGCAATAAGGCTAACAAGAGGAAATGGAATATGCTAATCTTATTTTTCTTTTTTTTTTCTTTAAATTTTATTTATTTATCTGACAGAGAGAGATGACAAGCAGGCAGAGAGGCAGGCAGAGAGAGAGGAGGAAGCAGGCTCCTTGCTGAGCAGAGAGCCCGATGTGGGGCTCGATCCCAGGGCCCTGAGATCATGACCTGAGCCGAAGGCAGCAGCTTAACCCACTAAGCCACCCAGGCGCCCCACTAATCTTATTTTTATGTAAAGAAATCATCTGCTAATATTAGTGAGTAAACAACTATCATAATTTCATAATATTGCTTAATATTGTTTGTTATACTTGGTTAGGCTTCTGTGATTTTTTTAAACCTCAGAGGCTAAATAAACACGAAAATGACTTGTTAGACTCTAACAATGCTACCACTGCTCTTCATGGGATGCAAGTAGTAGTGTGTATCTTGTCAAAGTAGTCTTTGTGAAATGAGTAAGTGAGGTAAGGAGCCATATGCACACATTGTTGGTTTTAGCTATCTTTCTGTTCTTAACTTGGCCATTTTGAATTAACCTATATGAAATCCACTAAAGAGACGATTTCACAAAAATAAGGTAGTGTTTACCATAAAATAGCCTCAGAAAAAAGAGGGGAAGATAGTACCTTCACAGTAATTTTGATTTGAGTTTTTTCCCCTAAGTGGTAGAGAAATGACTGGGATTTCCCTCCCTCTCTTCCTCACCCTTTCCTTCTTTCTCCAGGGTTTTATATGTATTTTTCTTATTGTGTTTTCATGTAAAAGTTAATAAGTAAACTGACAACTACACATGCAATTGGAAAGTGACCCAAGTTAATATTGTTGGTGAACTTTGAAGGGTAATAATACCAAAAAGTTAAAGAATTTTTATCATAAGCCCTTATTCTTCAAGCACTGATGCAAATTTTTCCTTGCATGTAGGTTGCTAAGCAACAGCCTGGAAATATTTTTTGTTATCCATAAATACAGTTCTCTGTGGTCCCAAAAAGCATAGACATTTCCCCAATCTTTTTGTTTGTTTGTTTGAGCTCTCCTATCATATTATTGAACAAGCTTCCTTAAATGGCAATGTTCTGCATATATGAAAATGCTATGTATGATATGCAAACACTTTCAGAATATCTTGTAATTTCTTTCCAGTGAATAACTATTGAATAACTATTGTGGTCACATAATTATAGTTAAAAGTAAAAACACAGAATATATAATTAATTTGGGTGGAGATTGTAAAAAATTCATTTTTAATATATGTGAAAATAATCAGAAATATGTATTAAAACAATACAATCACATGATAAATGTAATCTAAGAACTACTGCATATTAGTCTTTAATTTATTCACGAATTAGAAAATACTACATGGCACTTACCTTGGCATATTTTATATGTTTCTTGATTTACTGTGGCTAATACATTCCATTTCATATATATATATATATATATATATATATATATATATATATATCCAATATATAATTATCATAATATTAATATGTGATTACCTTAGGGGAGGCAGAATCATAAAAAGAAAGATGCACAGATTCTAGGGGAGAAGGAAAAAGGTAATAAAGGTTTTTATTACATGAGAAGATACAAGATCACCAGATCAAAAGTTCAAGTTTACATATTATAGCAATAGGATCTGGGGAGATTATATAAAAGATAAATTTGCTGTTCTGTAGATGAACTGTATTTGATACTCTACTTTTTCAAGAATGATGAAAGTGACTCACATGTTTTCTTTCCTATAATTTGATATTTTGATAAATAAGACTATAGTCTATGGGGGAAATAAGAAATAAATAATTCATAAATTAATTAATTAATTAATTATTAAATAAATTAATTCTTATTTTACTCACCTTTTGTGAAGCTCAAGTTATGAAATACGACTTGGGGTTTTAGGTTTATATGTTCCTTAACTAATATTTGACATTTCTTCTAATTATAAATTTTGAATATAATATGTCATATGTTTCTTGAAAGAATGGGCCCCAGAGTTATGTTAAATCATAAATTGAAGTTTATTTAAGTATTGCAGTAAGTGACAGTTCTAAGATTTTTCTAATGTCTATTAATATGATTCATGAGTGTAATGAAGAAATAGTTGTTCTCTCACTCATTCAGGGAAGTAATATTGGATTAAATCTAAAATTACATAAATAGTTTATTCTTCCCTGGCTGCTTGAAGTTTGGCTGCCATCATGAATTACACAGTAACTATCTGGACCAGGAAGTTCATGACCAACTGACTGCAGCAGAAACAGATGGTCATTTTCCTTTGGAGACATATCAAGATCAAAAGCTTCTGCACAGCAAAGGAAACAGTCAACAAAACAAAGAGGCAACCCATGGAAGGGGAAAAGATATCTGCAAATGATACTATAGACAAAGGGCTGTTATCCAAAATCTATAGAGAACTCAGTACACACAAAACAGATAATTACATCAATATGGGCAGAAGCCATGAATAGACACTTGTCTAGAGAAGACATACAAATGGATAACAGACACATGAAAAAAAGTTCATCATCATTAGCCATCAGGGAGATTCAGATCAAAACCACATTGAGATACCACCTTATACCAGTTCCAAAATCAACAAGACAGTAAACAAGTTTTGGAGAGAATGTGGAGAAAGGGGAACGCTCTTACTGTTAATGGGAACGCAAGTTGGTGCAGCCACTTTGGAAAATAGTGTGGAGATTCCTTAAGAAATTAAAACTAGAGCTATCTTATGACCCAGCAATTGCACTACTGGATATTTACCCCAAAGATACAGATGTACTGATAAGGGCCTCCTGTACCCCAATGTTCATAGCAGCAATGTCCACAATTGCCAACTGTGGAAAGAACCAAGATGCCCTTCAATGGACGAATGGATAAAGAAGATATAGTCCATACATACAATGGAGTATTACGCCTCCATCAGAAAGGATGAATACCCAACTTTTGTATCAACAATGGTTGGGAATAGAAGAGATTATGCTGAGTGAAATAAGCCAAGCAGACAGAGTCAATTATCATATGGCTTCACTTATTTATGGAGCATAAGGAATAACACAGAGGACATTGGGAGATGTAGAGGAGAAGTGAGTTGGGGGAAATCAGAGAGGGAGACAAACCATGAGGGACTGTGGACTCTGAGAGACAAACTGAGGGTTTTGGGTTAGGGTGGGGGTGGAGTGAGCCTGATAGTGGGTATTGTGGAGGGCATATATTGCAAGGAGCACTGGGTGTGGTGCATAAACAATGAATTTTGGAGCAGTGAAAAAAGTTAAATTAAATAAAAAACCACGAAACAGATGTTCATTGATGTCCTTCACTTTGGAAAGGCAACAGAACCTAAGACAGAAATTTGGGAAATACTAGCTAAGATGTACAGGACCACACCAAATGTCCCCTTCATACATGGATTCAGAATCCATTTGGTGGTGGTAAAACACCTAGCTTTGACAGGATTTATGCTCCTTGGATTATGCAAAGAAAAAACCCCAAACATATATTTATAAAACATGGCCTGTCTGAGAAGAATTTTAAAAGTCTATGCTTATATAGGAGAGAATATCCAATGGAAAATATAGTCTCTTCCATAAATAGTGTTGGGAAAATTGGATAGCCACATGGAGAACAATGAAACTTGCCCACTTCCTTACACCAGTCACAAAAATAAATTCAAAATAGTTGAAAGACCTAAATATAAGACAGGAATCCATCAAAATCCTCGAGCAGAACACAGGCAGCAACCTCTTTGACCTCTGCCACAGCACCTTCTTACTAGACACCTTTCCAGAGGGAGGGAAACAAAAGCAAAAATGAACTATTGTGACTTCATCAAGGTAAAAGCTTCTGCACTGCAAAGAAAACAAAACAAAACAAAAAAAAAAAAAAACAAAAAAAAAACAAAAAACTAAAAGGCAACCTACAGAGTGGGAGAAAATATTTACAAATGACATATCAGATAAAGGGCTAGTATCCAAAATCTATAAAGAACTTGTCAAACTTAACACCCAAACAAGAAAAAATCCAGTTACAAAATGGGCAGAAGACATGAACAGACATTTCTCCAAAGAAGACATACAAATGGCTAACAGACACATGAAAAAATTCCCAACATCACTTGGCATCGGGGAAATACAAATCAAAACCACAATTAGGTACCACTTTATACAGTCAGAATGGCTAAAATTAACAACTTAGGAAACAATAGATGTTGGCGAGGATGCAGAGAAAGGGGAAACCCTTTTACACAGCTGGTAGAAATGCAAGCTGGTGTAGCCACTCTGGAAAACAGTATGGAGGTTCCTCAAAAAGTTCAAAATAGAACTACCCTATGACCTTGCAATTGCTCTAGGTATATACTCTAAATATATGTATGTAGTGATCTAAAGGGGCACGTTCACCCCGATGTTTATAGCAACAATGTCCACAATAGCAAATTATGGAAAAAACCCAGATGTCCATCGATAAATGAATGGATAAAGGTGTGGTATATATGGAAAATGAAATATTACTCAGCTATCAGAAAAAATTAAGTCTTAACTATTTGCAATGCCTTGGTTGGAACTAGAGGGTATTATGCTAAGCAATATAAGGCAATGAGAGAAAGGCAATTGCCATATGATTTCACTCATGTAGAATTTAAGAAACAAACCAGAGGAGCATAAAGGAAGGGAGGGAAAATAAGATGTAATCAGAGAGGAAGACAAAACCTAAGAGACTCTTAACCACAGGAAACAAACGGGAGGGTTGATGGAGGGGAAGGGGACAGTTGGAGGGGGGGTAACACTATCCACAGAAGACAAAATATGGAAAAAGCCCAAATGTCCATTGATGAATGGATGAAGAAGATATATTATTTATACACACACACACACACACACACACACACACACACACACACATAAATGATGGAATATCACTCAGCCATCAAAAAAATCTTGCCATTTGCAATTATGTGGATGGAACTATTATGCTAAGCAAATAAGAGTCAGAGAAAGACAAATACTATAGGATTTCACTCACATGTGGAATTTAAGAAACAAAACAAATGAACATAGGGGAAGGGAAAGAAAAATAAAAAATAAGATAAAAACAGAGAAGGCAGCAAACCCTAAGAGACTCTTAACTATAGGGAACAAACTGAGGTGCTGGAGGGGGGAGGAGGGTAGGGCAGTGGACCAAAGGGATAATGGGCATTAAAGCGGGCATTTGTGATGAGCACCAGGTATTATATGTAAGTGATGAATCACTAAATCTACCCCTGAAACTAATATTACACTGTAGGTAACTAAGTAAAATTTAAATAAAACCTTGAAAGAAAAATATAAAAAGTCTATGATTATACTACTTTAACTGAAGTGGCCATATCCAGTATATACACTGTAAGGGGCAATAGTAATAGAAAATTTGTAACAAAGCACAACTTTTCAGGTTTATTTTGAATTGTTTTAATGTAAAAAATGTTTATTTTCTTGACACTTTTTTCTTTTGTTTTAATGAAAATTGTGTCTTATGTGTTATAATCCCAAGCCTCTCTGTCCCTACCTAAGCATTCATTGATGTCACCCCATTAATAATACCAACGAGCTGGAGTACTAGGGTGATTGTGTTGATGGGAATTCACAATTTCCAGTCTTTGTGAAACTTTCACTATTTCTCTGTGTCTCCTTTTTATTATCCATAAAGTAGTTATTATAAAGTTACATGTATTATCACAACAATAAGTTTATTGTGATAATTACAGTACATGATAACTTATGCAAAAGGACATAGAACCATAACAATCATATAATAAATCTGTTATTATTTTTATTATTACCCATAATAATAGTCATTGTGAATTATGTTTACTTATTTGGGATCTCAACTTTGAAACAATAAAAGAAACTATGTGAATTAGGATAAATATACAGTATTGGAACAAAGCTTTAGACAATAGAGATTTCATTATTTCACCTAACAGGGAATCTATGTATTGGTTTTCTCAGTTTTGATGCAGTAATTCAGTGGTTAATAATAAGGCTCTTACTAAATCTTTCTAATAAATTATGTTGGCTTTTTGTCTTTAGGTTTGTAACCTCATGGCCTAAGGATTTCTTATAAATCATTGATCAGAGTCAGGTTATACTTTCCTAACCAATAACTAGTAGAGGATACAGAATTATCATTCTTGATTTAGACAAATAATAACCCATCCCTGGGGTATGTGAAGAGGCTTGTGATAATTTAGCATATTGTGGTGCAACAAAATTTGGTTTTAATGCACCAAGAAAAAAAAAATTTGCTAGCAAACAAACAGTATCTGACACCAGCAATTAATAATTGGCTGCTCTGATTTAATTGGCACTTGTTGGCCAGGGAATGGGGAGAGAACAGTTAGCATCGTTTTAGCAATGGGAAGATTCTATAATGTTGAATGCTCATTATTTGATACATATAGTATTGACAGTATGTCTATGTTCCTTTCATTTTTAAGTTAATATTATATACTTTTAGGTGATGGGCATTAATGGGAAGGCACTTTTTGTGATGAGCATCAGATGTTAAATGGAAATACTGAATCACTAAGTTATACACCTGAAATTAGTATTACACTGTATCTTAACAAACTGGTATTTAAATTAAAAAAAAAATACTTTCATGTCTAATTAGTTGAATACCATAGTAATTGTAATCAATGTGGAAATATTTCTAACAGCTAATCGCCATTTTAAGTGGAGAAAGAGCTAGAGTTTATAATAAAATGGTGACTTAAACATCCAGAAAAAATTAAAAGTGTTTAGATTACTGTATATGTTTAATATGGAGAAAAAGATCAATCATCTAGAGTTAAAGATGCGAATTTCCAAGAAAATAATATTTATGATGCTAACTTCTGTGTATGTTACTAGATAAAAGCTTGTAGAGCTTCTGCTTATAGGTCAAATTCATTACAGGTAGTAAAAGTACACCCAAACCCTCGAATAAAAGCCTGTGATTATGTTTAAAACATCCAAGGATGTTGAATAGATTAAATATATTAACATATAATACTGTAGAGAAGCACAGAGGGGCATGCCTAAATGCAAGCTATTCCACTTGCTTAGATAAATAGAATTCTTAATGCAGTAGAACCACAGATGATTGCAAGAGTAAATTTTACATTTCTGCCTAGATATTAAAAAGTTTGCATGAAATGAAGTTTCTTTCCTGATTCATATCAGTTTGTAAAGGTAGGCAATTCAGTTTGCTACACAAAATATATCTTTATGAAGCATAGCAAAATCCAATTTGCCAGTAAAATCCATTTAAATTAAAATCAAAGACTAATCTTCATATAATCCTTTGCTTGTACCATAATGATGAAAAATGAACAGATGCCTATAGTGAACACTTACTTATCCTGATTATTTTTATTTTTATTTCATAGAAATTACCTTCTGCAAGGAAGAAAAATTATATGGAAAGGTCACATGAAACAAGTAAACTTATTAAAGCTATACTAGAGAAATAAAAGATTATTCACTTTTTTTTCAGTCATAGAGAATGGTACTGCATAATGCTGTTCTTTAAAGCCAAGTCTTAAATATATAAAATCTTATGAATTCCAACAAAATTCTTCTAAACAACTATTGAAAATTGCTAAAGTACCACCGTTATCATGGTCATATAAAATTTTATATATAATGAAAATTTAAAAGAATATTCTAAAATATATATTGAAATTCAAATGACCAAAAATAGTTAAGGAACTGTTGAAGAACACAAAGATGAAATTATATCACTGGATATTAAATTTCATTATAAAGTTATGGCATTTGATGGTTTTGAGTAGGAAATGAACTTCTGTATAAGTATAAAAAGATCATTCTTCTCCTTGTTAAGAATAAATGTGAGAGGGCTTGGTCATATTCTAGGAGACCACTTAGGAAATTTTAGGATAATCCAAGATGATGCTGATTTTTAGCATGGTAATATCAGTGGCATTGATTTTAAAAATGATAATATTCTGACTATAAAAAAGTGACAAGCAATACAATTTGCAGATATGTTGAATGTACAAATAATAAAAGTGAAAAATTAAGGATATCTTCAAGTATTTAGCCTGAGCAACAGAGAGCAGGTGAGAAAGAGCATTTTGGGTTGGGCAAGTAGATTAAAGTTGTCTAGTAGTGGAGATAGTGATGTTCCAAATGAGAGGTCTAGTAGGATATATAAATTGTATAGTCATCACTGTATACATAACTGTCCTCAAATTACTTCATTTTTGAAATATCTGATTAATTCTGATTTTTTTTCCTACATAGATATCTGAGATCAGTATGTAGTCATAGATAATCTGTTTCATACTTTGGGTTATAATCCAATGCTGCTTCATTTATTTTATTATTTAAATGACTCCAGCTTTGGCTATTAGCATTTCTTCCAGTTGACTACTGTGCCCCTTTGATATAACCCCATCTTGGTGTTTTTTTCGTTTCTTTTATCCTTTCTCTTTCATTATTTTCCTCCCCACCCCTCTTTGGGCGCTTCCTTACTTTCTAACACTACAGAATGCTCTAGATTTATTCTGAGCATTTCCTTCATTAGTACTAGAATGAGCCATTTTCCCAAAAATCCCTGGCTTATTTTATTGGAAAATGTTATTAAGAAGATTTGGGTGTTAGGTGTATTCCTTATTACTAAGGTGTCATTACTGCTAGATAATTTCAGCTGAAAGTGGAAGAAAATAGATGGATGTATATATGAGCCTGTGTAAGCATGTACATGCACCCAAATCCACACACACTAACATTTGTATCTATCTAGTGCTAGACATGAGTTCATACTAATGTTACCAGTTCTAATGTTATCTCATGGATAATTCTAGCCTTCCATTCTTGCTTATCTATAAACTCCTCCTCCAAAAATAAGAAACTTGGCTCAGATCATCACCATTTATGTACTTGTTTAATTCTAATATGTATATTAGTTCAGAATTGTTAGCCCAGATCCTTCCGTGGAACAGATATGTCAACGAGAGAATGGTGTTTGTAATAGGTTTTGTTTGTTTATTTAAAAAAATCCCTTGGGACGCCTGGGTGGCTCAGTTGGTTAAGCAGCTGCCTTCGGCTCAGGTCATGATCCCAGCGTCCTGGGATCGAGTCCCACATCGGGCTACTTGCTCCGCAGGGAGCCTGCTTCTCCCTCTGACTCTGCCTTCCACTCTGTCTGCCTGTGCTCGCTCTCTCTCTCTCTCTCTCTTACAAATAAATAAATAAAATCTTTTAAAAAAAAAATCCCAGTTCTTTCTTCTATTTGTCTATAAACTTACAAAGGTTTTAAAAAATGCATAATGTTATGTATCTATAATACTATTCAGAATAGTTTTAACACCCTAAAAATCCTCGCTATGTCACCTACTCACCGTTCACTTCTACCCACAACCCTGGTAACCACTGATCTTTTTACCATGTCTAAAGTTTTGTCTTTTCCTGGATGTCATGTAATTGGAATCATACAGTATTTAGTATTTTCACATTTTTTTCACTTTAGAATATGCATTTAATATTCATGTATGTCATTGTGTGACTTGATAGGTCATTTCTTTTTATCGCTGAATAATATTCCATTGTGTAGATGTACCACAGTTTATCTGTTCACCTATTGAAGGGCATGTTGGTTTATTTCCACTTTGGGCAATTCTGAATAAAGTTGGTATAAATATTTCTGTGCACATTTTTGTGCAGACATTAAGGTTACCAAAATAATTAGGTAAATACCTAGGAGTATGATTGCTAGATCATATGGCAATACTATGTTGACCTTTGTAAGAAGATACCACAAGGGCTTCCAAAGTGTCTGTTATCTTTTTTGCACTTCCATCAGCTTACTCTGTGTTCTTGCTAGTGATTGGTATTTTAAGGTTTTTGTTGTTGTTGTTGTTTAAATCTGAGCCTTTTCAGTACACATGTAATGGTATTTTAATGTTTTAATTTTAAATTCCCCAATGAAAAATGATGTTGACTACTATTTGATACTTATTTGACATCTGTATATTTTCTTTGTTGAGGTGTCTGTTCTAACATTTTTTTTTCATCACAATGGGTTGTTTGCTTTATTTTTTACTTTTAAGATTGTTTTGTACATTTTGGAGATAAGTGCTTTATCAAATATGTGTTTTAAAAATATCTTCTCTCAGTCTGTGGCATGTGATTTTCATTCTCTTAACTGTCTTTCACAGAGAAGTCAAAATTTAGAAATTCAAAACATTTGTTTCATTTTGTCTAGGCTCTTTCCCTTTCTGGCAGTGTTTCTGATGATACATTTCTAGAACACCTTATCCACCTCCCAAGTCATAAAAGCCCACAATATTATGTAAAAGATTTTTTAAATATCCTTCCTGGATAAACTTATCTCTAATCCTGGCTTTTGCTGGGATGGTTGGGTAGATCTATGCATCACACACCTAATCTTTTCAGTTAAAGATTTTTGAGCCACACCTTTGGCTCTCTCTTCAGAGCATGGTTTCCTACGGTTGAATTTCCGAATTACACTTCCTTTGCAATCTAGTTAGACGATGAGTTTCCCAAATCATCAAATGTTTGTTTCTTTTCGCTTAGCAATTTATCTTTCCTCTCACATTTTACTATAAGCAACAAGGAGAAACTAGGCTGTCACTTTAACATTTTGCTTGGCAATATCCTCAGCTAATTGCATTTATTTATTACAAATTCTGCTTTCCATTCAACAGTAGAATAAATTCAGCCAAGCTTAATGTTACTTTCTAGCAAAGGCTGCCGTTCTTCTGGTCTTGAATAACATGTTCCTCACTTCTTTCTGAACTCTTACCAATCATCTTTAATGGCTCTATTTCTACCAATCACCTCTTCAGGACAGTTGAGGCTTTTTCCATCCTGTCCATCTAAATTCTTCCAGCTTGCATGCCTTGTCCAATTCCAAAGCCATATCCAAATTTGAAGGTGTTTGCTATAGCGGCACTCTACTTTTTAGTACCAGAATGTATATTCATTTCCTAGGACAACCATGACAAATTACCACAAACTTGGTGGCTTAAAACAACAAAAATTTATTCTCTCATAGTTTTGGAAGCCAAAAATCCAACATCAAAGTGTCAGCAGGCCTGATTCCATCTGGATACTTGGAGGAACAATCTGCCCAATACCTCTGTCCTGAAATGTAGTGGCACCCAGCAATCTTGGTTTTCTTTGACTTGTGGGTCCCACACTTAATTCAGGGAGATCTCATCTCAACATTCTTAATTTAATAACATATGCAAAGACTGTTTTCAAATAAAGTCCCCTTCATGTGTGCTGGGGGTTAAGATGTGGACACACCCTTTGCGGGGAGACTATTCAGTTTGCTGCACTAACCAATATAATTTTCTTTCTTGACTGAAGAACTTTATTTATTTTTTATTTTTAAAGATTTTTTTAATTTATTTGTCAGAGAGAGAGAGAGAGAGGGAGAGAGAGCGAGCACAGGCAGACAGAATGGCAGGCAGAGGCAGAGGGAGAAGCAGACTCCCTGTCGAGCAAGGAACCTGATGTGGGACTCGATCCCAGGACGCTGGCATCATGACCTGAGCCGAAGGCAGCTGCTTAACCAACTGAACCACCCAGGCGTCCCAACTGAAGAACTTTTTAAAACATTTCTTACAGAACATGTTTAATCGAAAGTATTTCTCCTGTTTATGTTTGTTTGTTTGTAAGTATATTTTGCCTGCTTAAGAAATTCTAGGTTAGTGAGGGTTTTGTTTTTAATTTTAACACTTTAAATATTTCACTTCAGACTGTTTGTGTTTACATGATTTCTGCCAACAAGTTTTCTCAGATTCTTATTCTTGTTCCACTATAAGTAGGTGGAGTTTTTTCCCTCTTAATTATTTCAAGATTATCTAATTGTCTTTGGCTTCTGTAGTTTTTATATGGTATGGTTTAGTGGCTACTTTTTTTGTAATTTATCCTACCTGGTGTTCTCGGTGTTCTCTGTGATTCTGAAATCTGTCATTTGATTTCTGTTGTTAATTTTGGAAAGTTCTCAGCCATTGTTACTTCCAGTATTTCTTCCTCTCTGTCTTCTTTGTCTTGCATTCCTGTTATGCATGTTACATCTTTTGACATTGCCTTTCAAGTTTTAAATGATTTATTATTATTACCATCATCATTATCATTATTTTATTTCAATTTCAGTTTGGGAAGTTGATCCTTCTTCAAACACACTTACCCATGTCCAGCAATCTTATAACCCCATCAAAATCATGCTTCATTTCTGTTACAGTGTTTTTAATTTCTAGCATTCCTTTTTGATTCTCTTAGAGTTTTCATATCCCTGCTTACATTACCTATCTGTTCTTGGATGTTATCTGCTTTTTCTAATAGAGACCTTAACATACTAATCATAGTTATTTTTAAATTCCTGAGCTGGTAATTCTCATATCCCTATATATTTGAGTCTGATTCTGATGCTTTCTTTGCATCTTTAGACATTTTTTTTTTCTCCTTCTACCATAATTTATTTTTCATTTTATTTTATTTTATTTCTTTTCAGTGCTCCAAAATTCATTGTTTATGCACCACACCCAGTGCTCCATGCAATACTGTGCCCTTCATAGTGCCCACCACCAGACTCGCCCAATCTCCCACCTACCTCCCCTCCAAAACCCTCAGTTTGTTTCTCGGAGTCCATAGTCTCTCATGGTTTGTCTCCCCCTCCAGTTTCCCCTCATCTCACTTCTCCTACCATGATTTAAAATTATGTTGAAGACTTAAAATGATGTATCAGGTATTACCCCCTGACTTAAACAGGCTTTAGTGCGAGGTTTTATATTAATTTCTATGGGAGTTGGGCTGGGTTTCATATTATAGTTGTAGAAGCCAGAAGATTGAAATTCCTCTGTTGATCTTGTTTTGTCTTCTCTGCTATCTTTGAGGTTCCTTAACTCCTCATCCAATAGATTGTGCATTTGACTGCTCTTTGAGCTACAATCCTCTGCTGTTACACTGAAGTCTTGTTGGTACAGTTGTTAGGTGAAGGAGAGGGAAGCATTTCACAATCGTGTGATTAAATCTCTGTCTTTTAGTGGGCCTATGTCCATGGACTTTGACTTTCACAAGTGTGTCTTAGAATTTTTTTCTCCCTTGGGTGAGACAGGAAGTGATCTGGAGTGGGAGAAATGCCATTTTGTTTGGTGAGGTGAAGTTCTAATGGTCTTTTCTCTTAATAGTAGGCCTTTGATATGGATTACACTCTAAGTATATTTCACAATGTGAAATTCCTTCCCTTCCCTTTGCCAAAATCATGAGAGGATCTTTCTTGGCTCTCCACAGTGACAACTTGGGTGGATTCCTAGAGGTAAAACCCATTAAAGTTGTCTCTCCCATAAAAATGCAGCTTTCAGGAATTTCTCACTCTCCGGCAAGTTTATATTCACCTTCCAGTATTTCATCAAAATTACCATTAAATGTGCTTATCAGTTTATCGCTCCAGTGGACTGTGCTTCAGGTAAGATCTCAGCTGAGACTTTCTGTATTTGTCTGTCTATCCAGACTTCAATGTGCTGTTTTTCTCCACAATTTGTCCTGAATGATCCATGCTAAGTCATTGGTTTTCCATTTTTCATCTTTTTCTTAGAAGAATGAGAGTGACAACTTGTAATTATGTGTCAGAGTTTAAACCAGAATTTTCTCTATACATTTAAAAGCCAAATTTCTTCAGATAATTGTTTCCAAATATTATATCCAGGTTTTACTTCTTGTTCACTTTTTTCTAAACATTTGGTTGTGGAAAAATTAAACACATACAAATAGAATAGTACCGTGATTCCATGGAGTCATCATTTAGTTTCAACAATTATGAAACATACAAGAGGATATTGTGATATCTTTTCAAATGAGATGGAAAGTAAATGAAATACTACAAATTCTATTAGGATTGTGTCAAATTGAGAATCCAACTTGAAGAGGCTACCAACGGCCAAAAATAGGACAGTGTGAGCACCATGAAGGGAACTATTGCATTGATTGAAGCAGTTCAAACTTGTTTAAATCTATGACTTCATAACAAAAAGATACAAACCTAATGATAGTGAATAAACTGTATCATTTTATAATTTTTTTAAAGATTTTATTTATTTATTTGACAGACAGAGATCATAAGTAGGAAGAGAGACAGGCAGAGAGAAAGGGGGAGGCAGGCTCCCTGCTGAGCAGAGAGCCTGATGCGGGGCTCGATCCTAGGACCCTGAGATCATGACCTGAGCCGAAGGCAGGGCTTTAGCCCACTGAGCCACCCAGGCACCCCCATTTTATCATTTTTTAAACTGGAAAATAAATAAAAGTTTGAAACATTTATCCTGTGTTTCCTAATTATTATTACCAAGTATGAGGTTTTTTTTTAATTTTTTTTTTGAAAAATTTCTCTTTAAAATGTAAAGAATACGAGACACCTGGGCTTGGTTGGTTAAGCATCTGCCTTCAGCTCAGATTGTGATCCCAGGGTCCTGGGAACAAGTCCCATATTGGGCCTCCGTGCTCAGCTGTGAGCCTGCCTCTCCCTCTGCCTGCTGCTTTCCTGTTTGCTCAGTCTCGACCTCTCTCTCTCTTTCTCTCTGACAAATAAATACAAGCTTTAAGAAAATACAAAGAATAGAGCAAGATTAAAATATCACTATTTTGCAACTATTAATATTTTAATGAATCTTGGCATGAGCAATTAGTGGCTACTAACACTAGAAAAAAAAATGGCATCCATTGAAATGCCTTCCTGATGAAAGGTAATTAAGTTCCTTGTGATGTACTCTTACCAAAAATATATAATCTGGTTCTAATGCTCTGTAGATGTTATTATAAGTTATAGTAAATAGCACAGAGGAACATATTACTGTACATTGTGAGTATAGAATCAGCAACTTTCAGACTGGAAAACATGATAGGCCAAACAACCCATTAGTTCCTCAGCAATATTGACAGAAAAAATGCAATGAATGGAATCCTATCAGTTCTGCTTTTTAAGATCAAAAAGTGACAATATATTTTATGTTTGTTCTTTTATCTTTGTTAATGTTATTGGTTATTTCTTTTTCTAAACAATTCTGAAGCTGTATGAATATACTTATTTAAGGCTATATTGTATAGTTGTAATTCTCTAAAATTAGAACTATCATAAAATAACACTAACATCATACCAAAATTAGGAGAGAAATAGGTCAAATACTACATTTTGAAGAATCATCCCGAGAATATTTAGAGAATTAAAATCTAATGTAGCTTATACAGTATTGATAGTATTTGCTTTAAAAGAGCAAACCCTTGGAACATTAAAGTACAATTGGATGGTAGGTTTTACCATTTTCAATTCCATACCTGCATTACATTTAGATAATCCCCAAACTGTAGAAGTAAACACTCTTACCTGTTGTGCATGGATATCAGTTATAGAAGATTGTAAGAGAAATACAATGATGATGATGGTGTTGATGGTGACGATGGTGCTCTCTGGGTTAATGTCAAGGATGTGAAAACTAAAAGCCAGTTTAAAAAATTGAGACTTCCAGGGCACCTGAGTGGCTCGGTTGGGTATCGACTCTTGGTTCAACCCAGGTCACAATCTCATGGGTTGTTAGATCAAGCCCTGCATCAGGCTTTCCACTCAGTGGGGAGTCTGTTTGAAGTTGCTCTCCCTCTGCCCCTTCTTCCAGTTGTGGGAGTGTTCATGCTATCGCTCTCACTCTAGTAATAAATAAATAAATCTAAAAAAATTCAAACTTCCAACAATCACCTATTATACCAAAAAAGATTTCATTTCAAATTGCAGTATCAGGTAAGAAGATCAAAGAACTAAGATGTATTAATTTCCTTAATTTATGTAATAAATTTTATATACTTCCATTATTAAACTTTTACCTTAAAACGTTTGAATATAGAACATACCAAAAGGCAAATTATATTTGTGAAAAGATGGATTCTTTGGGCTCCCCTTCCCATCTAAGGCCTAAAACTAATTTTCTGAAATAACCCGAAAAGAAAGAAAGTTTTCAAAGTGTTGACTACTGGGGAAAAACATTTTGATTATTATGTTTGGTTCTATTAACATGAATAAAAGTGTCCTCTTTTTTCTACATTAGTTTAAGTCAAGAAAATTTATTTTTCCTCTAAAATTTATACCTCCATTACAAAGTGTATAGCTTATAATAGTATCGGCCAGCTATTTTGAAATAATGCTGCATAAAATACACTCCAAAACAAAGAGGCAAAAATCAGTCAGCATATGTTCTTATGTTCACAGTTCTGAGTGCATCTGCAGGTCAGTATGTTTAAACTGGGTTCAACTGTGAAGTTCTTTTTCAGACCACTGGTCTGTAGGACTTTGCTTTTTCCTACAAATTTAGCTAAGGTTGAAACGGCGTATGTTAATATTAGCTAAAGGAGAAGTAATTGTACATGAAAGAAAGCCCATTTATGTAAGCATATTTGAACCCCTTACTCTATAATTAATATGCAGTAGGCCAAAGTTGGTCACATGGCATGAGACATTGATTCAGGGAGTGGTTAAAAACTGCAAGAAATAATTAAATCTGCCACTGTCCACTCCCATATTTATGATCCTTCCACCCATACAATTTATTCATTTAATCTAAGATTTACTAATCGTTGATCAGGATTTTAAAATCTGCATCAAGTCTAGAATTATTATATGGAGACCTATGAACTAAAAAAAAAAAACAAGTTATTCTCCATTCACTTACCCAGTGTGATTGTGGAACAGGAACAGGGTCAGTGCAAAAAATATCCTCATTTGATAAGAGAAGAAATAAGAGACTTAGGTGAGCCATTCATTCCCCAGGAATAGCTGAAATCCTGCTAGGCAAACACTATCATGTACTTTGAGTCTTGATACATACAGTTTTCTTGATTAGACCCTGGTTCTACTTTCTGGCAGAAGCTGTGGTCTGTGGATCTTTCCGTTTGACACTTAAGCATTTTCTATTTTATTCTCTTCCTATAGTAAGTGGAGGACTAGAGTTTTTTGTTTGTTTAACATGTTGAGCAGACTGGGAACATGCTTGCAAATGTAGGCATCTCAAAATGTGTCTAAATGGGGGATGTGTGTTAAGGAAGGCACTTGGGATGAATGCGGGGTGTATATGTAAGTGATGAATCACTAAATTCTACACCTGAATCCAATTTTACCATGTATGTTAATTGACTGGAATTTATTTATTTATTTATTTATTTATTTATAAAGATTTTATTTATTTATTTGACAGAGAGAGATCACAAGTAGGCATAGAGGCAGGCAGAGAGAGAGAGAGAGGAGGAAGCAGGCTCCCTGCTGAGCAGAGAGCCCGATGCGGGACTTGATCCCAGGATCCTGAGATAATGACCTGAGCCGAAGGCAGCGGCTTAACCCACTGAGCCACCCAGGCGCCCAACTGACTGGAATTTAAATAGATACTTGAAATTTTTAAAACTGTGTGTTTTTTTTTAATACATATTAAATGTCAGTTGTAGGTGCCCACAAATCTTTTATTTTATTGTTTTTTACAATATTTTTATTTACCTTCTTAAGAGAGAGGGAAAAAAAGAGCAGAAGCAGGAGGAGGGGCAGAGAGACAAACAGACTCCCCACTAAGTGGAGACTCCAACAAAGGGCTTGATCCCAGGATCCTAAGATCATGACCTGAGTCAAAGTCAGATGCCTAACCAACTAAGCCACCTAGGTGTCTCTACTCACAAATCTTTTGAAGGCATTATTCTTAACACACTTTTGTGAGACCATGTGTTTTCCTTTATTAAGAATCTGTTAATTCGGGTATAATTATCTAAGAGATGTTGCCTTACTTATTTTGGAAGTCTTAAAAAAAGTGTTAGTAGGCTCCCAAGCCCTTGGCTTTGTGTACTTAACACCTGCCAGAAGCATTTAAAGGCTGCAGAGTTTTTCAAGCTTTGTTCTGAGTCTGTAGTTTATTTTATTTTATTTATTTTTATTTTTTAAAGATTTTATTTATTTATTTGACAGAGAGAGATCACAAGTAGGCAGAGAGGCAGGCAGAGAGAGAGGAGGAAGCAGGCTCCCTGCTGAGCAGAGAGCCCGATGCAGGGCCCGATCCCAGGACCCTGGGATCATGACCCAAGCTGAAAGCAGAGGCTAATTAACTCACTGAGCCACCCAGGCACCCCTCGAGGCTGTTTTTTAACTTTTGAATTATTGCTTGGTGTCTGGAGAGATCAATGATGAGTAAGTTTTATTTTCAAAGCAAGCAAGCCCCAGCATTTCTAGTTTCTCTACAGTCGTCCTTAATTCTACTTGTGCATATGCCTGCTCTCCTTGTTTCAAGCCCCTGTAATAGGTTTTTGAATTAATTAATTAATTAATTTTTGTTTCACTTTTTAATTTAAATTTTAGTTGATTAACATATAGTGTGATATTGGTTTCAAGAGTAGAATTTAGTGATTCATCACTTATATACAACACCCAGTGCTCATCTTAACAAGTGCCCTCCTTAGTACCCATCACTCAT
Organism: Mustela nivalis; assembly: GCF_964662115.1. NCBI lineage: Eukaryota > Metazoa > Chordata > Mammalia > Carnivora > Mustelidae > Mustela > Mustela nivalis. The sequence goes on from NC_139026.1 coordinate 31,501,817, forward strand.
TAAACACCTCCCACCTCCCCTCCCCTCAGTTTGTTCCCTGTAGTTAAGAGTCTTTCGTAGTTTGCCACTCTTCCCCCCACCATGTTCATCTGTTTTGTTTCTTAAATTCCACGTGTGAGTGAAATTCTTGGGTATTCGTCCTTCTCTGACTGACTTATTTCACTTAGCATAACACACTCTAGCTCCATCCATGTCACTGCAAATGGCAAGATTTCATTCTTTTAGATTCAAGCCCCTTTAATGGTTTTCTCAGCTTGTGCTATCCAATCCCAAAGCCCATACCATGTTTTTAGGTTTTGGTTTTGGAAGCACTCAACTTCTAGATGCCTGTATCTAGATTTGCTAGCTTATTGAGTAAATAATGCTCAATAACAATCCATTCCAAACCTCAGTGATCTATAATAACAATAAGGATTTCTTCCCATATTTACAGGTCCTCAGTTCTTTATGAATCAGCTAATTGAGGCCAGGCTTGGCAAACTGAACCTCTCAACTGTGGTCTGGATGAACTTAGCTAATCACTATGGGAGTGGACTCAGGTAGGCCCAACAGGCATTCATTCTGAGGCTGAAGCTAAAAGGGTTCTTAGCTACTTGAGAGAATCCTTTACATGTCAATGGCAGCAATGCTCTGGTCTAAGACCACCTACTCAGGCACACCAGAGTCAAGCTCCCTTTGTATCATATCTGATAACTTCCCTTTGGTGAAAACAGTTCATATGGTAAAGCGTGTGGGTGGATGAAAGCATGCATATTTGGGAAACATAATGAACCTGCAACAATAATACTACCACTTCTGGTAATTGTTTAATTCTTTTAAGCCTATTTTAATGTATTTCACTAAGAAATTACAGACTGCTTTTAAAATAATAAAATAATAATAAAACTAAGTTTACAATAATAAAACTTTAGTTTAAAAAACTATACAAGGCCTATGCAGAACTATACAAGGACTATACAAGGCCTCAAACACAAAAACCTGTTATAATCTAAAGCATCATAAGTCATTTAACAATTTTTGGTGGAAATATTATGTTCTCACTTACATAAACTCTTTAACCTTTGAAGACTAATTTTAACTCAATTTATTCCTAATATGTATGCACAAATAGAAGAATCTCAAGGAATAAACATAGCGCAGATTGTAAAACAGATTCACTCAGAGTTATAAACCTTAGCTCGGAACCAGTTTCCCCCTTGGGCACTCTTTTGAGGAAGGTCAGTGAAGATAGGGATTGTCTTATTTTTGTTAGTAGTCTCTTTCCCATTCACATTTTTGGCAATTATTCTCTTACCCTTGTTTAATTGTCTCTTTATCTTCGACCATTTACCCACAAAGAATCCTTCCACTTTACCTTGAAGGCAGAGTCATGGCAAATCTGTAACATCTTTATCTGCCTCCTTTCTCTAACTTTCCAATGGAGGCCTGCAGTCTCCGTGACTGGACAACAGAGTACAGACAATCTGAAAGAGACGTGACCTCAGGCTTCTGTGTTTCTCTTCATTTATACCCTCTTGTATCCCAAGGACAGGTGACAGAACTAATACGAGAGTAATCATGGAAGTTGGCTATCTGTTTGGATCTTCCCGTTAGCACAGAAAGAGAATGTTCAGTCATTTTCTCAAACCCAAGTTTGAGAAAAAAATAGATATTCTGCTCATCTATAAACTTATGTGCGCCATGTTCTTCCCTCCCCCTCAACATCTACAGCTTGACATAGCACTCACTCTATTTAATGATGATTGCACTTGCCTTTTGTCTTCCATGGCTAAAACAAGCTGATAGTTCATTTGCAGTATCATTCTATTAAGCCTGGCAATCAGAATGGTTTGACCAGTATACATTTTAGTTGTAAGTATAGTTAGTTGATTGTGAGGTCTCCTACAACAAAAAGGTGGGCCATAATCTAAGGCCTTACTTGGACTATACAAGTAAAACATCATAATCATCAACAATAACAAAACAATAATGATAACAAACATGTATCTAATGTGACCAACAGAGGGTGAACTGACCCAGTAGCTATGGTCTCTGACTAATTTTCAGACTTGAGTCCAGTTCAAAGAATTGGAGTCTCTTCATTGAGGGTAAGGCTGATGCATTGAGGGAGACCTATCATAACATATGAAGTCCATAGTGTATATTTTCTTCTTTATCTTCCCTTAAAGAGCTCATAGACATTATCAGGGAAATTAAAATGCCTAGTCATTTATGAGATTAAAGGACACTGGTCCTGAGCTATCAGAAATCCCTGTTGAATAAAAATGCCAAAAGGGAGAATAATGCTTTATGAGGATCAGATGATAAATGGAGGAGTTTTGTTTCAAGTCCATTTCATTGTAGCAGAGTGTGTCACCATAAGTGTAACCTGGTCCTTTGCCCAGTTCTTAACAGATTAATTGGAATAGAACTAAGTGACAACTGTAGAATATCAACGTTGGCTACCAGATTATGTTGTGAGAGCCATTATTACAGGATGATCAAGTGTAAAACTACGGAATCTCACCCTCCACATCAAAAGCACAAATTAATACAGTACTGAAGACTTTGGTTTCTTGGTTGTTCAGTTTCAAGTAGCAGCAGGCCGTTATTCCTGCTGAAAGAAACTAGGAACATTTGTATAAATTACCAAAGGTACATTTTCAAAGGCAGGCGATAGCTATGAAAGAAATAAAATCTAGGTAAGCAAAAATTCCACTGAAGAGATAAATTTTCCTTGGCAAGCTGATAAACTACAGTCTCCTTTAGACCCCTGTGAATATTTGCTGATTCTGGGCACAGGCTTCAGATCAGACCTAGCTCAAGCAGGCTCTGCTGGGGTAAGGAGAAAACCAGGAACTTTTCAGTTGACATTGCAGGGCTAGAATAACAAAGCAGAAAATGGAGGCACCTCAAAAGCTTGACCAATTCTCTCCACAGGACATTTTCTGAGTTCTGGTACTATGTAGGAGTCTGGGGAGTTTAGATAAAATTTTTGAAAGCTAGACTGAAATGTCCTGCAATCTGCGGTGTTTAAGAAACTAAGTCCTGCTGGGGGAACCAGCAGGACCCGAGTGCAAAATCCCTTCAAGGTATTTGCCAGATTTTGAACCTTCATGAGAGGGAGAATATGAAGCTCCGCTAGCGAAATCTGAAGGCAGAGCTTGGTTTTATTTTTAAAAACCTCAGTGTCATCCCCTATCTTCCATTGCAGATTTATCATTTTAATATTTCTAATGACAATGGAAGTGGACTTTGAATGTTTTTCAGATATTTCAGAATTATGAAATTCTAAAACTCTGCTATGCAGGGAGCACATGTATTGCTGAACTAGTCACCTTGTGCCTCACTTGGAGATCATTAAAAAGTCACATGAACCATAAATTGACACAGAACCCTGCTTTATGCGAAGATAGGGCTATTTACTCCACTGGGTTCTCGATGATGCTGTTCATGTGGCCCAGAGTACTTGTACCCCTACTTTGTTGTGCCTCAGTTCTTTTCATTCTTGAGATACTGGCCTGCTTATCACCTCAAAGAAGCTGAGACCAGATTTTTAAAGGTAGACAAACCCTCGTTTTTTGCTCATACATAATGTTTATTTCTGTCTAATCACCCATAACATTTTACAGGTGATATATATTTTTTTTCTGTACTTTGGATTGTTTTTCTCCTGCAGTTTCTCTCTCTAGAAAATTTGTTCCATGAAGGTAGGGACCATTTTTGTGTCTTTCTTCTTTGCATGTGTCCATGGTCCCTAACACATGTCATGTACATAGCAGTCACTGAATAAAACTGATTGGATTAAATGGAATCAATCAATTAATATTATTGTAAAATATTTATTATAGCAGCTCCTGTGCTAATTTCCACTTAATTTTTGCTATGTACATCTTGGTTGATTCTTGAGTTTGTCCAGGTTTCAACTTTTATTACTCTGTCCCTGACAGAAAACATATATTCACAAGTACACTATATTACATGACTTTTAATGTGATACTATGTTAAATAATAAGTCTAGAAATAAATAGACCTTTCTTTGAATTTAAGTGGTTATTGAACATAACACTATTTTTGTAGTCTTATCAAAAAATACATTCCTTATATGTCATTTAAAATAATTTTTAAGATTAAAAACTTTGTAAGTATATTCTTAAGGTCCGATTTTGCATCCTAAGTGGGAGATGACAGTGCATGGAATTCCAGTAGTGTTATTCATGACTAGACGTCTGTTTACAGCTACCCTTTTGATAAAACAGGTCAATGTTAAGCTTCAGTAGGCTGAGAAATTTAACATGATTAGTTCTCATTAATGTCAGAGTTAAGCTTTTTTCTTATAATAAAGGCAGAACCATTCAAACAAGATTCTTGCAGAACCCAAAGATCTGTCACACAGTGATTGTCTTTTCTTGCACCATTAATTTCAGGTCACCTAACAGAATATTAAAGGAAAAGCAGTACAAAAAAATCAAAGTCATAAGGCTTAAAATTATGTAAACTTAACATTTATGAAATAGATACATATGCAAGAACAATAATTTATTAACTGTATGTATTTAATAACAATTTTTAAGGAGCATCATTTTGTTTCTCTTAATATTAGAAAACTATATTCTATTTTAAAAGACTGAAAAATATGAAGAATATGTGCTAAATAATGATCACCAACAAACCTAAAATCCAGTGAAAACAATTCCAAACATATTGGTATAGCTCTTTCTTGACCTCACTGGTGGTGTGCCTGAGGATAACAAAGACTAAATCATACCCTTGGGATATGTCGAAGGAAAGGCTCCAGGGAAGTAGGAGTGTTGTGAAAAGGCAGGTTGGAGGCCCAACATTGTGATTTTGACATAAAAAAAAATTTGTGACTCACAATTTGATGAAGCTTTTAATAGGCCAGGTAGAAACCATTTTAAAATGTATTTAGAATTTAATAAAAATACCATTTTCCATAATTAATTGTGATAGAATTTGATTATTTATGTTTACATGTTCAGGATTATAAGTGGAACTGAAATAAGGGTATTTGAATCAAGTCTTTCTGTAAATGCCTGCTTGTTCCTAAAAGGAAAAGCTGCCAATGAGAGAAGTATATGTCAAAGCATAGAAAATGAAAATGTGATATTGATAGATTAGCCCCATGGAAGTTTTAATTTCATATTTAGTAGTTATAATGGGAAAGTTTTCAAAGAATTTTTATCAGTGTTAGGTGCCATTCTTTTTAAAAAAAATTTCTTGCTAACTAAATATGAAAACTATGCTAACTAAAATATGAAAATTTGGTTTATATTAAATTTGGTAATATTGATTTCAATTTATGTTAAATATGTTAGTTATTTTATCATCTTTGGTCACTTGTTTTTATGTTGCCCCTTTCCATTGGAATAAGAAGACTCTAGTTCCAGAGACTGGCCCTTTTGCACTAACTATATTGGACTACATTGCCTCCTTTTTTATAACAGATCACAAAATAACATGCAATTCTGTTCTGTAAGGAACACAATGGGCGTCAGTCTTTCAGACATAGATACAATAAAGTGAGGCATAGCATTAAATGGAGTAAAAGAAGATAACTTCATATTTATCACAAACATAATTCATTATGAGTATCTAACAACCTATATGCAGTACGTAATTTATTACTAATGTATTAGATGCCTTTTAAGCCAGGAACATGTGAAAGAACATAATTGTTGTTTGTGTGTGTGTGTGTGTGTGTGTGTGTGTGTGTCTGTGTAATATATGTAATATAACGAAGATCACATCATAGTATATTTGACCTCTCATGACATGAAAAAAGAGATTTTCATATTTAACAGCTTCATGGCATCCACAGGAGGTTTATTCACTGGTAGAAGTTAGAAACCAATTGATTTTTATGGAGTTGAACATTGTTTCTGTTTGGGGCATGTTGAGTGTTGATTATCTCAATTGTGTGCATTTGATTTGTGGGATGTAATGTGCTTTAGGATAATCCCCATCAAAATATCTGTGGTGAAAGACCAGGCCTCATTGTGTGTGTGTGTGTGTGTGTGTGTGTGTGTGTGTGTGTGTGTGTGTGTAAATATATATAGTAGTCTATCAGATCCATATTGAAATGAGAAAATGAATAAAAGATAATTATTTAAATTATGAAGTTATATGAGTAGATACAATGAGTATTTTCATTATAGAAATGGTACAAATACTGTTTTATAGTGAGGGCTCAAAAATATTTAAAAATAGTTGCAATATCATTAATAGAAGCACTAGGACCGTAAAAGAATCCTGTACTTCTGTGGGGGAAATAAACAAAAAACAACCTTTTTAGTGCTAGATAAATTATTAAAAGAATACAAGTGAATGTGGTTTTTATAATATCCAACTGTGCTTTATACTGTCCCTTTGGCATTTTTGTTTGCAGTTTTGAAAATTACTGTTGAGTTATGTGATGGCATGATAAAAAGTAATGCAACTGTATATTGTTTATAAATATTTTAAGAAATAAATTCTTATTTTTTTTTAAAGAAAGTAAGATGCAACATATTATAGACTCTGCTAAGAGCGTGAAATCTGAGGCCAAATTGCCTGGGTTCAAATCCTATCTTTCAAAGACTTGCTTGTGATCTTGAGCAAATTAATTAGTGTCTCTTTACCTCAGTGTTCTCAATTTAAGAATAAAAGATTCATTATGACAGTTAATGAGTTAATACTTATAAATGAGTTATGTTTGTATTGGTTACATGCACACTACCTAAAAGTATTTCCTGAAGATTATGATTTTATAAAGCCCACTATTTTATAAATTCTAATAATTTATAAACTTATAAATTTTAATAACAAATAAATTTTCATAAGTTTTTAATAACATTTAATTTAATAAATACACATTTTATTAAAGCCCACTAATTTTAAAAGTTACCCACTATTGATTTTGAAAACTAGATTTTAATATTCACATTGTATGGGATTTTGGTTAAATCATACTCTTTGAACTATTGATTACAAAGAATGTATACCAAAAAATAAATTATATCTGAATTCACCATTTATCTCCAGCTCCAAACAAGGTGTCAGATAGATAATAGACAACTATTTTTGTAAGTTAATTTGCAAGACTTTCCTGAAGATATATTAGCACAGCACAGTGGAAACGTGGTCTGAGACAGATAAATGATAGGATATCCAGTTTTCTGGATTCTCACTATTCTTTCTTTCTCTTCTACCCATGCTTAAAACAGTCATGACAGTAGCATCTTCTTCACTACGTGATGCAGGCATCTCTCATGAATCTAAAGATATCTGACCATCTTCCAACATGGATGTTTTAAAATATAGTGTATCAATAGAAAATTTGAGGTATAGGAAGGTGAACCTATCAGGAGATTATTGCCATTGCAAAGATAGTTTATTATTCACAGCTCTCAAGCTGAAAAGGCATGCCATGCTTAGGGGTGGGGTCACATGGGGAAGCCCCTGGGTTGATCTCAAGGCAGATGGAATGGGGAAAATGGCAAGAGCCATTACTATGATTTCTGTGAGAAGAAATGGGCAAGGCAGGGTAAGCAAGTTTAGAATTGGCTAATTTTGGGCTCTGAGGCATAAAGTCTGTCCTGATTGTTGGGTACCTGGTCCTGGGGCGATTAAAGCAAGTTCAGTTACAGAGAGTATAAAAGCCCAATAAGGAAAGTAGTTGGGAGTGTGAGCTCTGGGTTGGGCTGGTGTGTGTTTGATAAGTGCACCCCCAGGAGACTGACTCGTCTTGAGAAAGTGAGGCGACAACTCCCAATGGAGTTGGGAGGTCAAGACACCATGATAGAGGCATATTATCAGGTTGTCCAAAATAAGGCCTGTATGGCACATGCATGTAGGGCAGGTGTTAAAATATCCAGTTCACAGAAGCTAGAAACGTGATTGATACATCTGGTTACACCAAAATCTTGTCTCCTCATCTATTGTATTCACATCCACATAAGGATATTCTGTAACCTTAAACTAAGTTGTAAAGGTAGCTGTCACTACTCATATGAAATATTAGGACAAAGGTGGAAGGTAAAAAGAAATAATGTGACCAATACTGTTGGTCAAAGGGATTAGTTCAAATTATCGCTGCAGTCTTCTTTACTCATTTTATATCACTTTTCCTCTACTGAGTCTTTTATTGTCAGAGGTCTTTAGTTGTTTGGGTTACTCAAACCACATTCCTGAAGGTGTGATTTTCAATAGTTTTGCTATTATTGAGTTGGAGATACTACATTAACTTTTGTGTCTGGACATGGATGTAGTAAGAGGCATCCCAGAGGATTTTCTGAATTCTAAACATAGTTCTACCTGCCCTTATGGTTATTTATTGATATGTCACAATGATAAATAATTTAAAGGATATACATGAAATATGACATTGTGCTTCTTAAATACAAGAAGTTGCCACAAGAAAACTAGTTCCTCATAAAGGAGATGTTTATAAATATATAAAACCATTTCTGACTAATAGAGTGACTAGAATGTTCTAATGACAATCAATAGGAAAAGAACAACAAAGCCAAAAGGGAAAGAACTGTCACTTTAAACATCATTCAATATACACCAAAAGAAATCTCACATTTAAAGAACAGCAAATGAATGAGGTCCTTTGGCTCTGAGGTGTAGTTGTGATATTCTAGATTTACTAATATTTGATCATGCTGACTCCTGAAAGCCACGTAGGTCAGAAGACAAATAGCCTGAAAACACAGACACATACTCAATAACTAGAGATCATCTCATCCAGATTCACATATTCCACAGTGGATTTTTCAATAGCTATTTTATCAAGTCATAGAGGTATATAGCTACTCAGAGAAATGAAAGAATTATGTAATCAGGCATGATGTCATAGTCTACAAGTTCTCATGTCTAGTGTTTGTGTCTTTGAAGTTTTTGAAGGGAAGAAAAGAAATAGAGCCTTCTTATTTTCCCCAACAGTAAGCAGTGAAAATATACACATTTTCTTTCAAACTGCTCATAATATCAAATAACTTGGCAGCAAAGTTATTTTCTAGCATATGAATATTATGTACAGATTTTATAAGCTATATGTATAGATTTTGTGAATTATTTTTTCTGAACTTTTTTTTTCAGTTTATCATCTAGAGATCTGCTTCAGCAATTAGGATAAAGATTGATAAGCATGCTCAGAAATGACAGTAATAAAAGAGAATGCCTTAGAGAACCCCACTACAATTATTATTACATAGCAGTAATTATGTAATTTTTAAATAGCTACCCAGCATTGAAAGGACATGCCAGGGACTAGGTATGATTTTTATATTGTTTAATTTTCATGATAAGTTAATATTTTCGGGACCTTTTCAATAAAGAACTGTGAGAAGGTGCCAAGATTATAGTTCTAAAGAAAAATATTAACTATTTTAATATGTTTTTAGACCCTGATGTTAGTTTCAGTACCTATGAATAGTGAAAAACATATTTCTGCCTCTGTGCATGTTAGTGCTTTGTGAAGCCTAGCCTTCTCAGGTAACACAAAAAATAGGATGACTCAAACCTTCTACCCTCCCTGGGGTACGTTAACCAAGGAGGCCAAAGTCAGTGTAGCAATGTAACTAGTTATACAATGGTAAAAATTTCGTACTGACTTCAAAGTCTTCCATTTGTTCCATTGTAAACCTCTAAGAATGGGACAAAATTTTCTCCCCAATATTCGTTAAATGTTCAGTGGTCCCTTGGGGCTTACAGAGATCCTGAGAGGTATAGGAAGGCAAGAACTATAGTAGTCAGGTGGGTGGGTACTAGGCAAGGTTCTGGTGAACTCGTATTCATCCCTCTTGCTGGACAGTAAAAGGTTTGACTTTTGAAAAGAACTGGACTTGTCGCTTTGAAGCAGGTGAAATGATAAACTGGCTGATAGCCAGGGTATGAGGCTGAGAGATAATAGTTACCAGTCCAGTGTTCACTGAAGAGGACCTCTACCCAATTTAAACCCTGAGAACTCAAATAGTCAGTCAAAGTAATGCTTCTCTTGGTTTATGAAGCCAGCACTTTGTTAGGAAGTCCCGTAACTACTCTGCCCTTTGGCAACTCCGTTAGCTTCAAATCTCCAGATTCTCAAACCCAACCCATAAGTCATCACACATTATTTCCCCCTCATTTGCCATTTCTTCTTTATATGTTTACAAAGGCCTCTATTCCCCCACCCCCATGGGCTTTCAGACAGTAAGTGAAACTGGTAACAGTAATCAACAAGTCAACCAAACAACGGAACAAACTTCTTTTTTTTTTTTTTTTCCCTCAAACACAAGGTGTAGTCAGTTTCAAACACATGCTAAAGGTAAGGAAGATGCATGAAAGTGCTGCCATGAAAATCTGAATCATTTTATAGCAGCAAGAAAAAAATTTTAGGGTACCTGGGTGACTCAGTTGGTTAAGTGACTGCCTTCAGCCCAGGTTGTGATCCTGGGGTTCTGGAATCGAGTCCTACATTGAGCCCTCCTACTCTGTGGGGAGCCTGCTTCTCTCTCTGCTTCTGCCTGCTACTTCCCCTGCCTGTGTTCTCTCTCTTTCTGTCAAATAAATAAATAAAATCTTAAAAAAAAAAGAAAAAAGAACATATACTGTTCTGTTATAGTTGCCAATGCTGCACTGATTCAGTCATTCTAAACCTAATATCTCCACGGGTGGCTCCCAAATTCTTCTTGGGGAAGGAAAGGAAAGGAAGTAAGGACAAAACAGAGGGGAAGAGAAAAGATGTGGCAGGCATCTTTTGTGACTCAGATATCACTGAACAAAAGAGAGAACATTACATTACTCAAGGGTAACTGTTGAGCCAATTCCAATGGCTCTTGATGTCTTCTCATTCCCACAAACAATAGTATCCCATAGTTCATACTTAACAGGGGCATAAATGCAAAAATTAGCCATTTATCAAAGAGTAAGTCATGGGGGCGCCTGGGTGGCTCAGTGGGTTAAGCCGCTGCCTTAGGCTCAGGCCATGATCTCAGGGTCCTGGGATCGAGTCCCACATTGGGCTCTCTGCTCAGCAGGGAGCCTGCTTCCTCCTCTCTCTCTGCCTGCCTCTCTGCCTACTTGTGATCTCTCTCTGTCAAATAAATAAATAAAATCTTTAAAACAAAACAAAACAAAACAAAGAGTAAGTCATGCTATACTACTCCCTAATTTGTGTTTAACTTCACACATTTCTCAATACAAAATCCCATAACTTTTTCAAACTTAGTGCCTTGAACATGGTTAATAAATGAAATGTTACATGTGGCACAACATTTGAAAGAAAGGGCTTATACTATTTTAATTTTTCATACATTACATTAAAATATATCAATGATAGAATCATTTCTGTGTTACATTTGGTAGGCTTAAAATGTCCCCATAAAAGATAACCATGATCTGATTTTTGGAACCTATGTATGTTACCTTACATGACTAATAATAGTAATAACAAAATAAAAAAGCTATTTGTAGTTATACTTAAGTTAAAGATCTTGATATGGAGAGATTATCCTGGATTATCCCAGTAGACCCTAAATGCAATCTTATGTATCCCGATAAAAGGGTGTCGGGGAGATTTGACATGTATAGAGGAAAAAGCAATGTTAAGATGGAGCAGAGAGGGTTTTAGTGATAATTGGCCATGAAGGTTAGAGTCATGTGGCCACAACTCAAGGTAGGACAAAAGCCACTAGAAGCTCAAAGGAGCAGGGAAGTAATTCTTCTCTGGAGCCTCCAAAGAGAAGGTGGCCTCACTGACTTTTGCCTTGATTTCAGCCCAGTGATGCTGACTTTGGATTTTTGGCCTCCAAAACTGTGAGAAAATATATTTCTGTTGTTTTAAACCACCAGTTTGTGGTCACATGTCACAACAGCCACAGGATAGGAATACATCGTGCAACTGCGTATTTGGTAGATAAAAACACATTGAATTCAGTTCATTCATTTAACCAGCTCTTACAATGAGCTTGATACCAGTCATTGAAATCGATTATGTCGGTAAGTATTAGTGAAAGCATGATTCAAGTTGTTAGGTGACTCACATTAGATTAGACAAATTTCCAGAAGAGGGCCATGGGATCAAGACTATAGGTGAAGGAATCTACTTAACAAAGAAGGAAAGATTATTTCTTCAGACAAGAATAATAGGAAAGAAGGAAAGGCAAATCATTAAGAATGGAAAGAGGGGCTTTGGGAGTTACCCTGCCTAGATACAAATCCTGCTACCAACACTAATCTACTAACTTTTCTGAAAATATAAAAATGAGTGTACTCAGTATGCCTATGTTATAGAATTAATTGATGTAATCACTTTATAATAATATAAAATAATGTGGCTGTCTTATAGTGTTTATTAAAAGTATTTATTAAAAGTTATCAAGATTTTGAATAAAAGAACATCAATGTGATTGTTAAAATTGTTAGTCTCAACAGGTATTCTTTTCTTTAAAATTTTATTTTTTACATTATTTATTTTTTAAATTTAGTTTTATTTTTTCAGTGTTCCAGGATTCATTGTTTATTATATTCAGGTAGCCAGCATATAATACCTACTTTTATGTGATATCTGGATTTTTAAATTAAAAAAATAAATTTATAGTTTAGACCGTTAACATACAGTGTACAATATTGGTTTCTGGAGTAGAATTCAGTAATTCCTCACTTACATAGAATGCCTAGTGTTCATCATAACAAGTGCCCTTCTTAATACCCATCACCCAGGTAGCCCATGCCCCCTTCATCTTCCTCTATCACCCCTTACCTTGTTCTCTATAATAAAAGTCTCTAATGGCTTGTTTCCTTCTCACCCATGTTTCTTTTCCCCATCCCATATGTTCATCTGTTTTCTTTCTTAAATTCCACATATAAGTGAGATAATATGGATTTTGTCTTTCTCTGACTGACTTAATTTTGCTTAGCATAATATATTCTAGCTCCCATCCATGTTGCATATGGCAAGATTTCATTCTTTTTGATGGTTATATAATATTCAATTTCATATATTCTATATATATACCAAATCTTTTTTATCCATTCATCAGTCAGTGGACATTTAGGTTCTCTCCATAGCTTCGCTATTGTTGATAATGCTTCTATAAACATTGGGTTCATGTATCCCTTGAAATCTGTATTTTTGTATCCATTGGGTAAATATCCAGTGGTGTAATTGCTGGTATGAGGTTGTTCTGTTGTTCCTCAGAGTGACTGCACCAGTTTGCATTCCCACCAGCAGTGCAAGAGGGTCCTCTTTGGCCACACCCTCACCAACACCTGTTATTTCTTATTCAATAGGTATTCTTTGGAATATTTTTAAAATTTTATTTATTTATTTGACAGAGATCACAAGTAGGCAGAGAGGCAGGCAGAGGGGGGAGGGAGCAGGTTCCCCGCTGAGCAGAGAGCCCGATGTGGGGCTCGATCCCAGGACCCTGAGATCATGACTTGAGCCGAAGGCAGAGGCTTAACCCTCTGAGCCACCCAGGCACCTCTTCAACAGGTATTCTTAATAAAATAAGAAACTAAAGCCAATTCTTTTGAGGATTAGAAGCATAAGGAAATTAAAGTTTAGTAAACAAGTAAAAGTACTTCTTTGTGATGTGATAGTGGATAAAAATAGGTGGCATGGATATTTCTACAAATATCAGTATTAATGCAGTTATTGAAAATTAGAAAATCAGCCACATATAAAGTATTGTGAATTAGACAAATAAATAAACAAAATGCATTAAGGAAATTAAGTTAAGAAGAAAGTAGAAATATACCCTTTGCTTCCAATATTTGATTCAGGAATTACGACCAATATATAGATACATAAAGGTCAATAGTAAGTATTCTAGGCTTTGTGGTTAATATGATCTCTATTGCAGCTACTTAGTTCTGCCACTATAGTATAAAAGCAGCAATAGACAATACATGGGTAAATGAGGATATCTATCTTCCAAAATAACTTAAAAAATAAAACAAAACAAAACAAAAAAACAGGTGGTGGTAGGGGCAGGGTTGGGTACCTGGGTGGTTCAGTTGGTTAAGTGTCCAAGTCTGGGTTTTGGGTCAGGTTATGATCTCAGGGTTGTGAGATTAAGCTCTGCTTCAGGCTCCATGCTGGGTATGGAGCCTGCTTGGAATTCTCTCTCTCCATCTCCCTCTGCCCCTCTTCTGCCCCCGCCATGTAATATAAAATAAAACAAAATAAAATAAAAAATAAAATAAATAAAAATGGGTGGGGAACTGGATTTAATAACTCCTGACCTAGATAATTATGTGGTTTTGAGAAGACTTATAACCTTAATTATCCTCAACTTGAAGATTTACAAAATATAGAAAATGACATTTTCCTTGTGCCGGTTACCTTTCTTGGTGACCAGGTCACCAAGTGTGTCAGAAACACTGGAACAAATTCCAAAACCATTTTGGACTAGTGAATCAGAAATTCCTGGGTGGTACTTGTAGTTCTGCTTTTCTAAAAGTCTTCATAGAGATCTGATGCAGCTAGTGCAACATTAGACCAACAGCTCACTGAAATGGTAACTAAAATATTTATTATGGAGCCTAACATAATATGAGCACTCAAAACTTAACAAAGCAAGCATGTTTATACTGTGGAAAATAGACTAAAGAGCTATCAAGAAAGGATCTGAAGAAAAAAATTCACAGAATGGCCATTTTAGGGGTCCATACCTGATAGAAGGCAAGAATGATAGTCCCTTTTATTTTGGTCAGGCCTGGAGATTAAAGGGCCAATTTAATGAATGTACCCTGTGCATGTTTTAGTGCAAGTTTAATAAGATTATTTTCTTTTTCTTCCTGTCTTGAGTATAGAGTTCCTCTCCTAGGAGCTTGAGTCATAATTCAGATACAGAGACTTCAAATTCTCAGCAACCACTAATCTACTTTCAGTCTTTATACAATGTTTGGCCTTCTGGGACGGTCATCTTTAAATTAGCATAATTTGTTATGGGTTAATTCATGTTGTAGCAGGCATGAATACTTCACCCCAACCCTTATTGATTTAGGAATCATGACCTTAGTGTAGACACTTAAAGCAGGACACAGTCACACATGTGAGCAAGTTTATCTTCAGTATCCAAGGCACAGTGCAGCTAAAATTAGTCACAAGGGTCAATGATTACTTAAGTGTTGGTGGTTGGTGGTGATTTGTTTTGTATTTGAGGGAAAAAAAGCCTTTATTGATATATAGGTTACAATGAAATAAATAGAGTGACAGTTTTGCGGGGAATAAAAACTCGGGCAGGATCTCCGTGTCTCCACCCCAGCTCTAGCTTCCAGCCTCTGCCTTCATACTGGCCAGTTTGGACGATGAGACCTTGGTGGGCATGCCCGGCCTCCTTGGGGCCTTGGGGGCCTCTAGCTTCCTGGCCAGGGGTTCAGGTAACATCTTACACCTAGCACCCCTGGGAGGAGTAGCGGCCTTGGCTTTGGGCCCCTCTTTGGCCACATGGGCAACCACCTTTTTAGGGACGTGGTTTTCCTTCTTTTTGGCTGGAGAAGCAGCACCATTCTTGCCCTTAGGGAGTGTGGATTTTACACTCGGACTCCCAGCTTTTGTCTTCCTGTGGGCCTTGCCACCTTGGCTCTTCCTTCTGCCTTTGACCTTTGACTTCCCACTGAGCCTGGTGGCACTGGGAGGGGCCCATGGGGCCTTGTCTGGCTGTTGGGAGGCCTTCCTGGCCTCACTCACTCTTGCCTCTTGGTCTCCTGGCCACCTTTCTTGGGTATAATTCATACTAGAGACTGATATCCATCTATTTCTTTAGCTTCAGGGTGGTGGTGGAGGACCATTGTGATTCCATGTATTTTCCTCACTTATATTCCTTTTAATAGTTTCCCATCTCTTCCCTCCCTCCCTTCCCTGAATATCATGGAATACACACTTAAATGTATACAGATCCATACCTTTTACTCAATCAGTCTTAAAATTGTATTTATCACTTTCTCATCTTACTTTCATACCTTTCTATCTTTAGAATCACCTATATAATGAATCTACTGGTATCAGAATGTGTTCCTATTCTACCATGAAATGAGTTTTTAACTCACTCTCCAAACTTATATTTTATGTCAACTATATGCCAAGTACTGAGTGAAATTTTGGGGATATCATGATGAATAAAATGTAATGCATAGTATTTGACCTCCTTAGAACCAGAGTTTTCCAAAGGAGATAATCTATGTCTATATTTATATCTATATCTATATCTATGAGATATATGTATCTCCATATAATTTTAACAGTATGATAGTCACCATAATAAACTACTGACCATAACATGGTTGCTGGAAGAAGAGAGTGACAGAAGATGTTCTAAAATTAGATAAAGGTGGTAATGAATGGCTATGAACATATTAGAAAACCACTGAATTGTGTAATTTAAAAGGATGAATTATTCAATTTATGAATTATATCTCAATAAAGCAGATACAAAAAATTGGAGGAAAAGAGTTTGGTGAATGACCAGACAATAGAATAACTAATTAAAATCAGGAATCCTTGAGAAATAGATAGCATGTAGCATCCAAATTTATATATATCTTCTCATTATTTATGGTGCCCTTTACATTTTAAAGAAACTCTTAAAAAAATACATCATGTTTCACGGAACAACATGTCAGAAGCCCTATGTTCCCATAGGGTTCCCATAGGAACCATAAAAAAACAAAAATCAAAAACAAAAAACTACTAGCAATTTGTCCTATTTGATTCAAGACTTTTAATATGTAAAAGAAAGAAAATATTTTGCATAAATGTAAATACCTTTTCAACTAATAGCCTGGATCTATATTTCTATTTTGTCAGAAGAGCCATCAATGATTAACATTAATAATTTCAAACTGCCAGTTAAGGTGCATGCATTGCAAAGTATAAAAATAAAATGCTCATTTAAAAGATGTGAAAATTATATTAATAAAAGTGTTGCTATCAATCTATATTAGGAGAGGCAATGACGGCTCTAAGAACAAAACAAAACA
Organism: Mustela nivalis; assembly: GCF_964662115.1. Taxonomy (NCBI): domain Eukaryota; kingdom Metazoa; phylum Chordata; class Mammalia; order Carnivora; family Mustelidae; genus Mustela; species Mustela nivalis. Next base: position 31,518,767 of record NC_139026.1, read on the forward strand.
AAACAAAACAAAAACTATTTCTCTCAGTACAAGTAGTTTAGGAAGATGTTTAAATTCTTCAGTTTTTCCTTTAGAATGAGGAGAAACTTGATAATACCATTGGGAAGTTAAAAAATATTCAGTTTTTCTTTCATTCTCTTCCAGATCTCTCTCTCTTTTTTATTAAAGATTTTATTTATTTATTTGACAGACAGAGATCACAAGTAGGCAGAGAGTCAGGCAGAGAGAGAGGGGGAGGCAACTCCCTGCTGAGCAGAGAGCCCGATGTGGGACTCGATCCCAGGACCCTGAGACCATGACCTGAGCCGAAGGCAGAGGCTTAACCCACTGAGCCAGATCTCTTAATGTATTAGTTTGAAGTAAAGAAGGAAAGCCTGTAGGAAAAAAAGGAGGTAGAAGAATGAGTTAACTGAATGATATAAATAAAAATAAATAATAGTGTTTTGTTTTAATAGAACAATAGTTTTGAAACGTAAGAGAAGGAACTATAACTTAAGTTTCTAAAGCTCAAATTCATTTTGAGTTCCCATCTTTCCAGGCAGGTGACCAACATAGCCCAATCATTTGTAAATATCTCCTATATTTTCTTTATAAGCTATATTTCCTATATTTTTTTTCTTTCTTTATAAGCAAGAATCAGTCAAAATATTGGGATTTTAGTGGTCCAGAATAAGGACCTCATACAGATCATGTGACTCTCCATGCAAAAACTGTATTTTATAAAATGGAAATTAATATGCATTTTAAACACTTCACTGCATAACCTCAGGTGTTCAGGGTTATTGGACAGGTTAGTGTCAAAGTTCAGAGAGAAATGTCAAAGAGTTGAACATGGGCAAAGACCATCTATGCAAGAATAATGTTTGAAATGGGATCATTGTCAACATAAATGCTCAGATTCATCACCTGTTTGAGGCCTATATGTCAAGTGGCCACAAAGGAAATATCACAAGACTATCTGCAGTTCTGTCTGGTTTTATAACGTATCATTTCTTTTTGAACTCTTTGACTTACTGGCATTGTGAAACTCCATATCACCCAGGTGACCGCAGGAATGCATGGCTCAGTTTCTCATACTCTCTTTCACTTGCCCTCTGCTCCCATTCCACATCCCTACTTGTTGCATAGCTTCCTTGTCTTCCCCAACCCAGACTAGGGGAACATTTTCCTAATCCAAGGCTGAACCTACACTTGCTATGTCTGCTCACAGCAATAGATGGATCAATCGATCTAGTATAGCTATCCATCCCTTAAGCAAATGCCTCTTCTTAGATACAGGTTTTGGCTTTCACGAATAAAAAGCAGGAAGAGCCACAAGTTCTTTTTGATTCTTTTTTTTAAGATTTTATTTATTTATTGACAGAGAGATAGGGATCACAAGTAGTCAGGGTGGCAGGCAAAGGGAGAGGGAGAAGCAGACTCTGCTAAGCGGGGAGCCTGATGTGGGACTCAGTCCCAGGATCGTGGAATCATGACCCAAGCCAAAGGCAGCTGCTTAACTGACTGAGCCACCCAGGTGCCCCAAATTCCTTTTGACTCATATCAACTAAATTTTTGAATTGGGAAAAGAAAAATGCCAATATTACATACCATTATGTAATATGATATGGATAGAAATAAGTAATAGATTATTGTCTCAAAATACTGTCTGCAATAGGCTAAGGTATGTGAATGAAAACACTTTAGACATGTAATAGGCTATTCTCAGTTTTTATAAATAATGAGCCTTTAAGAATTCATTTAAGAAAATGAATGCATAAGGTGGAGACTTACATGTTTAATGGAAGATTTCGGTTTCTAAAGAACTTAAACTCTTCTAATATTCATAATTGGGTTTTAATATCCAGGGTCTTTGAATTTGTATTTTATGCAGTACCTCTGTACTGTCTTAGAAAATATTAAAATATAAACGTTAAATATAATTTAAAAATATTTTTAAAAACAACTTAAACTTTTGTTCTTTCAGTTAACTTGAAATTTAATAGATTAAACAAACTACTTCAATGTTTAAGGGAAGTATATTTTGGTGATTTTGTAAAGGATTAATCAGAGAAGCAAAAGATTTTTGTGTGGAGATCATGTTGATGATTTTGATGAGTTCTTAACATATTTCCTTAAATAAATCATCAAGACAGATTTAAATGCCAGATTTCTTTTTTTAAAAAGATTCTGTTTGTTTTTAGCTCAGAGATAAAGAGAACTAAAAAGAGGATCATTCTCATCCGTGCAACATTGACAAACCTGGGACAAACTGCACATTAATACTGTTCTCGAGGGGCACCTGGGTGGCTCAGTGGGTTAAGCTGCTACGTTCAGCTCAGGTCATGATCTCGGGGTCCTGGGATCAAGTCCCACATCGGGCTCTCTGCTCAGTGGGGAGCATGCTTCCCTCTCTCTGCCTGCCTCTCTGCCTACTTGTAATCTTTCTCTGTCAAATAAATAAATAAAATATTTTTTAAAAAATTAAAAAAATACTGTTCTCGAACCCATCACAGTTAGGTTGTCCTGCAATTAAGTAACCTGAAGCCTTAGGAAAGAGAACCACCTGCAGCAACAAAACAAAACAAAACAACCCAAACCGGGTCCCTCTCATTTGCTTACTTGGAATGGAAAAGAAACACAGATTGGATTATTTTAACAAATTGCTCAAGACCAATATGGATTAAACTAGTGTGGGAAGCCCATTGGAGCTGGAAGATATGAGGAGTTCACAAACTTTTTCAGACCTTCTCTCCTTGAACCTGACCATATTACAGAAAAACAAAACAAAACAAAACAAAAACCCAAAACAACAACAACAACAACAAAACCCACAAACAAAACAAAACAAAACAAAAACCCAGGGAGAACCCAAGAAAGCCCTTCTCCTAGTATGGTTGAGGAAGTAGATAAGCATCAGCTTCTGAAATTTTGTTCAGATCCCATCTTCTCTATCTCCCATTCAAAATGAAATATTTAGTCTTCAGAGAGAAAACAATAAATCCGTTGCTTTAAGCCACTGGTGGAGACTCATTGCAGCTGATGGAAGGGAAGGAATTTTACCCGTTCTAAACAGTATCTTCCAAAAATAGAAGGGAAGCAAACAATCCTCAACTTACTCAAACATTAGCATTTCCTTAATACCAGTGCCAGACAGAACCATTTAAAGAAAACATCAGACTCATATGGCTTATAAAAATAAATACAAAAAAAAAATCACCAAAATGTTAACATATTAAATTCAGCAATATATACATGGGATGATACATCACCACCAAGTAGGATTCACCCAGGAATGCAAAACTGGTGCAACATTCAGAAATCAATGTAATTCTTTATATGAGTAGACTAAAAAAGAAATGCCATATGATCAGCTCAATTAAGACGGAAAGGGCCATTTGGGGAAAAAAAAAAAAAAAGTCATTCATAACAAATAGTCTTAGCAAACAATGAATTGGAAAGAATGGCCCGAACATAAATAATATACTTTCCCCTAAGTTCAGGAAGAAGGCAAGAATGTCTACTCTCACAATTGTTTTCCAGTACCATGCTGGAAGTTAAAGCCAATGCAATGAGGCAAAAACTAAAAGGCATAAATATACAGTTTGTAAAGGAAAAAATTAAAAGTGAATCTGTTCACAGAATACCTCTTTTGCTATATAGAAAAAACCAAAGAATCAACAGGAGCTATTGCATTTAATGTGTTTACTTAGGATATAAGGTCCAGCTACAAATAAATAATATAGTCATAGTCCTAAACAGACCCTAATAACAGGTTTTGAAGTCTAGGCCATCCAGTACCCGCTATGGCTTTTTTTTTTTTTTTTTAGAGATTTATTAAGTTCTTTGTGTGTGTTCCTTTTTCCATAGGAACTTTATTATTAATATTTTTTTGTTCCAGAAAATATAAATAATAGCTTGATGACTATTGTATTGTGGTTGCCTTATGTATAAAATACATTAATTAATGAAGCATTGGATTTTTGCATATATATATTTATTCAAAGAAGCACATTAACCAGACATATCTTTACATCTTTATGATGTTGAGTAAACTTATCTATGAATGAGGGATGGTTTTCTATCTGTTTGAATATATCCATAGGCCTTTCAGTAGTGTGTTTTTTCCTCATACAAATGCGGCTCATTTTTAAAAATTTGGTATGTATTTTTATTGCTCATTTATTTTTTTTTTAAAGATTTTATTTATTTATCAGAGGGAGAGAGCACAAGCAGGGGGAATGGCAGGCAGAGGGAGAAGCAGGGTCCCATGTGACTTGATCCCAGGACCCTGGGATCATGACCTGAGCCAAAGGCAGATACTCAATTGACTGAGCTGCCTAGACACCCCTTTATTGTTCTTTTAAATAGATTTCCTGTTCCAGTATATCTTGTAATTAGTTGTGTATATGAAGGAAGTAGACTGGGAGGAAGAAGCTGCAGTGTGATGCAGGCCTAATCAAGCCTCACCCTACCTGGTAGGGAGCCCTGTAGCATAGGGATCACCTATGGTATGCCTTCAGGAGAGGTGATTCTCTGCAATGGAGGCAGATCCTGAAGGTGATAAGGATAGCCTGTCTTACCAGTTCACTTTCCAGAGCTAGGCCACAAGTCTGTGAAAAGGAATTTGAGCAGGGCATCTCTCTACCACAGCTGGGAATTGTTATTTGAAGCTCAGTGAGAAAGCTAAGAACAAGAGAGCGTTCAGGGGAACTTTTAACCCAACAAGCAGAGACAGGAGAGTCTGAAAAATGGAGTGCGAAGATTAGAAATCGAGGCAAGTTGGGTGCCTGAGTGGCTCAGTCAGTTAAATGTCTGTCTTTGGCTCAAGGTGTGACCTCAGGTTCTGGGATGAAGCCCCAGACTGGGCTCTCTGCTTAGCTGGGAGCCTGCTTCTCCCTCTGCCTCGGCTCCTTCCCCTGCTTGTGCTGTCTTGTGTGCATTCTCTCTCTCTCTCTCAAATAAGTGAAATAAAATAAAATAATTGAGGTAAGTTTTGGAGCTTTGTCAAAAATCAAAGGATTCATGCTAAAGATTGAAAAATGTGGATTTATTTGGAAAATGATTCAGCTTGAAAGTTTTAGCTGTGCATTTTTTAATGAAAAAGAAAGTTGGAATGGATTGTGGGTTGGAGTAAGAAAAGTTGTTTTCAAGAAAATTGAGTATATTAAAATACTAGGAAAAGGGTCTAGAAAAAAGAATAAGTTAAATATGTAAAGGGAAAGGGAGCTAAATGATAATAAGAAGTCTTCAAAGAGCCCCAGGCCATGTATGGAATAATTATTTTTTGAGAAGATTAGGGATATTTTATCCAGTGTAACAGGATAGAAAAGAAATGATTAGTGTTTGTGAAGTTTGTGGTATTTGTGGCAAGAGCTTAGTGAAGTGTTTGTGTGCTAAGAAGTCTAAGTCATTTACTGAATGTGAGTAAGAAATTGGAGGTTAAGTTCAAAGAACTTGGGGAAGCCCGACTCTGGGAATTTTGAAGATTGGGGAAAAAATCCAACAAGGCAAATACCAAGATTTCTGGGTGCATTGAAAACCCACTTAGGTTGGAACCACAAAGGTATAATAACATCAGTCAAGAGCCGTGCTGTTCCATATACTAACCAGTAGCTATATGTCTATTAAATTAAAAATTAAAACAATTGAAAGTGTAATTCAGTTCCTTAGATGTACTAGTCATGGTTCTACTACTCAGCATGGATTTAGCAGATTTCCATCAATGGGGAAACATTCTATTGACTAGTCTACACTAGAAAGTTGGCTAATTTGTGTGCAAACAGTGTTCAGTTCCAGGAGCAACAGCTGAGAGTACATACATTCACTTACAGGGTCCCTGTTCTGTGGAGATCAGGAGATCCACGCCCAAACAAAACAAAACAGGAAGGTGCTTTGTAAAGACCAATCTGCATATAAAAAGATAAGAAGAATAGGAAAGAGCTGATACATAAATACTCTTGGGGATGTCAAAGAGGCTGCGTCACAGAGTGAAAGAGCAGGAAACATTGTGCTGAGAGGGAGGTAATGTTAATATTTCACAGATAAGACGTTCTTGGTGAGGACAAAGCTCAGGGTGTTTGGGAGTGGGTTTGGAGATTCATTCATTGGAAGAGCCAGGGAACTATGGTGCTGAACAGATAAGATAGCTTAGATGATGAAGTCACATATATAGATTATACTTTTATAATAGGTAGGAAAACAATTTGTTAAATGGCAGAAATGGAGAATAATAAGAGTGAGAGTCAAGCAATAAATGACCCATAAAGAAATAGGGATGGAGAGACATACAGGTTTGGAAACTAATTTGAGATTAGGTTTATGAACCAACCTACTGGTTATATTTTAGTCCATCATTGTCATATTATTATTATTTTTCTTACATATGAATGAGAAAGTGGCAAACCAAAATTGAAAAATTGTGAGTGTGGACTTAGATAAATCTGGGCTTCTAACCTCAGCTCCATACCATTTACCTGACATTTAATTTGTGGTAACATTATATAACTTAAGTTTCCTTTCTTCCTTTTTGAAACGGAAATTGTAGAACTTACCTCTAAGATGCACTGACCCACTTCCTACTTAGCCTTTCTTTTCCCACTGTGTTCCAGCCACACAGTCATTTGCCCCTTGAACATTTTTAACTTCAAAGCCTTTGCGTTCGTGTATCAGCTGGGTTCCATCTGAGAAGCAGAGATATTGACTGAGGATATTCTCCTTTACATAAAGTCAGCTGATTATAGATATTATTCATATCTACCATATGACTTCATGGCAAGAACTAGGTAAGCGATTGATCAAATACCTGGTGTTTGATTGAATAATAGCCTAACCAAACTGATACATAAAACACACCATCACAGCTACTAGTCCAATGTCAACACTTTACCTTGCTCTTCATGTTTCTGCAGTTTACAGACCTAGGACAATTTTTTGTTTTTTTTTTTTTGACTGTCCTGTATAACATACTTTGTTCACTTATATGTCCCAGAAATCATTTTATTTATTTTATACTTGTGTCTCTTCTGTTTATTCATTTCATTTATTTCTTATCTCTTACCCTTACCTTAAGAACTTAGGGATCTTAAGGGATCATGCCTGTTCACTTCACTGCTATATCCCATGTGACTCATAGTGAGCTTGCCACATAACACATAGAAGCTTAGTGAATATTTATTGAATAAAATGTCTGGAAAAAATTAACATTCAAATAATTATAGTTTCCAAAGTTGTGTCCATGAGCCAGACTTCATTTTATAATTAATAAATGAGTTAATGAATTCTTTTCCTGTTTTGCTCTTGCAAATTTTATTTGTAGATTTTCTTACATATTTACAGGCTATATACACACACATTTACCAACCTCCTTTGCATACACACCAAGATATATGTCTATGAAGGCAAGTTTACTAGAAAATTTAGACTTGTTTATTCCACATTATGTTATAAAATGTGATCCGTAATGTTTTAAAATTTGGGGTCATAAGTTGACTGTCTATTGCATATGTTTATTTAAATTTTTAATAGGTTTTGACATTCTATAAGTGTTACTAGCTTGTGCCATTTTAAAAAATTATTTTCTTGTCATAGCACATATCTTCCCCAATGTCCATCACCCAGGCCACCCTAAGTTTGTTTCCTGAGATTAAGAGTCTCTTATGGTTTGTCTCCCAAACCATAGACAAACAAATTTTGTTTGCCTCCAATCTGAATGAACCTCCCTTCTCCTATGATCCTTTGTCTTGTTTCTCAAATTCCTCATATCATTGAGATGATATGATAATTGTCTTTCTCTGATTGACTTATTTCATTCAGCATAGTAACCCTAATCCTCTATTTCCATCTATGTCAATTGCAAAATGGCAAGATTCCTTTTTTGATGGCTGCATAGTTTCCATTGCATCTATATACCACTGCTTCTTTATCCATTTGTCTGTTAATGGATGTCTTGGCTCTTTCCACAGTTTGGCTATCATGGACATTGCTGCTATAAACATTGGAGTGAACATGCCCTTTGGATCACTACATTTATATCTTTAGGGTAAATACCGAGCAGTGCAATTGCTGGGTCATACAGTAGCTCTATTTTCAACTTTTTGAGGAGCTTTTATACTGTTTTCCAGAGTGGCGTGCATTCCCACCAGCAGTACAAGAAGCTTCCCCTTTCTCTGCATCCTCACCAATATCTGTTGTTTCCTGACTTCTTAATTTTAGCCATTCTGACCGGTGTGAGGTGGTGTCTCACTGTGGTTTTGATTTGTATTTCCCTGACACTGAGTGATGTTAAGCACTTTTTCATATGTCTGTTGGCCATTTGGATGTCTTCTTTGGAGAAATGTCTGTTCATGTCTTCTGCCCATTTCTTGATTGGATTATTTGTTTTTTGGGTGCTGAGTTTGATAAGTTCTTTATTGATTTTGGATACTAGCCCTTTATCTGATATTATGTCATTTTTTATGTACCGTCTACTTTGTTCATTTTTCTTTTTTCCTTGGCTTTACACATTAGCCTCTGTGCTTTTTCTTTACTGATATTTACCACTCTGCCCACTCCTGTTCACTCCTAAAATGTGTTCTTAGTATACTTACCCATGTTTATGTAATTATAATCAAACATATATAGAATCATATTCTATGCTGACACTTGTTTTTTCAGTAAGACTTTGTAGAATTAATCGACTGATAGTGTTCTAATTCAATCTTCCTGATATTTCACATGAGAATATATGGTACAGATGTACCTTCATTTTTGAATACTTTATTTATGGGCATAAACTATATTTCCACACCTTAGCCCTACAATCATTTTTTTAATACACATCCTGGGAATTTTCATTACTTCTATTTCAATGCGAAATAACCAGGAGAATGAGTGAGTATCACAAGTAGCTTTCCAAACAAGCTTTACGAGTTCACATTCCTACTGACAATGATCTCTAAATTTTGCCATAAGTAGATTATGTAGCTCTTTTAATTTTTGTGGGACTGATTAAATTGATTTTTTTTGAACATTTGGATTTGTTTAGCAATTATATTCATATCATTTAATATTTAATCATCCAGTTGTAGATACAAGTAAGTCTAAATGTTTTTCATTAAAAAGATGCCTTTAAAATGATATTTATTTCTGTTTAAGAATTATGCATGGTTTTTTTTGGCTATTGGATATGTCTCAGGAAAGACTGTGGTATTTAATTTGTCATGTCCCTTAAAGAGTGTCCTAGTCCACGTTGGCATGTGTTGAAGTAAAGCAGGATAATTCATGATTTTCATAAACTTAGTTTTTTCCTGGTTTTTTGAAGCCCTAAAATTTTAATTTATTTGAAAATCAGACTGCTTTATGTTATATTGTAAAACATCCTGTGTTATTTTTTTAAAATGCGGGTCATTTTAAAATCTATAATATATTTAGACAAAACAAATATCACATTTTGTGTGTGTGAAATAGAAACATTTCTAAGATTGAGAGAAGCCAAAATGAAAAAAAAAATGGTCACAAATGACAGTTTTCTGATTTTCTTTCTACTTTTATTGGCAGAAATGTATGTGCACTAATATCGAACTTTTAGTATTAGTGAATGTATATAGTGCAGGAATAATAAATTATGTGAACACTTATTTGTTTTAAAATGCATATGTGTTTTAAAAAAATGCATATGTGTTTAAAAATTCTAAACAAAGGATGACCATGTTTCTCAGTTCTGAATATAATATGCATCAATTTCATTAGGATATATTAGCCTCATAGCTGTGTTTGAATATTCATTTATTTCCTACACTAAGTACGTTTCTCTTTTGAGTAACTTTTCAGAAAATATAATTAGAACATAGCAATGTTGAAAGGTTACATCTGAGAATGCATTTTGTTCTTAAATGAGACTGCTGTGTATTTTCTTCACTTAAAATATAAGATACATGGGGGCGCCTGGGTGGCTCAGTGGGTTAAAGCCTCTGCCTTTGGCCCAGGTCATGATCCCAGGGTCCTGGGATCCAGCCCCACATCGGGCTCTCTGCTCGGCAGGGAGCCTGCTTCCTCCTCTCTCTGACTGCCTCTCTGCCTACGTGTAATCTCTGTCTATCAAATAAATGAATAAAATCTTTAAAAATATATATATATATATATATGATACATGCAAAATGTCAGATGCTGCTTCATTGTATCATATACCTTAAAACCAATTTTTTGAAATTTACTTATTGTATAGGAAATAGATTAGAAAACTTTGACTCAATTTACAGTGTCTCATTTCCCTTAGAAATTTCACATACACTTCAGCCACTTTTGTTGACAATAGCTGCAGTGGAGTTTCTAATTGTGACTTGAAAATGGTTGAAGGTAACCTGTCTGAGTGTCTGTATTTTGCCTACCTCCCGTTGCAGGGCTTATGAGTTGATATGCAAATACACTGTCGATTTGGATCTACTTGACTGGGACAGTAGGACACTGTAGATAATACAGTGGTAGAAGTTGATGTGAGCTTTGGAGGTAAAAATAAAGATGATAGAAAGAGGAAGTTTAGTTTTTTGTGTTTGGCCCTTTCAGAGCTGGAGTTCCCAGAAACTAAAAGATGATGTGATGACTAAAGCTATCATGAGGGCCACATGTGAATACAAGGAAGGCTCTGGTTGGTGAAAATTGTGTGTTGTGAGTTATCTTTTGTGGCAGAAATAATTTGCTCATCACTATTCTGGAGTAAAAATTGTGGAACAATTATGTTTGCTTGAAAGGTTTATTGTAACTAGAAGAATTATAACAAACTTACCCATGTTAGGTTTTTTTTTCCCTTAAAAATCATCTACAGGTTGGGATGCCTGGGTGGCTCAGTGGGTTAAGCCACTGCCTTCCGCTAAGGTCATGATCCCGGGGTCCTGGGATTGAGTCCCGCATAGGGCTCCTTGCTCAGCAAGGGGCCTGCCTCTCTCTCCGCCTCTGCCTGCCTCTCTGCCTGCTTGTGTGCTTTCTCTCTCTCTTTCTGACAAATAAATAAATAAATAAAATCTTTAAAAATGATCTGCAGGTTAATTTTTTTAATAATATTGTCAAGTAGACCAAATGTAGCCTAAGGATTATTTTGCTAGTTTCGGGGATACAAAATCATTAAAGTATGACCGCTATCCTCAGTAAAAATACAGAGTTTGTGGGGCGCTTGGGTGGCTCAGTGGTTTAAAGCCTCTGCCTTCGGCTCAGGTCATGATCCCAGGGTCCTGGGATCGAGCCCCGTATCGGGCTCTCTGCTCAGCAGGGAGCCTGCTTCCCTCTCTCTCTCTCTGCCTGCCTCTCTGCCTACTTGTGATCTCTGTCTGTCAGATAAATAAATAAAATCTTAAAAAAAAAATACAGGGTTTGTTAAAGGCTATTCAAAAGATAAATAAGGCCATCCAAAGGGAAAATTGAGGAATGAGGTTAAAAAAATAAAGAAAAAAAAGGGGGAGGGAGTGCAACATTTATATTTTATATCAAAAGACAAAATGTAAAAACAGTTTCTCATAATACACATTGAGTTATATTAAATTTAAAATAATATTCATTTTTTAATAAATTTCACTACCTCAATTTTTATACTCTGAAGCTTGTTAATGTGAGCGAGCTGTCAATATCTCTGAGTGTGTGTTCATGAGTAAATGTATTACATAGGTAGTCTTTCATTGAGAGAGCACGTCAAAATGAAATCTTACCCAGTTGTGAAAGTTCAGGGTCTAAGATAGAAGGAGATCTTTTAGATAGGTGTGTCTTTTAACCCTTTCATATCATTTTACTTTTCTGGCAAGTTTTAAACATAGACAACTTGAAATATAACCCTATAGGCACACATTATGTGCCATGTATATTGGTAGGTTGTTGAAAAATTTCTGTGCTTATCTGGTTCACAGTCGCTGTGGTGGATAGCTAATGCATAAATTCGTATTGACTGCATACACTGAGTTTTCTATGAGGGTGAGTAAAGAAAGACATATAATAAAACATTTTTAGTGCTAAAATGCTACATCAGGCACCTTAATTTGCTGCAAATAAGACTAAATTAGAGTTTAAAATGAGAACATTGCTACCCTGTTCTTCTGGTAGCAATGCAGCATCCTAACAGCATGTAAGCCATCACAAGATTTAGAGCTCAACTCAATCAGTGGCAACAAAATTAGAAATAAATAGAGGAGGATCAATACAAAGTGTTGTCTGGAATAATGAAACAGCCCTTGGCTGGAAAAATCTATTTTATTTTTCTTCTTAGCTAGGTGTTCTGGAAATATCTGACCTAGCTCAATAGAAAGCGAGTCTAGTTTGTTTATAAAGACAAAGAACAATCAATGATAAATACTATAGATTATATATAAATATAAATACATATATATGCATATATTATATATTTTTTAAGATGAACCAGAAGAATCATAGGGCATGTAGGGAAGTTTTAATTATTAAAATTAATTTAAATTGATAAAATAGCTCTAAATATGTCTATGATTTGAAATGTTATTAACCAGTCTTATTATTTTTCCTTGAATGAATTCCTTCAAGTTTCAGAGTTTATAATATTATTTTGGCAAAGTTACTCACACAAGTAGCTTCTAATACACTTTAGTATTTGGTTATGTTAGTTATATACTGTGGAAAAACAAAAAATAATAATCAAAAAATGATAACCAATCATTGTGTTCTAAGATTCTTAAAGTGCTTGTCCAGCCTGTGAGGTGAAGAGCTACCTTCTTAAGGAAGTACTGCTTTCTCCTCTCATGTTTTCGGGGGCAAGGATACAGCAGTAAGGTGGTTTGCTCAAATATCAGCACCAGCTTCATCCTGATAGGTCAGCATTGGTGTTAGTGGAAGAACCAGCCCTTTTTATGGCATAATTAGGGAGATGAAGTCTGATCCCTATTGTTGTGACCATATGATGGAGCCTTCGAGTGGCAGATTTTTACTCGATCAGCCTTCCTCTCTGGGGCAGAATTACTTTTCCCTTGACAACAAAAGTGGGAGTGTAGTCTTACTGTCTAAACCTTAGAATTGACCAGATTGAATTTTCTTGCACCAGGAGCATACGCCAGTTTCCATAACATTTCAAGGACGGAAAATGCATTTTCTAGTAAGCCCGTCAGAGGATGATCTCTCCTAAGAAGTTATTTCTTTCCTTTCAGTAGCTTTGTTTGAAAATGACTTATAATACATTTGGCTCTTGAATATTAATAACATATCTGATTCCTGAATATTAATTAAAATGGGAGCATACTCATATAAATCAGAGCTATGGATAGATGAGACTGTTCCCTTAAAAATGCCCTTTAGAAGCTTGAGCTACAGAATAACCATAACCTCCAATAACTTAAATTCTATTGAGAATAAAAATCTTTTAAGTGGAGATTTTTAAAAAACACATGTGAAAGATCTTTTCAAATAAAGAGTGTATCACCAGTTGATATAAATGTCCTTCAGCTTATTTTAAGGAACATAAATGCCAAATTTGTATTTTAAGAGTTTATTTGTTTTCTCATGGGAATTGATTCTTTATAAAAATGTTTTCAGGGGTGCCTGGGTGGCTCAGTTGGTTAGGCAACTGCCTTCGGCTCTGGTCATGATCCCAGAATCCTAAGATCAAACCCAGTGTCGGGCTCTCTGCTCAGTGGGGAGCCTGTTTCCCCCTCTCTCTCTCTGCCTGCCTTTCTCCCTACTTGTGATCTCTGTCTGTCAAATAAATAAATAAAATCTTTAAAACTAAATGCTTTCATCCTACAGCTTTATTTCAATTCAGACACTTGTAATTATAATCTTTATTGATCATCTAACAAATAGGTTGCCTATTAAAGTATAATACCCACACATAGAGTACAACCAAAACACTCCAAAAAGGTAACCCCTATTATTCAAGATGCTCAAGTGTAAAATTTTAACATATTTAGAGAGGATTTTAGAACTCTTTCCAATGGTTTTTTTCTTAGTTCATTTCTTTTTCTTCTTTATATATAAAAGTGAGATGTAAGAAATATAATTCCTGGGTGGCTCAGTTGGTTAAGCATCTGACTTAACCAACTTAGGTTATGATTTCAGGGTCCTGGGATAGGGACCCATATCATGGTCCTTGCTCAGCTGGGGGTGTGGAAGTGGGGGGAACTGTGTGAGGTAGTCTGCTTCTCCCTCTGCCCCTCCCCCTGCTTGTGCTCTCTTTCTCTGTCTCTCAAATAAATAAAATCTTAAAAAAAAAAAAAAGAAAAGAAATAAATATAATTTTTCCTTAATTTTTAATATGATATACAGATTATAATGTAATACTTCACTTGTCTTTTCATTACTTTCTTACTAGAAATCCAGTAAGATTACATTTTAAAAAATATAAAACCTCAGATAACTTTATTTAAATATTATATTCAGAGTGATTATACTGAAATGGTGACTACTTTAATGCCAATTTAAATTGGCTTTCATTTATAGTATGTGAATTTTTAAAGTGTTCATAGAAAAATTAACAGTAAAATGTTTTTTAGACTACAACAGTCTCTTCTATCATTAGTTCTTATTTATGCATACAAATTCAAATGAGCTTATAATTTAGCTAATCTACCAAAAACAGATGTGTAATAAGTGATTTCAGAAAATAAACACTTTCCCACTTTAATAGCTTGAAATAATATAATCAACAAGATTGAATCAATCCTCTCTATAGGCTGTAGTGTCTATGATAGAGGAAGAATGCACCGTCTAATTACCACCTTAGACCTTTGAATGTTGAAGGAATGTCACTGGTATACCTCAAATGTGGATGATAATGGGAAAACTGCTCAGATTTTTGTTCCTTTGAGTTGACACCTGGGATATCACTTCTATCTTAGCTATTCAGAATTAGGTCACTGCTTGTTATCAGAATTCTTACATACCATTTGCAGGAAATTCATTTTAACAAATAAAACAGCATTACCCAAAATCTTTATGAATACCCTGAAAACAGGTAAAATGAAATTGAAAAGTAGATTTTGTGTCCTAGCCAGGATGTTATAATCCAGATGTACATTTAAATGCTCACCTAATTGGGTCCTAAGAGTCAGGAGAGGTTAAGCACTAAACAAAATTAAAGTGAAGGGAAAGGGTATTTTCTTGCCGGTACCGTTATTTTAAATTTTTGTTTTCTTTTCCATTCATTCCTTGTAAAAGAAGGAATAGATATTTTTCTACCCTGTTGCACATTTTAGGGTGAATATAGCTGCAGTTATGTGACTCCATTTTCCCCTTTCTAAATACACATCACTTTTCATCAAACATTAATTCTGTTTTTTTTTTTTTTAAAGATTTTATTTATTTATCAGAGAGAGAGAGAGGGAGAGAACAAGCACAGGCAGACAGAATGGCAGGCAGAGGCAGAGGGAGAAGCAGGCTCCCCGCCGAGCAAGGAGCCCGATGTGGGACTCGATCCCAGGATGCTGGGATCATGACCTGAGCCGAAGGCAGCTGCTTAACCAACTGAGCCACCCAGGCGTCCCTAATTCTGTTTTTTTTAAGTGAAAAAAAAAATCAGATATAAGATGAGACCATTGAGGTTCCTTGAAATATACCTAACAATCATAGTAATAAAACTATGCTCTCAATAACAGAATGAATACATTGGAAATATTGAACCAGAAGACCAAAATGAGGACTTTTAACCCAATGAGCCACCCAGGTGCCCCCCCCCCCCAAATGAGGATTTTAAAAATAAAAATTTGGTAAAATTTAAGACAGAGATGAAAGAGAAATAAAATAGATGATACAAATGTAAGCTAAATGAGAATAAAAAGAAAACACAAGCAAGTTATCAAAGAAACAATAAAAAAATGTTTTCCACGAATGAAGAAAAATGTTTTAGTTAGAAATTACCATCCAAGTGCTGAACAGAATGAATATAAAAACATAAGTACACAATGCTAAAATTTCTACAAAAAAAACCCCTACAAACAAGCATACACATACATAATTTTGTGTATACATACTTAAGTGATAGATGGTGAAATTATAAAGATATGAGAATAAAAATATCCATAGCCAACTCATGCACAATGCTTGTCGAAAGAATCATAGAAGCAATGATGAAAGCATCATTCATTCATCAACAAAATTAATGGAACAACCACTAATTTTTTTAATCATGATTCCAGTTGCTTGACACATATCCATGAAGAAAACATAAAAATATTCCTACCTTCCCCAAAAATCATTGATTTTTGAATCTAAGTGCCAATGGCCAAATGAATATTCAAGTGGAAGGGAAAAGAAATCCTTTTTAATATTCAGAGATTCCAGAGATATATCAACTACAGGCTAAGTTGAAAGAATTATTAGAAAATGTTATTCAAACATATAAAAAGGTAACCACAAAAAAGGTAAAGAGTGAGAAATGAATAAACATTTAGAATATCTTCTTAAATTGACATGTCTTCATGTTTTTTAAGAATAAAAGAGAATTATCTAGCTGTTACTATGGGCAAGTTACAGCAAATTCTGTGTTCTTTTGCTGCAAAGGAAATACAAATATGGCAGTAGGTAATTCAAACATAAGGCTTATCAAACTTATCAAGAACTGTATTCATCTAAAATACTTACATGCTGGGGCAGAGTAAAGCCTCTGCCTTTGGCTCAGGTTATGATACAGGGTCCTGGGATTGAGCCCCACATTGGGCTCTCTGCTCAGCAGGAAGCTTTCTTCCGCTTCTCTTTTTCTCTCTCTCTGCCTGCCTCTCTTCTACTTGCAATATCTGTCAAATAAATAAATAAAATCTTTAAAATAAAATAAAATACTTGCATGCTGTATTCATTAAAAAGTGCTACAAACCAAACCCACTTATGAATATTTATGTGGAAATCTTATATAAAGTATTATCGAACCAAAGACAACATCTTACAAACTATTTTAAAATGGGATTTACTGCAGAATTCATGGATATCCATTTTATATATAGATATATATACACACACATACATATAAAATCCATTAATATATCTATTACATAATATATTAATTTATATTGTTGCCCAACAAATTATCAATAAACTTAGCATCCTAAAACAGTAAGCATTTATTATCTCACAGTTTTCATGACTCAGAAGTTCAAGCACAGGTTAACTTGTTCATCCACTCACCATCTCTCCAGGCTACAATCAAAATGTTTCCTCTGAGGTCTCGGTTCTCTCTCAAGATCAGTTGGCATTATTCACTTCCTTACATTGGTAGAACTGAGGTTCTCGGTACCAAGAGGACACCTTGCAGTTCGGAAGAAGTTTCTTCATGGCCAGAAGGTGAACATCTTTGTGATTTCTGACTTCTATTTCTTACTCATAGATCTGGTTTTAAGGGGCTAACCTAATTAGATCAGACCCACCTAATATAATCTCCCTTATATATTAACTTAAAGAAAATTAAGGGCTTGTATAATATCTGCAAAATTTATTTTTTAATTCCATGCAATGTGATCACAAGTCTAATATCCTGTTACCTTTGCCATTTTCTGTTGTTTAGAATGAAGTTACAGATCCTGTATACACTCTATGTTGAAGGGCATGGGTCATTATGGATCATCAACTAAGAGTATATATATATATATATATATATATATATATATATATCCATATATAATAGAAATAAGAATCCATTAATATCTCTATTGAGCCATTCTTTTGCCCGTTATGATATTCTAATAGAAAGAAAGAAAAATAACATATCACCTCTGTAGATTCTTAATAGTTGTTTAACAAAATACTACTCTCTTTTTTAAAATGACAATCAGCAATTTCAGAATCAGTGCATTTAACATGTTAGAATTAATATACCTGAGCACTAGAGCCAGACAATGGAGAAATTCTAAGTGGTTTTCTACTTAGAAATTTTAAAAAGGATATCTTTTATCTTCACTACTACTTAACTAACATTGTGTTAGGAGAAAATTCTCTCTGGTCTTTCTTCAGGTCTCAATTTTTGTTCTAGAATGTGTCTCATTTATGTTTGTATAAGTAAACAGTCTTAGAGTAGGGACATAATGGCTCTCTGCAGGACCAGGACAGACTTGTTTACTAACCAGAGTAGTAAGGATAATATGTGTCTTTTTCTTTGGCACAAAGGTTGAACAGATTTACTTGTTTCTTCTTTATATGATTTGGGATATCCTAAATTGAGAGTTTATCACTTTGTTACAAATCCACTATGTGAACAGTATCTATGTAGGCTATTTCACATCACCCTTGTGTAGAACTTGTAGGGCAAGGAGAACAAATAAAACTGTGAAATTTTGCTGTAATAAAATCCTTTGTCTCAGGTCTCTGTCAGCATGCCTTGAACTATGGCAGTCTAGTTTGTTAGCTTGCAAATAGGATAACATATCAGACCCTTCAGAGTTCATGACATATAGTTTTGGAGATGCTTGTTATTGCCATAAGTTGAGACAAAGCAATGAACAGGATCAGAATTGGAAAAAAAAATTATTGCTATTTGCTTATAACTGGAATACACATTTTGGAATCCCCACAAAGTCAATTACAAAATGAAAAAAAAAAAAAAAAACTTAAGCTAATAAGTCAGACAGAGAAAGATAACTACCTTATGATCTCACTTATGTATGGAATCTAAACAAAACAAAGAATAAGGATCATGGATATAGAGAACAAACTGGTGGTTGCTAGAGGCAGGTGGTGGAGGGTGGGGGAAATGAGAGAAGGACGTCAAGAGATACAGACTTGTACTTATAAAATAGAAAAGTCATGGGGATGAAATGTAAAGCACGTGACTACAGTTAGTAACACTGTAATGCATATTTGAAAGTAGATAGAAGAGTAGATCTTAAAAGTTTTCATCACACAAAAAATATAACTGTGTAAAGTGACAGGTATAAATTAGACTTATTTTGATCATTTTACAATATATACAAATATCAGCTCAGGTTGTATATGTAAAACTAATGTTATATCAATTATACTTCTATTAAAAAATATTAGGGGCGCCTGGATGGCTCAGTTGGTTAAGTGTCTGCCTTAGGCTCAGGTCATTATCTCAGGGTTCTGGGATGAAGCCCTGCATCAGGCTCTCTGTTCAGCAGGAAGCCTGCTTCCTCCTCTCCCTGTGGCTCCCTCCCCACTTCCTGCCACTCCCCCTGCTTGTGCTCTCTCTGCCAAATAAATAAATAAAATATTAACAACAACAACAATAATAATAAATACCTGGTTTTTCTTTTTTTTTAATTTTTTATTTTTTATAAACATATATTTTTATCCCCAGGGGTACAGGTCTGTGAATCACCAGGTTTACACACTTCACAGCACTCACCAAAGCACATACTCTCCCCAATGTCCATAATCCCACCCCCTTCTCCCAAACCCCCTCCCCCCAGCAACCCTCAGTTTGTTTTGTGAGATTAAGAGTCACTTATAATACCTGGTTTTTCAACCAACATACTGAAAACAAATAATCTTCATTGATTAATATGAGTGAAAAAGAGGAAACACTGAAAAAGAAGATATTTTGAAAGCAAAAGTGGAATATTCTTAAGCACAAACTTTAATACTAGAAAAGCGATACAAATAACTGAAACACATTTTTTTAAAGACACAATATAGACTTAAAGATAGAAAAAAAAATCATTTACTTGGATAGGAAAACTCAAAACCAAAACACCCAAGTTCAGTTATTCCTCAATTACTTTATGAATGTTTTAAAATTTCAATTAAAATAGGATCAAGTCCGTGTTTGCAGCCCTGGGCTAGGTACATTGGTTAGAAAATTCACCCTGAATAACAAATAACTGAGATTAACCAGAAACCCCCAAATAAGACCACAATGGAGAATAGCACATCAACAGATTAATGGAAACAGTCCACTTAAATGTCATGCCACACTTACTCCTTCTACAGTGGCCTGGTGTACTGTGTAGTACAGCACACAGTGACAAGTGGAAGCTGTTTTCTGGTATACTTGCATTTGTATACATATATCCTCTTTCCCTCTCTCTCTCTGGAGGAGAATCAAATATTTGATGACATATGTATTTGTTTCTATTTATTTTGTTCCTTTTATAGCTACTTTTAAAGGTCCTGGCCAGACCTCTGAGGTTTTTCTTGAATTCTATTTTTCTTTGACTTTAGTGAAACATATCTTATGGGTTTGTCTTCCTGAGATTTTTATTGTTGCTTTCCCATGTTTATGGTCCCCAAGTTGTTCTGTGGGAGTCTTTCCTTTTTTACGAGTTTACTTATTTTAAAATGGCAGTACCCATAGACCCTTGTTATTATTTTCACCTCAAATATCACAAAAACATTGTCAGAACAATCATTTTTATGGTAAGGTAGTGTTTCAGTCTTTCATTTTCAAGTTGAACACATATTGATCTGCAATTTCTGAATTATAGAAGGAGATTAAAGAGTATAAAATGTGCTACTTAAACAGTATTAAACTTTTCTGACAGTTTATTCAAAAAACAATATTTGTCATGAATTCATTTTTCTAAAGTGATCTTTAATCTTTCATATATTTTCATACTGTCGAATCCTCCCTTCTGTTTTTTAAATAGTTCCTAAATGTCTTCTCAGGAAAGAAAGTAAAACTTCTTTATCATCAAAAATGAAGTTGGGCTTATCCACTATTAACATTTTTTGAGTATCTCCAACATGCCAGGCAGCATGTCAACAAGTGGGTATAAGAAAGGGTTAAAAGTGCCTTTGATCAGTTTGACTTTGGATGGAAAAAAATAGTGTGAAAAGCAATACAACTGGTATTCAGTATCAGAATACCAGATGTACTGAATTACTAAGAGACAGGGACTTCTTTTTTCAGCAGCTGCCAAAGGTAAATAAATCTTACCTGGCAGCAATGGCTTTCCTTCTCTTGTCTTTTGCCCTTCCCTTTTGCTTTCCCTGCCGTTGCACTTTGGCGGTTGCTTGAGGAAGTTCCTTTTGTTTCTTCAGAAGGCTTTTGGGTGCCCCCCTTGCCTTTTCTACTCTTGTTCAGCCATGCATTATGTATCATGCGGCTTTAAATTCTTATGTTAATTTACGATGTCTTCAAATTCTTTCTGATAGTTTGTTGACTGATAACATTAACTTACCCTCTGAATTTCTTTATATAAACTTACCAGTTTATTTTGATGTAGACTTGCACTGCATTGCTTATTTTGACTTTTTTGGTGCCTGTTTACAACTTTATCTTTATTTACTTAAGTGATGTCCCAATTCTCTCCTCGTTTGAACATTCAGAGTAACTTGGTAGTTAGAGATAAGATATACTTTAGTTACCCCTTATCTGCTAATAAATATAGTTTGTTCATTTGTTCACTATATATTGGGCAACTTTGTGCACATTACAGGCTCTGGTGCGGCTTGTTTTGATAGAGTTACCTATTAAACATGATAGAATTATGATCCTCATAAGATTAAGTTCTCCTTGGTGGGGAGAACAATGACAATAAAACTAAAGAAAAAATAATTTACAATAGTGTTAAGTTCGATATTATAGTGTAAGGCAGGATGAAGGGACAGAGTATGATGGAAATGAGAACAAGCTTATCATTTATAAAGAATAGTCAGGTGATGCCTCTCTAAAGAGCAGCTTACCCCAGATGGACAAAGAGCAACCATTCATGCAAAGGGATGTATCCAATTAGATTGAAGAGCATCGCAGCAGAAGGGAGAATAAGAAAGAAAGCTCTGAGGTAGGAAAGAGGGCAGGTGTTTGTAGTAATGAAAGGAAGGGTTAAATATAGAATGGCAAACAGAAAGGGTCTGAAAATGAGTCAGACATAGTATTCGAAGGAATAATAGAATTAACCTTATTTAAACCTCATGTTTTATAAAAGTGGAGAGAAGCAGAGTTAAAAGTTTACATAGATCATACAGTAAAGAAGCATTAGCGTCATCTCTAGAATTCCAGCCTCTCATATCTAGGCCAGTGTTTTCTTAGGAAAGATAGTTGTTTTTATTCCTAGTATTATTTTTTTTATCTCAGTTAAATATTTTATTATTTTTGACAAAAAACAAAAAACACCTGACTAGTTGTAAAGAGCAGTAGATGAAATAGAGGGAATGAATATTTCATTTTAACATCATAAACTCAAGTTTTTTTTTTAGTGTGCTTCTATTTTTCAAAAGAAAAATTTTTTGAGATTTAAAAAACATATGGCAGTATTATTTTCTATGTGAATAAAAACATTGTAGTGAAGACTGTTGGAAACTCTTGCCATTTAAGGCAGTATTTGTTATACATATCATAAGGGAAATGTAGAGATTACTATAATTTTCACTTGCATGAAATTCCTTCATGAGAACCAAGAGCTGAAATACTTATTATTTACATTTACTATTATTTATAGAGGGTTTTGGAACACACATGAGTGATTCTATGATAAGAGGCATACATCAATGTGGGTATTTAAATGTTGGGTTAAAACTGGTTCTCATTACTGGCTTCTTGTTCTAAACCAGAGGAGCTCTAAATGATCCTGATGTCTTGGCATCATACCTGACCAAATAAATGAGAACCTCTGGAATTGCAATCAAGGTATCAATATTTTTAAATTTTTTTAGGTGAATCTAATGCACACCTGGGATTGAGAAGCCCTGAGTTATAATAAAGAAGAAGATATTAATTTGACATCCACATTTGCGTGCATACATTGACACTGCATAATACAAATACTGTTCAAAAAAAGGGTGACATCTTCAGATATTCAACTGATATTTACAGTTACTTTCTTTTATGAGGTTCTTTTCAGCTAATATATTTGATGGCTTGTAAGGAGTTGCAACATCAAGTTATCAAATTAATGATGTGTCATCACCTGCTAATGTGAAATAGGTGTTATGTTTCTAACAGCAAATGTTAGATTAATGTCATTTTAGTCACAAGAAGTTCAAAATCAATTTCAATGCTAATCAACAGTTGAAAGAATAGATTAGTAATGCAGTGAATGCTATTACCCTTTCAAGCATTTCTTTTATGCAATACTCCCTGCTGAAGTGAATAAGGTTGTGAGCCTATGATACCATAAAGCAAAGGTATCAGGTTAAAGGAAAGAAAGAAAAAAGATCCTGGAGAAGAAAAAGTTAAGTAAAAAAAAAAAAAATCCTTATTAAACTTGGTTTTGCCTACAGTAGACGATCAGTAATAGAGTGAATATCTTAATATTTAAAATGATCTCTCCCAAATTAAAAAATGATTTGTATGATTTTGGAGATTTTTATGTTAAGTTATTTTAATTTTAATATAATTCCTAACTCAAAGTTGTTATTTTTATCTCCACTAGATGATACTATTTTAGGCTGGTATTATTGTATTTGCTCCACTGTATTATTAAAGTAACCTAATCAGTAGAAGGCAGCATCACAGTAATATTCCTCAGAGAAAATATGATCTTGTTATTCTAATCCAGTGATAATTTATAAAGGATCCCCAAAGCACATTTTCTTTTATTATAGATCTCTTATTCATTTCTAGTGTAAGTTTGAATGATATTCTGTAACTACAGTTACGTTGTACATACAACCATATTACCTATGGAGAGAGATTCAGATCAACATGAGATTCTCAGTTAAAGAAAGTTACTTAAAAATTTTAGGATAAAATCTTTTTGCATGTCATTTCTCTACTGTAGAAAGGTTTAGCAGAAAAAAAAGATAAAACTATTTTTTAACTTTCTCATTTTGCTTAGAATTCTAGTATAAAGCCATGGGTTGTATATGATAAATTTAAATATAGATTAGAAATTGTACTGGGAAGCAAAATGATTTGTATTTTTCAGTCAGAATACATTGAGGGTATTAGCTATATAGATATGCATAGTAGAGGAAGAGAAATTAAGGAGTTGATCCCATTTACAACTGCTCCAAAAATCACAAGATAACTAGGAATAATCCTAACCAAAAAGGCAAAGGATCTGTTCTCAGGAAACTGTAGAACACTCATGAAAGAACTGGAGGAAGACACAAAGAAATGGAAAAACATTCCATGTTCATGGGTTGGAAGAACAAATATTGTTAAAATGTCCATACTACCAAAGCAATCTATACATTAATGCAGTCCCTATCAAAATACCATCAACTTTTTCACAGAGCTGGAATCAATAATCCTAAAATTTGCATGGAACAAAGAAATACCCCAAATAGCCAAAGGAATGTTGGGGGGAAAAAAACCCAGAGCTTGTGGTATCACAATCCTGAACTACAAGCTCTATTACAAAGCTGTCATCATCAAGACAGCATGGTACTGGCATAAAAACAGACACATAGATCAATGGAACAGAATAGAGAGCCCAGAAATAGACCCTCAACTCTACAGTCAACTAATCTTCGACAAAGCCGGAAAGAATGTCCAATGGAAAAAAAACAGTCTCTTCAATAAATGGTGTTGGGAAAATTGGACAGCCACATGCAGAAAAATGAAATTGGACCATTTCCTTACGCCATACACAAAAATAGACTCAGAATGGATGAAGGACATCAGTGTGAGAAAGGAATCCATCAAAATCCTTGAGGAGAACACAGGCAGCAACGTCTTTGACCTCAGCTGCAGCAACATCTTCCTAGGAACATCGCCAAAGGCAAGGGAAGCAAGGGCAAAAATGAACTATTGGGATTTCATCAAGATCAAAAGCTTTTGCACAGCAAAGGAAACAGTTAACAAAATCAAAAGACAACTGACAGAATGGGAGAAGATATTTGCAAACGACATATCAGATAAAGGACTAGTGTCCAGAATCTATAAAGAACTTAGCAAACTCAACACCCAAAGAACAAATAATCCAATCAAGAAATGGGCAGAGTACATGAACAGACATTTCTGCAAAGAAGACATCCAGATGGCCAACAGACACATGAAAAAGTGCTCCATATCACTGGGCATCAGGGAAATACAAATCAAAACCACAATGAGATATCACCTCACACCAGTCAGAATGGCTAAAATCAACAAGTCAGGAAATGACAGATGCTGGCGAGGATGTGGAGAAAGGGGAACCCTCCTACACTGTTGGTGGGAATGCAAGCTGGTGCAGCCACTCTGGAAAACAGCATGGAGGTTCCTCAAAATGTTGAAAATAGACTGCCCTATGACCCAGCAATTGCACTATTGGGTATTTACCCTAAAGATACAAACTTAGTGATCCGAAGGGGCACGTGCACCCAAATGTTTATAACAGCAATGTCCACAATAGCCAAACTATGGAAAGAACCTAGATGTCCATCAACAGAATAATGGATCAAGAAAATGTGGTATATATACACAATGGAGTACTATGCAGCCATCAAAAGAAATGAAATCTTGCCATTTGCAACAACATGGATGGAACTAGAGTGTATCATGCTTAGCGAAATAAGTCAAGCAGAGAAAGACAACTATCATATGATCTCCCTGATATGAGGAAGTGGTGATGCAACATGGAGGCTTAAGTGGGTAGGAGAAGAATAAATGAATCAAGATGGGATTGGGAGGGAGACAAACCATAAGTGACTCTTAATCTCACAAAACAAACTGAGGGTTGCTGAAAGGCAGGGGGTTGGGAGAAGGGGGGTGGGGTTATGGACATTGGGGAGGGTATGTGCTTTGGTGAATGCTGTGAAGTGTGTAAACCTGGCGATTCACCGACTTGTACTCCTGGGGATAAAAATATATGTTTATTAAAAATAAAAAATTTAAAAAAAAAGTAAAAACTTGAGCATGTAAAAAAAATATATATGCTTTCAACAATTCAGGGCAGACTTTTATGTGGACACAAGTTTTTAACTCATTTGGGCAAATAACAGAGTGTGATTGCTGAATGATACAAGACTGTTCATCTTTGTAAGAAACTATATTCCAAACTGTTTGTGCATTTTTGCATTCCCACCAGCAATGCATGAAATTTCCTGTTGCTCCACATCCTGGCAGTACTTGATATTGTTAATGTTTTGGATTTTAGCCATCCTAACAAATGTGCAGTGATATCATTACTATTTTAATTTGCAAATCCCTGATGGCATATGATGTTAAACTTCTTTTAATATCTTTATTTGACCTCTGTATATCTTCTTTGGTGAGGTGGGTATTCTCTTATCTTTTGCCCATTATTATTTGCTTTCTTACTGTTGAGCTTTAAAAGTTCTTTGCATGTTTAGATGCAAGTCCTTTATCAGGTATGTTTTGCAAATATTTTCTCCCAGTTTGTGGCTTTTCTATGAATTCTCTTAACAGAGTATCTGCAGAGAAGAAGGTTTTACTTTTAATAAAGACCCACTTGTTAGTTGTTTCTTCCATTTATGGTGCTTCTAATTTTGTATATAAAAAGTTATCTCCAAACTCAAGATCACCTAGATTTTCTGTGTTCTTGGAAATTTAGATTTTTACATTTTAATTTTAAGTCTGTGATCTATTTTGAGATAACTTTTATAAAATGTGTAAGGTCTGTTTCTATATATTTTTTCTTTTTGTGTATATCCAGTTGTTCTATTATCATTTTTCTTTTTGGACTCCTTTTTCCATTGGATTGTTTTTCCTCTTCATCAAAAATAATTTGACTATATTTGTTAGATCTATTCCTGGGCTCTCTATTATGTTCCATTGATCTATTTGTCTATTCCTTCACCAATACCACAGTAACTTCACTACTGTAACCTTCCAGAAAGTCTGAAAGTTGGGTACTGTCGTTCCTAGCATTGTGTTGGCTACTCTGGATTTTTGGCCTTTTTCTGTAACTTTAGAGTCAGTTTGTTGATAACCTCAAAATATTGTTTGCTGAAATTTTGATTTAAATTGCAATGAATCTGTAGACCATATTGGGAAGAACTGATATCTTAACAATATTGAGAATTTCTATCCATGAACATCAAACATCTCTATTTGTTTAGACTTTCTTTGATTTCTTTCATCAGAATTTTGTATTTGCGGGTGCCTGGGTGGCTCAGTGGGTTAAGCCACTGCCTTCAGCTCAGGTCATGATCTCAGGATCCTGGGATCAAGTCCCGCATTGGGTTCTCTGCTCAGCAGGGAGCCTGCTTCCCTCTATCTCTCTCTCTGCCTGCCTCTCCATCTACTTGTGATCTCTCTCTGTCAAATAGATAAATAAAATCTTAAAAAAACTTGTATTTGCTATGTTCTGAATGTATGATAATCCCATAATTCAGATGCTGAAATTCTAACTTCCAAAGGTGATGGTTTTAGTAGGTTGGGTCTTTGGAAGCTGGTCAAGCCATCAGGGTGGAGCTTTTATAAATGAAAATAGGGCTTTTACAAAAGAAATTCCAAGCTTTTGCACAGTAGAGAAAACAGTGGACAAAACCAAAAGATAAGCAACAGAATGGGAGAATATATTTGCAAATGTATTATCAGATTAAGGGTAGTATCCAAAATCTATAAAGAACTTGTCAAACTCAACATCCAAAGAACAAATAATCCAATCAAGAAATGGACAAAAGACATGAACAGACATTTCTCCAAAGAAGACATCCAAATGGCTCAACGTCACTTGGCATCAGGGGATTACAAATCAAAACCACAATGCGATACCACCTCACACCAGTCAGAATGGCTAAAATTAACAGGTCAGGACATGACAGATGTTGGCAAGGATATGAAGAAAGGCAAACCTTCTTACACTGTTGGTGGAAATGCAAGCTGGTACAACCACTCTGGAAAACAGTATGGAGGTTCCTCAAAACGTTGAAAATAGAGCTACCCTACAACTCAGCAATTGCACTACTAGGGATTTACCCCACAGATAAAATGTAGTGATCCGAAGGTGCACGTGCACCTGAATGTTTATAGCAGCAATGTCCACAATAGTCAATCTATTGAAAGAGTGCAGATGTCCATCACCTATGAATGGATAAAGAAGATGTGGTGTGTATGTATACACACAAACACACACACACACACACACACACACACACACACACACAATAGGATACTACTCATCCATTAAAAAAAAACCAAAAAAACAAAAAAAAAAACTTGCCACTTGCGACAACATGGATCGAACTAGAGGGTATTATGCTAACGAAATAAGTAATTCAGTAAAAGATAATTATCATATGATCTCACTGATATGTGGAATTTAAGAAACAAAACAGAGGATCATAGGGCAAGAGAGGAAAAACAAGATGAAACCATAAAGGGAGACAAACCATAAGAGACTCTTAAACATAGGAAACAAACAGGGTTGCTGGAGAGGAGGGAAGTAGGGGGTTGAGGTAATTGGGTGATGGACATTAAGGATGGTATGTGATGTAATGAGTGGTGGGTATTAAATGCAAGATCAGAGAATCACTGATCTCTACCTCTGAAACCAATAATATATTATATGTTAATTAATTGAATTTAAAAACCAATAATATATTATATGTTAATTAATTGAATTTAAATGGAATGAATGAATAAATAAATAAATAAATAAGAATTTCCAAAGAGCTCTCTTACTGCTCCTTATACCCTGTGAGGACATAGTGAGAAGTCTATCATTAAGAAGGAAGCCGTCACTTGACCAATGCTGGTACCTTAATCTCAGATTCCCAGCTTCTAAACCTATAATAAATTTCTGTGACGTATTTTGTTATAGCAACCTGAATATACTAAAATAGAATTTTCTTGATATCATTCTGGTATGTATTTTGTGAGATGGGTACCTGAACATTTGAATTTTTTTGTTTTGTTTTAAGATTTTATCTATTTACTTGACAGAGATCACAAGCAGGCAGAGGCAGGCAGAGAGAGAGGGGGAAGCAAGCTCCCCGCCAAACAGAGAGCCCGATGTGAGGCTCGATCCCAGGACCCTGGGATCATGACCTGAGCCGAAGGCAGAGGCTCAACCCACTGAGCCACCCAGGCACCCCAGCATTTGAATTTTTTGATGTGAATATAAATAGCAGTATGTTTTTAGTTTCGAGCTGGTATATGGAAAGGCAATTAGCCTTGTATCTTGCAAACTTGCTATCATTGCTTATTAGTCCCATTTCTTTGGGACTTTGGGATTTCCTATATAAACACTCCTATTATCTGTGAACAAAGACAATTTTACCTCTTCTTTCCCAATCTATAAGCCTGTATGCCTCCACCCCCCCCTTTTTTTTAAACTTTGTTACATTAGCTAGGACTTCCAGTTCAATGTTGATAGAAGTGTCGTGAGGGTACATTCATACCTTATCTGAATCTCAGTGTGAAAGCATTCCGTTTCTCACCATTGAATATGATGCTAGTTGTAAGGCTTTTGGAGATGTTCTTTATTAAGTTGAGAAAGTGTTCCTCCATTTCTTGTTTGCTGATAGTTTTTATCATGTATCAGTGTTGATTTTTGTCACATGCTTTTTAAAAATCTATTGGTATGGGCATGTCATTTTTCTTCTTGAGACTAACATTTTTAATAGAAAAGTATACAATGTTTATTAAATTTTTGTAACACATAGGCACATTGTCTTCATAAGACAACGAAGGCCTAAAGAAATGACTAAAATAGGAAGTTTTTATACCTTTTAGATAAAGAAACAATAAACTGATAAAAAATTGATAAGACAAAGTAGTTTGGGCTAGAAGTGTTAAATGGTGAAAAAGTAACTAGGAAGATAAGTGTTCATTTAACAAGTTTTGTTTGTCCAGATTTATCTTCTTCAGCCAATTGATATGATGTGTTCCAATAATTAATTTTTAGATACCGAACCAAACTTGCATACCTGGAATAAATCCCACTTGTTTATAGTGCATAATATTTATTATATACTTCTGGGATTTTTTCTAATATTTTGTTGAGGATTTTTGACATATTTTTATGAAAAATAGCGGTATGTAATATTCCTTTCTTGTAATGTCTTTGTCTAGTATTCCTATTAGATTGACATTAGCTTCTTAGTATGAGTTAGAAAGTATCCCTTCTGCTTCTATTTTCTCAAAGTGGTTGTAGAAAATTGTTGTCATTTCTTCATTAGAATTCACTTGTAATAGGGCACCTGGGTGGCTCAGCGGATTAGGCCTCTGCCTTCGGCTCGGGTCATGATCTCACGGTCCTGGGATTGAGCCCCACGTCGGGCTTTCTGTTCAGTGGAGAGCCTGGTAACCAGGTGATGGTAACCAGGAAGGCACATGTGGTGATGAGCACTGGGTGTTATTCTGGAGTCCAGAATCTCTCATGGTTTGTCTCCCTTTCTGATTTCTTCCCATTCAGTTTTCCCTCCCTTCCCTTGTGGTCCTCAGTGCTATTTCTTATATTTCACATATGAGTGAAACCATATGTTAATTGTCTTTCTCTGCTTGACTTATTTCACTTAGCTTAATCCCCTCTAGTTCCATCCATGTTGATGCAAATGGTGGGTATTGATCATTTCTGATGGCTGAGTAATATTCCATTGTATATATGAACCACATCTTTATCTATTCATCTGTTGAGTGGCATCTTGGCTCCTTCCACAGTTTGGCTATTGTGGACATTGCTGCAATGAACATTGTGGTGCCTGTGCCCCTTCTTTTTGCTGTGTTTGTATCTTTGGGGTAAATACCTAGTAGTGCAATTGTTGGTCTTGGGGTAGCTCTATTTTTAATATCATGAGGAACCTCTATACTTTTTTCCAGAATGGCTGCACCAGTTTGCATTCCCACTAGGTGTAAGAAGTTTCCCCTTTCTCCACATCCTTGCTAACACTTGTTGTTTCCTGTCTTGTTAATTTTTGCTATTCTAACTGGTATAAGGTGTACCTCATTGTGGTTTTGATTTGCATTTCCCTGGTGGCTAGTGATGTTGAACATTTTTTCATGTGTCTCTTAGGGATACTTTTTATAAACAACATGTAGTTAGGTCTGTTATCTTTCTTTCTTTGTTTTTTTAATCCACAGTGATGTCTCTTTTAATTGGTGATATTATACCACTGATAATTAAAATGATTATTGATATAATTGGTTTGTAATCTACTTTTAAACTATATTCTAATCCTTGTCTCCTTCCTCCCACTATTTGTCTACCTTCTTTGGTTTTAATTTCTTATTTTACATGACTCCCTTTTTTTTCTTTCCCCTCTCTTCCTAGCATTTCTTAATTTCTTAGCATACATCTTAAAAAAAAAATGTTTTTGGTTGCCTTAGTGTGTGAAAGACACATTTACAATTAATAATTCTACTTTTGGATAACACTATACTGTTTCATTGGTAGTGTAATTATTTTATAACCCTACCTGAGTTTCTCTTCCCAGTCCCTTTAAAATCACTCTCATTAATTTCACTTAACCCATAAAGTCTAATTACCTAATATATCATTGCTATGATTATTTTGAGCAATCATGGTTATAAAGAAGCAAAAAAAGTACTGGGTATATAAAGCTCATTTGAAGGCTTAAAGCTACATTGAGTAGCTTAACATCTAGTCTTGTAAGCCAATTTATTACTACAAATTAAACTTTTATAAACACTTCTGTATTATCATAGTCCTCTCACCTTTCTATCCAGAAACATCAAACATCAAATCCTCTCTGTATTCAATGGACCATGTATCAATATGATCTAAATTTATTTTTATAAGTGTTCTCTTGGTATATCTATAAGAACATTAAAAAGCATCTAGAGTTTATTGTGTTATCTCAAATTGTGATTTTGATTATTTCTTTTCAAAATGAAACATGACTTCATAAAATACAACAACATTTCTGATGGGAGTATTAATAGTACTGATTTTTAGTCATATAATGGAGTGGTGATTTTGAAATTAGTTAATTTTAAAATTCAGTAACAGGTGCTTGAAATTCATTTGAAAATAGTCAGATGTGATTTTCAGGCATCTTAGTGATAACCTTTTTTTAAAATTTTAAACCACTGTATGACCATATCACTAAAGATAATTGAGAATAAGAAATCCAGAATATGGTCACAAGTTAGGAACTCTTTGTAGAATCTCTTATTCTATGAAATAATCATTTCAGTATCCATTTATATTTTATTAGTACCTGACAGGTTTTTTCTGAGATATGTTTTTCTGACCAGTCATGGAAAGCCTTTTTTGGTTTGTAGATAAACCTTAGAAATCCAGATACAGACAGAGAATTTCCAAATAAAATTTTGCCTTTTTAAAAAAATAAATATATATGCTTTTCATATTCTGATTCAAGTGAAATGCAGTGCAATCTACCATTAGGTATGCAAAAGTTTAAGTTCTTGGTAACTGAATGATGACCTCAGAAAACTGTAACAACCAAGTGTTTATTTTTAATTTTTACCCTGCTTCAGTAGCTGGGAAATTCACTTCAAAAATCGTTAAGTCCTCCAGTTTTAAGTTCTAGCTTTCATCTGATTTATAAAGATGGTATTTCCACTTTAGTGCTAGGTTACTGTATAAATATTTATTATTCAGCTAAATATTTCATAAATAATTTTGTATAAATAATCCTAATGGTAGCTATTTATGTAGTATAAGAGTACACCTAGAAAGTTTTAGCATGTCTTTTGGTTTCAAGATTTTATAAAACAGTAAATAAAATAATTGCAAAAAAATAATGCTGTGGGTATTATTAAGCAAATAACCATGATGCAAGGCAACTACTGTGAGCCAAGAACATAATATGTCGCCAGGGACAATTATAGCAAATTAATCACATTGTGGAATATAATTTTACAATGAAGAAAAATTATTGTTTTATTCCTGTAGTTCATGATTCAATATTAACTCATGAAGTGGGGCTCTTAATATTAACTGTAAAATATTTTCATTTCTTTAATAATAAAAATTCATTTTAGAGTAATACCTCATGTAAATTAAATAAGATGTAAGAACACGCTTAACACAGTAATGTCCATATTCATATTCTGTAACTATAATTGTTTAGTGATACTTTATTAGAACACTTCAACTTTTCATTGAAAAACTTCTTTTTTTCCCAGATTTTTATCCATAGTAAAAGAAAATTATATTTTCCATTTAAAAATATTTTTTTCATTGAAGAAATACCAAACTAATTGAGTAAAGAAGAAAAAGAAATATTCCACTAGGAATTACTTTGTAGTGCTAATGAATATTTAACACATTTTGAAATGTAGAAGAGGAAGCTCCCACAATCCACTCTTTGAGAAGCTAATTTTGATTTCCTGAAATAAAGTTTAAGTGAATAGAGCACTTGTGGTTTATCAGTTATATTATTCTTATTGTTCTTGCCAAACATATCCAGTATTTGCAACAACTGCTGCCAAAATCCCCCAAAAATGTAAGTCATACTTTATGTATATGGTTTTGAACTTCCTGATTCTTTGTTTAGTGTTCCTGACAAAAGAAAAATCGTGTTTTCTCCAAACATATTTTCTCCTGGGCTCACAGAAAGAAGCACTATTACAGTTTATACCCTTTCTTCTCATAGAGTTAGCTGGCAATTTCACTTAACAGAATGCGAGAAGAAAGGTTGTATACAACCAGATTTGGATTGAAATCTTTTCATTTTTCTTCCCTCCATCCCACCCCTCTGTTAATACATTGTGGGAATATATTAAAGAGGTCAGTTTTGCAAGATAAAGGGACAGGGTTTATAGTTTCCTAATGGCAACCATACTGGATTTTGAGCCATAATGGAAGTTGAGTAACCAAGTCTCAGTGTTAATTCACTGAGAATTTTTTTTTTCCTGACACAAGAGCTTGCATTATATACCCAAAGCCTATAAATTTTAAATTTACGTAAGATTTTAGATACAGTGTAATAGGATGTAATTCATTCAGTGTGTTTAAGAATTGTAACTTAAATTAAACTTTAATATTATGCATTGTAAGGGAAGTTTAGTTAAGTGTAAAAACATTTAGTTTTTTGTTAATACATTTTACTGAATACTATAACACAAACTACATGTTATCCTATAATTATAGTATTACATGTATTACATGTATTATATAAATAAGCAATGCAGATACTATACTCTGATTAATAATTCTCCATATTTATAACTCAAAGATAAACATAGATTGAATTTGCTGGTCTGCTTATATTTTAACTAAAGGAGAGGTCATTTTAAGGATTATAGAATAGTAAGTACAGAGCTACATCTTACTCCTGTAATTTTATGAATGGATTAAATTCTAATATACAGCCTTGGAAACACTCATTTTCAAAACTCAATGTCCTCAATAATGAAGAATTAAAGTTATTTTGTATACTTGAATGTTTAGCTTACAAATTTATTTACATAGGTAAGTCTTACTAGCAAATCAAATGTAATTTATGTGTAAGATACCACTGATAGGTTCTCAATTTAATTATTTAACATATGACTTAGGAAATTGGCAGTAAAGCACTAATCATTTCAGTAGGGATTTTCTTACCATGGTAAGAATTTTTTAATGTGGGGGTGCCTGGGTGGCTCAGTGGGTTAAAGCCTCTGCCTTTGGCTCGGGTTGTGATCCCAGGGTCCTGGTATTGAGCCCCGCGTCGAGCTCTCTGCTCTGCAGGGAGCCTGCTTCCTCCTCTCTGTCTGCCTCTCTGCCTAGTTTCTCTCTATCAAATAAATAAATGTGAATAATGTGAATTTAATTTTATTTTATTTTTATTATTTATTTATTTTTTTAGAGAGAGAGAAAGAGCATGAGGATGGAGGAAGAAGAAGGAGAGCAGAGATTCTTAAGCAGGCTCCATGCTCAGCCTGGAGCCCAAAGTGGGGCTTGATTTCACAACCCTGAGATTATGACCTGAACTGAAATCAAAAGTCAGACACTTAACCGACTAAACCATCCAGGTGCCACTAAATATGAATTTTAGACTCAATGATTCTGCCTGGGGAATTGTGATCAGTGGAATAAAACATATTTTCAGCTTCTTAATATTTTGTTAATAGAAAAAATATCAGTATAGTTACTTGTATATCTGTTTAGATCATAATGCTATGAATGTTCATTAAGTGCAGTGTAATCTGCTCAGCCATGTATAGTATGTCATATATATATGTCAACATTTATTATCAATTTTATATATTATACACAAAATCATTTGTAAAGACTTATCAAAAGTAACTAAGGGGTATATTTCTACAGCCAATTTTGTGGTGAGCAGGCCAAATAATATTTGTGTCTTCATTAGATGGGAAAAGGGATGGGGATGTGCTCTCATTTAAAAAACAACACTCTCTATGGAATAAAAAAGGATCTTGCACTTGGCAGTTAGGCATATTTCCATCACTGGAATGGCTCTAAAAATTGATCTCGCGCACTGGTAAAATGAAAATTCTTCAATATAAACATCAGGCAAAAAAATTCTTTTGTTATAAATAATACAGAGAATGAAAGCTATATAATGTCCATATTTATTTTCCAAAAAAGTTACATAGCTTTTTCACAATTCGGAAACACTATGTAAAAAAGCTTGTTCTTTCACACTTTACCATGAGTATGAAGTCTAATTATAATATTGTCTCTTTTTCTATTTGAATGTGTCAGTTTTCATATTATGACTTTCACACCTGTACTAGCTCCGATTAAACAGCCATGTCATCTGAGACCACCCAGCAACTAAACTGTGAAAATTAATTTCAATTTCACCTAAGCTCAACCCCATGCTGTTTTCCCATTATTCCCATACCAGGGTATCTGTGACTTTCGCCTACCAAATGGCTTACTTATTATTGTAGACAATACTCTAAAGAGTTGTAGTGATGAACTCTATCTCATATTTCTGTATAACTTTAATAAACACATTTATGTTTGATGGAAAGATATTATAAAAGTATTCTTGTTTCTCATTGACAAATATTTAACTGAAAACCTCCTAATGGTAAATATTAAAATCTAAAAAGTATTTAGGTTAGCTGGGAATATGTATGATAATGTTATATAATAAACATATAAATGCCTTATTTAAGTAGTATTTTAAGAAAGATTTTTTTTTAAAAAATGACATAAAAATTGACAACACCTAAAGAGGAAGTAGAAAAATCTACAATCACAGTTGGAGATGTAATGATTCTTTATTATGTGATAGAACAAAACAAGACAATGACATTACAAGGAAACTGCGGCCTGATATGAGAGAGAGAGAAAGAGAGTGTGTGTGTGAGAGGGGACGTGTGCATGCACATTAAAAATAAGAATGTAGGGGCGCCTGGGTGGCTCAGTGGGTTAAGCCTCTGCCTTCAGCTCAGGTCATGATCCCAGGGTCCTGGGATCAAGCCCCGCATCGGGCTCTCTGCTCAGCAGGGAGCCTGCTTCCTCCTCTCTCTGCCTGCTTCTCTGCCTACTTGTGATCTCTGTCTGTCCAATGAATAAAAAAAAAAAAAAAGAATGTATCTCTAAGATTTTCATAAAATGTTAGCATTTAGAATCTACCAATATATAAAAATGTATTACATCATGATTAAATAGAGTTTATCTCTGGAATTCAAAACTGTTTTAACTTTGAAAACAATCAATGCAGTCTACCATATTTATAAATCAGGAAAAAAGTCATCATTTCATTAAATGCCAATAAATTATCTGACACAATTGAACATTCATAAGAATTCTCAGAAAACTGAGGTGAGAAATGAACTCCCGTGACCTGATAAATTATAGCTTTAAAAATAGAGCTAAGATTATAGTTAATGATAAATATCAATTTATGTTGATTTTGATGGTGCTTACTTGGGTATGCCAATTTGTTGTGATTAAATGTATATGTAAAAGAATATGTCCATTTGACTCACAATATAATGCAATATGTATGAAATACCAAAGTGAGACCAGACTCAAAGAAGATTGTTAAAGGAACAAGTTTCACAACCTTTAAAAAGTAAAAGTAATGCACACCAGAAGGGAATAGCAATGCTTAAAAGAATGATTAGTAAGAGAGGATTTTTTTTTTAAAGATTTTATTTATTTATTTGACAGACAGAGATCACAAGTAGGCAGAGAGAGGGAGGGGGAAGCAGGCTCCCTGCTGAACAAAGAGCCCATGCTGGGCTCAATCCCAGGACCCCAATCATGATCCAAGCCGAAGGCAGAGGCTTAACCCACTGAGCCAACCAGGCACCCCAGTAAGAGAGGATTTTATTTGGAAGTGTAGGAGAAGAAAACTTTCTCCTTCTTCCCTTCTAGGTTCTTTCATCTAATAACTAAATTGATGTAAACGATCAACAGGAGAAAAACAAATTTTGTACATACAGGAGCTCCATAAATATATGAAACTTTTTAGCTGTTAAGTAATTGAGGCTTAAATGCTGTCGGGAGCTAAGGAGAAGAGGGTAGCGATCTAGGGCTTCAAACAGGAGGGAGACAATTCACAGGAAGATGAGAAGAGCAAATGTTCAGCAAATAAATGTTTGCCTTGCATGCAGATTAGTTTTTCTGATGATAAAGAGTTATCTCTGGTAATAGTTCTTTTCCTGATACAATCCCTTTATCTAACTTATTTTAGGAGGTTAAAGGGAGGTTAAAAACACTTCTTGCGTCTGCGGGGCCTGGATGATCTTCAGCTTGAAATAATCCACATTCCAATGTAGCACATTCTGGGGTGGCATAGTCTGCCCTGCCTTCAAATTATTTAAAAAAGATTGTTCCCATACTGTAAGCCCCCTCCTACCTCTACATCTACATGCTAAGGAGAAAATGGGAGAAGTGAATGTCTAAATTTAAAGGGAGAAAGGACCTTTGGAGAGCTTAGCTAGAGCTGTCATGGATTCAGTTGGGTCTCCAAAAAGATATGTTGAAATCCTAACCCCAGGCATTTCTAAGTGTGACATTATTTGGAATAAGGTCTTTGCAGATGGGGTCAAACTAAGATGGGGTCATTAAGGTGGGCTCTCATTCACTGAGTAGTGTCCTTATATGAAGATACATAGAGATGTAGGAGGGAAGACTGTCATGTGGTGACAGAGGTGGAGATTGAAATGCTGAAGCTCTGAGCCTGGGGATGCTAAGGCTTGCTGGCAAACTATCAGAAGGTAGGAAGAGGAATGGGTGGGTTCTCCTTAGAGGTTACAGAGGGAACATGACCTTTCCAACACCTCAGTTTCAGAACACTAGGCTCCAGAATAGTGAGACAATAAATTTGTTGTTCTAAGCCTCCCAGCTTGTGGTACTTTGTTCATGAACACTAGGAAACCAATAAAGATGTTTTCATTAACCAAGAGTGTGATTTTCAAAGAGGAAAATAGAGAATGAGATATTTTGACTAGCTTTTTCAATGACGGGAGTAAAGGACAAGTTGCTTCGATGTTGGATTTAGCCCACACTCTCATATTTTATCGAGGCCAAAGATTGTATAAATGTTTCCTGTGGACCACATGTAGTCCATTTGGGAGATAGCCAGGATGGAATTAAGTTCTACCCAAGGCAAGAGTATTGTCTTCAGGGAAGACATAGAAAATGTGTGGAGTAGATTGCTGCAAAGCCAGACTCTGGAAAAGAATTGCCAGCTGACGCAACATCAGAGTCAACATCGGGTCAATAGAGTTTGAGTTGATGGGTCCAGAGTGGGTATGTGAGAGAAGTAGCAAGCTTTAAATATTTGCCAAGCACAGAGTGTGCTACGTTCTTTTATAAGAGCAGCTACCAAGTAGAAATTTTTATATACCCTTTTTTCTCATTTTTGCTCTGATCCTGGAGGGTCAGAAAAAGCAGCTAGTGAGCACTAGCTAGTGAGCAGCTAGTGGCAAATAAAAAGAGCAAGAAAGAATGAAGGCTCCAAGTATTTGCTTTTTTTTAAAAGGCAGAGAACCTGCTTCTAACCTGCACTAGTTAGGGGATGGAAAAAATGAAATAGAAAGGCTACTGTTCAATTAGGATTGAGGAACTGAGTAATAATATAAAACTATATGTAAGATTATTTCTAAATCAAGGCTGTGTTTACTGACATAAGTAATAGAAAATTTTTAGTTACTTAGGAGGATTCTGAAAAATCATGAGATTTGCCCAAGTTTTAATCCAGGACCAGAGGAGATACCTACAAGAATATCTTTTAAAAATGTGGTAGAATGAAAATAAAGGTTCTTTTGTGATTACATCCCATGGGTCCTAGTTGTTTGTAAACAAATACAGAGATCAAAACTTGAATGAAGTCAGGCATTCCTGGTCTGATGATCATATCATGATGAGGCATCTTATGAAAACAGTGTATTGGAGGGTGATTTTGCCTGCATCAGACACTTTCTCTGGAAAAACTCTAAAAAAAAGAGGCAAGGAAGGAAAGTCATTGCGGTGCTAAGTGAGACATAGGTTTTTAAAACAATGCAGACATCAAAAATTTCTGTTATTAGTAAGCAGAATGTGTGTGGTAGGGAGATAGGAGAATTGGTAATAGGATTTAACATATCTGAGAACTGTGAAACGGTTCTGTCTAGATAGAATAAGTAGCAACAGATTTCTCTACAGTCTTGAATACCTGATTTCCTTTTGGGACACAGGAGTTGTCATTGTATTCTGAATAACAAAGAACAATAGTCACTGTCTGGAGACCCAGGGTTTGTTACTGAGGAGCTGTGTGTGTGTGTGTGTGTGTGTGTGTGTATTTGTGTTCATGTTTTTCCCACAGTGTTTTCTTAATATCAGCTCTTATCTCTAGAGATAATCTCCAGAAATGGCCCAGTTTTCATACATTTTACATACATAATTTAGCCACTTACTGATAACCCATATAAATCATCATATTTATATGGGTTATCAAAATATTGTTTTCTAATCTCCTCTTTCTCTACATACACATACACTCATATTTGTAAACACATCTTTAGCAATGATGATGAATGCATAATATGCCATCATTTAACAGTTTGTTTTAATGAACTTTTGTGTGTGTGTGTGTGTGTGTGTGTGTGTGTGTGAGAGAGAGAGAGAGAGAGGTAGGGGGAGAGGCAGAGGGAGAAAGAGAAAGAACCCCAAGCAGGCTTCACACCCAGTGCAGAGCCCCTGATGTGGGGCTGGATCCCACAACCCTGAGATCATGCCTGGAATAGAAATCAAGACTCAGACACCCAGCAAACTGAGCCACCCAGGCACCCATCTTTTAATGAACACTTAAAGCATTTTAATTCCTTTGTTATTATCAACTGTCTATCTATCTATCTATATGTATAGTTGCATATATAATTGTGTATATACATATATACTATATATATAGTGTGTATATATATATAACCATATACAAATATTATATATATGTATATATATACATATATATATTTGGTTACAATTTCTGTGAGAATATTTGTTCGGTAATACTATATATATATATATATATATTTGTTGGGTAATACTATATATTTGTTGGTAATACTATATAATTTGTTGGTAATACTATATATATATATTATATTATATATAATTATATATATATATAATATATATTTATATATTATATATATATATAACAAATATATATTATATATTTGTTAGGTATATATATATATTTGTTGGGATATATATATCCGAACAAATATTCTCACAGAAATTGTAACCAAATTCAAGAGGTTTACCACTTGGGATGCATCAGATTGAACTCAACACATGGAAGTTTTGGAAATAAAAAACTTTTTATTACTTGTTACAAGTAAGGAGACAGGGAGATAGCTCTCAAAGCACTGTGTCCCCATAGGGTTAGTACTGGAAGCTTTTATTTGTCTGCTAGGGAGTGGGAGCAGGGAGCTTGCCCAGGCAACTCTGTTCAGTTGCACATGCCTAGCGTATCAAGATGCTGCCACATACATCATCTGTTTAAGAAGTGGCAGAAAGACATAACATTTTGGGCCTGAGAATTCCAATTCAAACTGTATTTGAGAAAATAGAATGTATTTGAGAAAGTAGACTATAATTATGTAAAATTCTAAGTAACTTTTATATTACATAGTCACATTTAAAAAAATATGTAAATAATAACTCACCTTTAACATGTGTTTGACAAATATAATTTAAAAGTTGTTATATGGAGGCAGGAATTTATACTCCTGAGTAATTTGAATGCTACTTCCTTTTTAGATGGAAGAACTAAAATTAGACATTTTGGTATTGTGTTATTTGAAAGAATATCTTTAAAAAGTGTGGTTTTAAAAAGAGTTGGACTGTAACATATATACACCCACAAATTGTGCTAAAAACAGTTACAAAAACAAGGTGTAATATGTACAAAGAAAAATCTTTCCCTTAATTGCACTTTCCAGTGACTAAGAAATGTATAATATTTGCACATGGGCATTTTAAATATTACCTTTCTATATTTCTCTTATGAATATTAGCTTTTGTCTTACGAAAAAATTTAGATAAAAAAATGTCAGAAGACTGATATGGTACATCTTAAAGTTGTCTATTCATAGAAAAACATATTCCAATATGATACATATATACAGAAGCACACATATATATACGTACATGATCATCCTAAGGTAATCATTTCCATATTTTAAAACTTTAGAGGGAAAGATGTAGGGGATATAACTTAGGAGTCTAAGATAGGTTAAATGATTTAGAGTTGAGTTATTTATTTTCTAAGTGCCTCATTTCTATGTATTATAATAGGAACTAAATACAGAGAGGACTTGGTTGTAAACCAAAATGGATGAAGTTTAATGCTTCCTGATAAGTGTAAATTGAATTTATGATTTGTTTCTAATTGATTTATCTCTTTCAATATAGAATCTTTGCCTAAAATATCTGGACACTAGAAAAATATGAAAGACTTAAGAGGAGCTCATTCCTACTATTCAAACCAGCATTTCCTTTTGTAATGTTAAAATAAGATTAATATTTGCTAAAATTCAGTGAGTTTTTTCCTTCATTCCTTCCATCCTCCCTTCCCTCCTTTTCCATTTTTCTTGCCCCAAAGAGAGGGAAATGTGATATTTTTAAAAGAGAACATGTAGGGGTCTCTGGGTGGCTAAGTTGATTGAGTGTCTGCCTCCGGTTTAGTCATAATCCTGAAATCCTGGGATGGAGCCTCACATGGGGCTTGCTGCTCAGTGGTGAGTCTGCCTCTCCCTCTGCCCCCCACGCTGCTCCTGTTCTCTCTCTCAAATAAATAAATAAATAAAATCTAAAAAAAAAAAAAAAAAGAATAGAAGAGAACATGTATATAAGCATTGGTCTTAGAACAAAATATAACATTTGTTTACATATGATTATATACTTTTAAGAAAACAAATACAAATTAAATAACCTCCCCACCAAAAAGAAAAAAACAAAAAGATACCTACTAATTGAAGTTTCAAATCATTTTATTTAGTTTTTAATTCTTTTGACCAAATGAGCTGTGATTCAGAATCCTCTCCCCTGATTTTTTTGTTTCATGCTATTTTCTTCTTAATGAAATATAAGCTATTTCATTTTAATGAAATTAAATTAATATTAATTATAATGTTCTATATTATAAAATTTTTTTCAATGTCAGAACATTTGTGGGGCAAATGAAAGAAATATCTGTGCTTCCTAAACTTACTCAAGACTCTTCCAAGCCAATGAACTGACATGTTTAATGTCACGTAGTTGCATGTTGGGAGTGCCAGCTTGACAAAGAAGGTCATATTAACTGTCACTGAAAGCAGCTAAATTTTCATAGAATAAGCCAATAAAATTAGAATGGTGGATAAAAGTGGACTTTGAAGACAGAAGAGGGAAAAAGCATATATACAATAACCATGGGATATTAGTGTAAATACCATAATTTTATTTTTATTTTTTAAATGATGACTACTATTAATTGAGTTTCTATTAAGTTCCAGGAATTGCTCTCATTTAATCCTTAACCTAGCCCTATCAGATAGATGCTATTATTATTATCCCTCTTTCATAGTCAGGGAAACTGGGAATTGAGTGATTAAGTAATCTGCCTAAGATTATATGTGGAGAAGCGCTGTCACACCAAAGTAGTATACCATATATTTATATTTATTCATTCATTCATTTTTAAGAACAGAGAGGAAGAGAGAGAAGAGAAAGAGAAAGGGTGGGGGAGAGAAAATCTCAGCCAGGCTCTAGGCCCAGTGTGTAACTAGATGTGAGGATTGATCTCATGACCTGAGCCAATATCAAGAATCAGATGCTTAACCAATTGAACCACCCAAGTGCCCCTACCATAATTTTTAAAATTTAATATATATATAACATACGTTATAGCAAAAATCCAAAATGGATCATAATATGAAATATAAAAAATTAAAAAAAAATAATATGA
Source organism: Mustela nivalis (assembly GCF_964662115.1). Lineage (NCBI taxonomy): Eukaryota > Metazoa > Chordata > Mammalia > Carnivora > Mustelidae > Mustela > Mustela nivalis. The sequence goes on from NC_139026.1 coordinate 31,561,772, forward strand.
AATGCAAGAACTAAAATTTTTAAACTTCTGGAAGAGAACAGAAGTTGGGCAAATATTGTGAAACAAAGTACGAGAAAAGCCAACTTGCAACAAAGAAACCACAATGATAATAATAATTAAAAATTTTAACCAAGATTAAAATCCTTCAGTCTTTGAGGAATTTATATAATCTTTGTACTAGTTGTAATAGTTTTGCATTGTTTTTATTTTTTTAATTTAAAATTTTTATGTTAAAAATATATTTATTTTTTATTGAGGTAAAATTGATATCTAACATTATATTAGGTTCGGGTACACAATGCAATAATTTGGTTCTTGATTCTTGTATATATTACAAAGTGATCACCATAATAAATCTTTACTGTCTGTCACCATACAATTTACCCCTTCACTCATTTCTCCAATCTTCAGCCCCTCCCCTCTTATAATCACCAATCTATTTTGTGTATCTGTGTGTTTTACTTTGTCTGTTCATTTGTGTTTTTTAATTTGCATATATGTGAAATGACGTGATATTTATATTTCTCTCTCTGACTTATTTTATTTGGCATAATACCGTCAACTGAGGTCCACCCATGTGGTTGCAAATGGCAACATTTCCTTTCTTGTGGCTAAGTAGTACTGTGTGTGTGTGTGTGTGTGTGTACACATACACCCCATATATTTATCTACTGATATACCAATGAATACTTAGGTTATTTTCATTTTATGACTATTGTAAATAATGCTGCAATGAACATAGGAGTGCATGTATCTTTGAATTAGTGTTTTATTTTCTTTGGATAAAGAACCGGAAATGGGATATCTAAATCCTATGGTAGTTCTATTTTTTAATTTTTTGAGGAAATTCCATACTGTTTTCCATACAAGCTACATACAATTTACATTTTTGCCGACAGTGTACAAGGGTTCCCTTTTCTCCACACCCTCTCCAACACTTACTATTTCTTTGTGATAATAGCCCTTCTAAACTAGTGTGAAATGATACCTCATTGTGGGTTTATTTTGTATTTCCCTGATAAATTAGTGACTTTGAGTGTCTTTTCATGTGTCTGTTTGTCATCTGTATGTCTTTAGAAAAAAAATTAAGGATTTTTCTCCCCATTTTTTATCATATATTTTTAAAAATTTTTCTGTTGTTTGAGTTCTTTATGTATTTTAGCTATTAACCCCTTATCAGAAACATGGTTCAAATATTTTCTCCCATTCAGTAGGTTGCCTTTTAATTTCATTGATGATGTCCTTTGTTGTGTAGAAGCTTTTTAGTTTAATATAGTTCCACTTATTTTAACTTTTGTTGCCTTTGCTTTGGGATTAAGGTAAAAAAAAAAATTCAACACAAAGATCTCATAGTATCACCTATGTTTTCTACTGGGAGTTTTATGTATTCAGGTCTTAAATTCAAATCTCTAATCCATTTTGCATTAGTTTTTGTGTATGATGTAAGATAGTGGTCTAGTTTAATGCTTTTGCATGTGTCTGTCCAGATTTCCCAACACCACTTATTGAAGAGATTGTCCTTTCCCTGTTGTATAATTTTGGCTCCCTTGTTGTAAATTAATTGGCCATAAATGTGTGTGGTTCTCTATTTCTGGGCTTTCTGTTTTTATGCCAGTACTATAGTGTTTTTTTTTTTTAAGATTTTATTTATTTATTTGACAGAGAGAAATCACAAGTAGATGGAGAGGCAGGCAGAGAGAGAGAGAGAGGGAAGCGGGCTCTCTGCTCAGCAGAGAGCCCGATGTGGGACTCGATCCCAGGACTCTGAGATCATGACCTGAGCCGAAGGCAGCGGCTTAGCCCACTGAGCCACCCAGGCGCCCACTATAATGTTTTAATTACTATTGTTGTATAGATAGTTGGAAATCAGAGAGTGTGATACCTCCAGATTTTTTCTTCTGTCTCAAGATTGCTTTGTTTAGTCAAGGTCTTTGTGGTTCCATCCAAATTTTAGAATTATTATTCTAGTTCTGTGAAAGATGTCTTTGGGATTTTGATAAGTGTTGCATTGAGTCTGTAGCTTGCTTTGAGTAATAGAGATATTAATTGATATTAATAATATCAATTCTTCTAATGCATGAACACAGGATACTGTTCCATTTATTTGTATTTTCTTCAATTTCTTTCACCAACATCTAGTTTTTATTGTATAGGTCTTTCACTTCCTTGGTTAAATTTATCCCAAGTATTTTATTCTTTTTGATGGAATTATTAATGGGATTGTTTTCTTAATTCTCTTTCTGCTAGTTCATTATTACTGTATTGAAAAGCTACAGATTATCAGTTTTGTATCCTGCCATTTTACTGAACTCATTTATTCTAACAATGTTTTAATAGAGTCTTTAGGGCTTTCTATATATAGTATGTCATCTGCAAGTAGAGACAATTTTACTTCTTCCTTTTCAATTCTGATTCTTTTATTTATCTTTCCTATTTGCTGTGAATAAGACTAATATTATGTTAAATCCAATAATGGCACTTGCTGGTGCCTTTGTCCTCCCAAAAAGTCCCACTGCTCCTTGCCCCTCCAGTAGAAGCTTTAACATTTAGCAAATGAATCCTCTTTACGTATAACCCCATCACTTCTCAAATTGCTAGTTGAGTGAGTCTGCACATGAGCCTTATAAAAGGAATATTTCAGATCTACATAGTCGCCCAGGTTTTTTGTATGTAAACTCTATTGTTTCCAAAGTTAGACTGTTTTGTGGACTTGTCTTTTTGGTGCAGGTTCCAAGGGTTGGGGTGGCTAATGTGAAACACAAACCTCTCACTCTTTAGGAAGAGGTTCCAGAGCCAAGACTGGGGGTGGGAAATATTTTGATGAGACCATATTTCTGCCTCTCCTACCTATCTGGATTTGGCCATTTTATTCCTTGTTGTAGAGGGAGCTGTTCAGCTACATTTTAGTTCTTTTTCAATGGGAATTATTCCATATGTAGTTGTAGATTTGGTATATCTGTGGAAAGAGGTAGGGCTCTCGTGCTACCATACCTTCTAGTCCTGAACATTTTATTAAATTTATTTTACCTTCTAGTAAAATAAATTTAATTTACCTTCTAGTCCTGAACATTTTATTAAATTTATTTCTAAGCATTTCATTTCTTAATCTAAGTGGGTTCATTGTTTTCTTATTTTCTTTTCTAATAGCTCATTGCTGTTATTTCAAAATAAAATAAATTTTTGCATATTAACCTTGTAACCTTGTCAAACTTTTAAATTTGCTTATAAGTTCCTACAGCTATCTTCAGATAAGATTCTCTTTTGAACTTAAATATTTTCTACCCGCACATGATTTCCCCTGCATACCTCAAATTTGGTTTAAACTCTAAAAGTGACTTTTAGAAAGATACTTGACCTCATCTCAAACCAAGTTAATCACTCCCTTCTCTATGCACTCGCTGAACTTTCGTCATGTTCTTTTTATTACATTTGAAAAGGTCTATGGTAGGCTTTATAAATGTCTGTGGTAAGCTTTGTAAATATGGTATGAATCGGATTGAATTAAATCTCTTTTAATTTCTCTATTTGCAACTAATGCTAAAACAGAGAGCTAACTGATGTCATTAAATTGTGAGAGGCAGCACAATATACATATAGGCTACTGGTGCAGACACAGTCATGTTGAATGAAGATTTATTCCTTAAGTGTTCTAAAAACATAGGCCTTTGTTTTCTAGTCTGTTAAATGTACATAGGTATTTTCCTATTCAAGCTGCAAATATAGAGTTAGTCAAAAGGGTGTTGTTCTTATTACTATTTTTAAGTCTAAACTCTCCTTTTATCCAAAAGACATGGGCATTTTAACTATGATTTCAATGGCTTACCTCAAATGAATTATCAAATTAAGCACCATGATTGTTCATTTGGTGCCCACTTTTAGATGGCACACTCTCCTCCCATCTCCAATATTAAAATTGAAATAGTCTTGATTTTCCTAGATACGAGGGAATCCTTACTGTCACATAGAAGTAACCAAGTGGCAGCTAAGCTTATTGTCAAATTCAGAGGGAATGGATAGAAGTACAATAAAACTTTAAAAATGAAATATTGCTTGGTCTAAAAATATAAGATTAATTTAATTCAGGGAGTTTAAAATTTTTTAAAAACTGTTCAGTCTCTGCTGACCTATGATACATACATACCTACTCCTTAGGGAGGAGTTGTGGTGAGAAGCTATAAAAAGTCCAATATCTGAAAGGTTAAATTAAATTTGGGAAAGCTACAGGATTCTCAAGTGTTTAAATGATGCAATTATTGTAGAAACAAACTTGATCATACCCGATAACATAGAGATTTCTTTATATGATGTTTCTGCCACTGGAGATATTATATCACTATAAAAAATTCTTTTTCAAACCCATCCAAATAAATTATGTTAGGAAAGATTTAGTAGTTGTTTAATTTAACTCACAAAAACCCCATAAATAAGTATCAGCTTACTTATTGAGGATAAAATACCCACAACCAATAATAGTATTTAATTCCTTATGAAGTGTAACCTAATGAAAAATGCAGTGTAATTACATTTAGTGACATGCTGCAGTTTAATTAGGGTTAATTAAATTGAACTATTGGCAATTTTTGCTTATTTGTGTTATTTTTTAAAAAATACTGTGATTTGAAGGTTAATTGCAGTATCTATAAGATAATAAAATTGCTTCTCCATCAGCTTTTTTTTCATATAAATACAGATGGATAATTTTGGCACTCTGTAAATAAATTTATGGATGTATTATTTACTATTATGAATTGAACATAGCTAAAAAGAATGGACAACTTTAACTATCAATGTAAAATTTTATTTTAAACTAATAATTGCTGTATTGGGGCTTTTTTTTTAAATTCAGAAGGATGATTCTTAAAGCTCAGGAGGATTGTCTGTTTTTGAGGAGTTTTCTTTTAAGATTATCTTATTGATGTCACTTATGAGAATATTCTGCTTATGCCTGTTTTTATTCATACTTGTGATCCTCATATGTTTAATTTGTTCTATAATTCTCTATCCCACTTCCAAAGATCTCAAATCCTCAACCTTCATCAAGCTTAGGTAGGTACTTAATTGCTTTATTGTTTTGCTGCTACTCTAGTAGGAACCCTATTCTTCACAAACTGTCTGATCTACTGATATATCTGTCACCAGCATAACCTATCCTCTATTAAATCATGTTTTTCTTTCATTCTTTTTTTTCCCCCCAAACTTTGGTAGATAGTGATCCATTCCATCTAGAGTAGAGAGCATAAGGGGGGAAATTGAAGACTAGCTCAGGATATCTGAGTTTGAATTGTAGCCCTACCACTTACTACCTGTATTACACTGGGAAATATACTTAACAGCTCTAGTCCTCAATTCCTTTAACTGTGAAATGGGAGTAATAGTAATGATATTTAAAAACTCAATGAGGAGTGCCTGGATAGTGCATTTGGTTAAGCTTAGGATTCTTGATTTCCGCTCAGTCATGATCTCAGGGTCATTAGATCAACCCTGGCATTGGGCTTCATGCACAGTGTGGAGTCTGCTTAGGATTCTCTTGCCTTCTCCCTCTGCCCCTCCACTCATGCCCTCTTGCTCTCTCTCTAAAATAAAAATAAATGTTAAAAAAAAAGAGACTCAATGAGATAATGTAACTAGCCCGTGCTCTAATTCATATTAGTCAACTCATGTCCATCATCATCATCATCAGCCTGTCAAAAACATGTCAACAATTGAAAATTACCATAGTGATATGACACCTCAAAGTTTACTCTAGATAAATGTATTCATTGGAGTGGGAGAAAATGTTTCTTTGCCCTGAAAGGCAAATTACATGTTAATGAAATTAACTCAGTTATAAAGATGTATTTGCTTCTTTGCTTTCTTTATATCCTTCCTCCTGAGTTGTGGCCACTTGTTCCCGTGCAGCTTCAGTTCAGGCAAATTGTCAGCTATGGATATAAGTACACATGATCAGAGGAATCAAAGGAATGGCAATCTGGGTACATCTGGCACTCAGACTACTAAATGTTGAAACAGTGCTCTTTAGCAAAGTCACAATGAAACCAAGTGATTTTATTTGAGCAGACTATAAGCAAATCGTTGTATTATGAGTGGTTTCTGGCCAGACAGAAGACTACATAATTCTAGAGAATGTAGTTTAAGGAAATGGCTGAGGACTTTGGGAAGAGAAAACCTATCTTAATTATGATTGCTCTTCTACATCTTTAATATAAATCAGATTCTAGATGTCATTATTTTTCTGCAAGGACAGTCAAAATATTACATAAGTCAGGCTCCTATTTTCATGTTTAGCCTATAATCATGTGCCTCTGAGAAGAAAATTTAATACTGAAAAACACAGAGCTAGATGTTACAATTCATTTTTCAATAATGATAAGACAAAATCTCACATTCTTTGTCTTGGGATTTTATTTTACAATTCTTAGAAATTAGAGTGTTTTGAAAATTCATTGGGAAGACTTTCACTATGGAAAGATAATCATTTCATTTTGTATCATTTTTTAATGATGTACTTAAAATTTCTAGCATCGTGAAATGATCTGTTCACATATCAGTTGCTACTCTTTTACTCTATCTTTACAGATATGAAAATACTATTGAAACAATCATAAATGTGTGAAAGAGACTAAAATGATTCTTTTTAAAACCACTTTCATTAAAATGTTCTAATGAAATACATCCTTCTCAATAACTTTAATATAAAACTAAAATAAGTTATATTTGTTTAATATTGTCACCAATACTAAATACATTTTTTGCCTATGTTATTCCATTAGAAGAGGTGACCAAATTAACAGTGGAAAACAAACAGTTGGCAGTATTTGAAATATGATGTCTCTCTTCTTTCTCATTTGGGAGAATACTTATGATTTAGAATTTTCTTAATGTCTTATGCACATAAATAATTATCCTAATAACATTGTATTTTAAATTAATAGACTTTAAAGTAGATAGTAATCTTTACCATTAAAGCAGATACAAAATATTTATTTCATGGGTATGTATGTATGTAGTTAGACTAATTGATTTAGAATGACACAAGTATATAAAAACATGGAAATATTTTGCAGCTCATGTTTTAAATAATGCAAATGTAGAAAATTATGACCTTCTTGCTAATGTACCATAGTTATTCTAGTTCAGCTTCCAATTTTAAAATAGCATGAAGTGATTAATATTCATCAAAAGGAGGTGGGAAGAGAAGCATCATTTTATTTTCAATTAATAGAAAACATGACATTGTCTATTTTTAGTTTCCTAGCTATTTATCCATTCCCTATGGAAGTGAATGGGTTTCTACACTCCTTGTCTGCATTTTTGCTAAAAGTGCTTGCCTGTGCTGCCAAGCTCACCACGCAGTTTCTATCTGGCATTGAAGCACTATCTTTTTTAGCCATGCAAGTCTGTGTTTTGTGATAAAGTACAGTTATGGGCAGCCTTGCTGACTCGACTCTGTTTCAGAAAAAACTCTCCCTCACTACAGTATTCCATTTGAAAACTCTCTTCTGATGCTTGACTTTCTTTTGAAATTGTACTTGCAATCCTAATGGTTCTCTCTTTAATATTTGAACTCATTTTACTTGTTTAATGTGAACTAGATATTTAATTCTAAATTGAACAGCAAGGAAATTTCTGACTGCTATAGAAAGTAAATTTTATAAGAGATCAGCTACAATTTATATCCTTGATTTAACCTGGTATATATCACTGAAAAGTGGGATTAAGAGTTTCTAGGCCTCTATGGAGGTAATCTAATTTGTGATATGTTGGTCTATTCATTTCAAATTCTACAAGATCTACAGTGATTATTTCAGTTTCTGTGATGGCATAGTCACTGTATCAATTGCCACTTATTTCAGCATGAAAAATGAATGCATTAGGTGTACTATCAACCATTTACTTAATGTGCATCTAGGCATCACCGTAGAACATTAATTTCTGGTGTTTTACAGGCACATGACACTGTCTGCTTCAAAAACATAGAAATGAAGGATATATAGTAACTTGGTATATCTACTTATGATCTTACCTAATAAAGTTTTTTAAACTTTTCTTTTTAACCTGCATTGATAAATTGCATATTTTAGCTTTCTTTTTTAGGTATCACACAAGCATGACAGAGAAAACTCACAACACTAACAGGAAAATCTCTCCCCAAACTGTTCAAAGAATGTTCATAAAAACAAACTTGTAAATTGGTAAATTAAATTCTCTTAATTCTCTAATACTATTAACAGAAAATCATTTTAGGCATTTTAGCTAAAAATATCAAATATACCATGATCCCCTAAATATCATAAGCCCTTTAATTAAAAAGAAAGGCAAGGGTATTATAAACTTAGTAATGAAATATGAGTGATTTAAACTTAGCTTCCTTCATTATATCTTAACTTAATTATCTTTTAACTTACTAAGGGGCATGCTGAGGTTACTTGGTAGAAAATTAAAAACGATTGTACTTTGCTATCCTAGGTTTGCTGTAATTATTGCTGTGTTTGTTGATTATTCATAAATTTTAAATAACTTTATGAGAACCATATATATGCCCTGAATTCCTCCCAGGACACTGATTAGACAAGTGGAAACATTTTTAAAGGTGTCTGACTTGGTAGGTAGAATTTTCTACCCTTTATTATCTAATTGAAATCTGTTTCTTCCCATGATCTTCTCTGACTACAATTCGAAAGATCTCTAGCACTGCCACAATTCTGAATTTGTTTTAATGTCATCCATTGGGTTTTAGAACTCTTCACCTATCTTTGTTTTCTGTAGCTGGAACTCTGATGTCAGGCTAATGACATGTTAGAAACAGAAGGAATTTTCTGAGTAGCAGAAAATAAAAGCAGTTATTTATTTCTTTTCCCCTTTATTACAGATTATTTCTTTTCAGCTCTTTGTATTTATTAAGTTGGCTTTTTATTCCTCATCTTATTGGGTAATAGCAAATTTAACATTCCTATTTATGTAGGAAAGGGCAAATGTCAGCTAATCTGATACTTTAGGCACTATGTGTCTAATTTTATCTGGGACCCTAAAGTTATAAAGTAGACTAGTGGAGAGAACTTGGGTTTTAGTGTTAGACATGGTAAAATCTGACTTCATCAATCTTCACCTGTATGATGTTGAAGATGTTACTTAACTTTTAATGGCAGTTTCCATATTTTCATATCTGGGGTAACTAAACAAACTACACTGATTTATTGTGAAGGTAAAATCACATCTCTAAAGTGTATTTTAACATGCCTGACCCATAGATAATACTTATTAAATTATAGCTGCAATTGGTTAATCTATGAAAATAATCTTACATATGCTAGGGTGAAGTGGTTCATTATTAATATTAAATGTAGCTTCTAAAATAGATTTTACTTTTAAGCTCACTAGGGCAAATAATTTAAAATCTGCCATATTTTATACAGATGTCAAGATCTATGAAGGGACTGAGGTCTGAGATTTTGCCCTATGTGTAAGTTAATAAGATACCTTTCCAAGTTCATGTACATCACCAAAGACACAAGACTCCTGCATGAGATAAAAGAACAATACCAACAGCAGTGGTCAGCATTATATTGCTTACACTAGTTCTCTACACTAATTCCCACATATCACATGGCGACATGACAGGGCCTGGGTGATGCCTGTACACACAGTGGGTTGTGTTAGGGGAAAAAACTGCATTTAAAGGCCTTATTTTTTAATAAGGAGATGATGAACAAATCCACCCAAACTTTGCCCTGGGAAGAGACATTGTTATTATTAATGTGAACAGCAAAATAATATGCCTTCTGTTCTGGAAGACACTTTCTAACTTGCAAGGCATTTGCTCTATAAGCAATCTTGAAAGATGATATGAAAGTAAAAAACTGTCAATGCCTCTTCTCAGAAGACAGAGAGAAGTGAGGAACTCATGGAGAATTGTATCCCTACAGTACGATAATGGAAACTGGGCCTTCTAGGATAAAATTCAAGAGAAAATTTTATAAACACAATTCTTTAAAAAAAATTTATTTGAGAGAGAGCACACATGACTGGAGGGAGGGGCAGAGGGAGAGGGACAAGCAGACTGCACTGCACAATGTGCGCAGAGCCCCATATGGGGCTTGATCCCGTAATGCTGAGATGCTGACCTGAGCCAAAATCAAGAGTCAGACACTAAACCAACTGAGCCCCCATGAACACAATTCTTATCTACAGTCATTCAAAGTGCTGAATTTTACCACAACAATTTGTTGATAGGCATGGTTAAAGAAATCAATTACTTCTAAATGACTTCAGTGTTTCAGAGAGAGGACAGTAGAAATTGGGATATTTATCATGTTTTTGAATATAATTTAAAGCATGTATTTCATTGCGAGGTCTCAATTAGTATTGGTTTGAGATATGGTAGTAGTAGTTGAGGACTGGTGGACCAGGCAAGACTAAGGTTTTGAGTAAAAGGTTCCAAAGTGAGTGTTTATGTATTGAAGGTTAGCAGATTGATGTTCATATTAATGAGTTTTTCAAAAATCCTTGGAAAGAAAAATAATGTTACTTGCATCTTTTTCTTACTAGGTGGGGTTTTCTGGAACAGCAAAAATAAGTATAAGATTAGTGAAATCATGATAATATAGAGATTAAGCTCTGTGGGTTCTTTTTTTTTTTTTTTTTTAAAGATTTTATTTATTTATCAAAGAGAGAGAGGGGGAGAGAGCAAGCACAGGCAGACAGAATGGCAGGCAGAGGCAGAGGAAGAAGCAGGCTCCCTGCTGAGCAAGGAGTCCGATGTGGGACTCGATCCCAGGACGCTGGGATCATGACCTGAGCCGAAGGCAGCTGCTTAACCAACTGAGCCACCCAGGCGTCCCAGCTCTGTGGGTTCTTAAAGGCCAAATGACCTTTATCTAAAACCTGTCATTATATGAACATATATGAATCTGGACTTGTGACAGAGAGAGGTCTACTCATTTGTAGTAGATTAGTTTGACATCTTGAAGACAAAGTTGGGAATAAGGGTAAAACACAGAGAAGAGAGTTGAGGAAAATTGGAGGGGGAAATGAACCATGAGAAACTATGGACTCTGAAAAACAATCTGAGGGTTTTGAAGGGGTGGGAGGTGGGAAGTTGGGTGAGCGTGGTGGTGGGTATTATGGAGGGCACGTATTGCATGGAACATTGGGTGTGGTGCATAAACAATGAATTCTGGTACACTGAAAATAAATTTAAAAGATAAAAAATTAAAAAAAACACACAGAATATTTTTTTTAAAGATTTTATTTATTTATTTGAGAGAAAGACCTTGAGAGAGAGCATGAGCGAGGAGAAGGTCAGAGGGAGAAGCAGACTCCCCATGGAGCTGGGAGCCTGATGCGGGACTCGATCGCGGGACTCCAGGATCATGACCTGAGCTGAAGGCAGTCCCAACCAACTGAGCCACCCAGGCGCCCAACACAGAATATTCCAAATGGAGAAATTAGAAAAAAATTGACATGGTGTGGGAGAATGACCAGTTTAAGATTTAAAAACATGTAGACAAAAACAAATGTAAGAAATGTTAAACCCAGAAGAATTCTGGCAGAACATTAGGATCTGCTTGAGTCACTTTAATATAAAAAAGGAATCTTCCTCGCATTTACAACAATATGGAAAAACTATTCCAATCATAATAACTTGATCTAAATACATACTCATGTTTAATCTTATTATGGAAAATACTTAATTGAGCAGTATTTTTAAGAAGATGATTACAATGAGTCATAACTTGTAGCCAACTGAGAGTTTTTCAAGATATTATTTGTTTTTTCCTTATTTTCCCTTTTTGTATAGATCTGATTTTTTTCAAAGCCATAAGTTACATAAATCCCTGTAGGCAAGGGGTGATTTATAAGCAAAGATGGTCATCAAGATTAGGAAGGAGTTCAAAAGAAGCAATAAGAGAGAAACCCCTTGAGAAAACAAGTCATTTTATGATCAATAAGAATTCCCCAAGCCTATCATTCTCAAAGTCGACTGTCCAGAAAATAAAGCCTTTTCTTAAAAATAAACTTGTGGATTTGAAAAAATACTTTTTGTTGCATATGACAAAATTAGAACTTTATGACTGATGATGGGTTTTCCAGGATAATTATTAAAATAAGAGAAAACAAGGAACTAATACTAGCTTTAAATTTAAAACATTTAGTTTTTCCTAAACAGAATTGACATGTGTTCATATAGTTTGGTGGGCTGTTTTTTGTTTTGTTTTGTTTTGTTTTGTTTTTTACATTCTGGTTCTTTTTTTTTTTTTATTAATTTTTTATTTTTTATAAACATATATTTTTATCCCCAGGGGTACAGGTCTGTGAATCACCAGGTTTACACACTTCACAGCACTCACCAAAGCACATATCCTCCCCAATGTCCATAATCCCACCCCTTCTCCCAAACCCCCTCCCCCCAGCAACCCTCAGTTTGTTTTGTGAGATTAAGAGTCACTTATGGTTTGTACATTCTGGTTCTTATCTCAGTTTCCCTATTGAAGGATTTGCTCTGGTGCATTAATAAGAAACCCGTTATTAAAACTCACCAAAGCTGTATCATCTAAATTCACCTGTATCCATTGTAAAGAAGACATTTAATCTTTATCATTCTGACATTTTTGTCTGTTAGGTGTATTTCTGAATTTGATATGGTAAAACATAATACAATAACATCTAGCAAAGGAGCACACAAGAGAAGAGAGCAAACCTGAATGACTTGTTCAGAGGAAGCTGAGATTTGTTGGAAAACTGGCATATGATCTCCTAAAGCAGCAGACAGAGAGCTGGTGATAACAGCAATTAAGGAACAACCATTTAAATATCGTGACAGCTGAATTTAGTTGTCACAGAAAATTTTAGCAGACTTTATGGTGGATGACTGCACAGATCAATGTAAAAACTTTAAACATCATAATGGGAGTAACAAGGTGAACACTTTTCCTGGGTAGGGACATAGTACCTCCTGTTTGTTTGTTTGCTTTCCATGAAAAATGTCTGATAAATTAATACCATTTGCCTCTAAGGGAAGACACAGACAGGATGACACATTAAATGTTCTCTTAGCTCAAGGTCTACCCTGAAAATAGAACCTGAGTCAAGGCTTGTGTGAGGCTAGTTTGTTTTAGAATGTGGTCCCAGGTAGGAGGTGGAATGAATGCAAGACAATGGGAGTGAATGAAATAAGAAAGGAGGAACAGCGACTGCAATTATGTCTCTGGGCAATTGTTACCCATTCCCACTGGGGACCTTCTGAAGACTTTATAAAATGGACCACAGAATTATCCACCCAAAGACAAAACAGGGAAATATATGTCCAATACTTTTTCTCCGTATTGGTCTAGGATGGCCCCGTTGATTTTAATTTCTTATACTTCCAGATCAAAAGGCGGTCTGACTCAATGATATTCCGCATATGGGTATCACAGAAACTCCAGGGCAAGACTTACAGTGCAAGATTTTCATCTTGAGGCAATGCTCTGTGAGGTTGAACCTGCAAAGGCTCTCTAAAGCTTGTGTGAATCTGGCTTCTGTGACCAGAGGATTTTCAAATAGTACATGTAGTGTCCAATGTAAAGGATAGACATAATAATATTAATAGATTGAGTCTAGGCTGGGGTTGGTCTGATGAAGCATCATTTGGGAGGAGATTTAATGTTTTTAATGATCCAAAAGGCAGTCCATACTAGTGTATTTGATTCCCAGAACTATTCTCTTTTTATTACTCTTTTTCTTTATGTGATGAAATTATTTTCAGAAATAATCATGAAATTAAATAAAGTAATAATAATGGTCAAATAACACATACAGTGAATTTTTTCCTCTGTTAAATTCTGTACCTATAATAATAGCAGTATAATAGTATAAATATTAATAATAGGGAATTCTAGGGTGACTCAGTCAGTTAAGCACCTGCCTTTGGATCAGGTCATGATCCCAGGGTCTTGGGGATCAAGTCCAGCATTAGGCTTCTTGCTCAGCAGGGAGTCTGCTTCTCCCTCTGCCTACTGCTCCCCTGCTTATGTTCGCTCTCTCTCTGACAAATAAATAAAATCTTTAAAAATATATATAAGTTGAATGTAATTATATAAAAAAGGAAATAATGATTTAATCACTTTAATTAAAAAAAATCTATGTTTTGATAAAATATTAAAAGTCCACAATTTTATATCTACAAATTGGTCTATCACCGAAGTGAATAATAACATTACATTTTAGTTTTGAGCCATAAATTCTGCAAACTTGTCAAAAGCTTTGTCAAAATCTTCATAGATTAATGTTTAATAAATAGCATAGGTAAATTATTCCATTTTTCATTAATGATTGATAAAATATTTTTACTTTTTTATTTTCAAAAGGTTTCCACTCAATGTGACAATTATGCAAAAGAAATTCTTAAATATAATAATTAGTTTGTTATAAGTTGAGAGTAATTCCTTCAATGCCAATGCAATGTCCTTTATTTACTGATGATATATGGATTTTGTGATCAGGGAAAGAGTATTTTCTTTGGATGAAAACATAAATATGTCTGAATAGGATGTAAAAATTATTTTTTATCTATCTCCATCTATGCATATACTTACCTGTGTGCATATGTATGTGTATATATATGTATATATGTGTTTTCATATCTATTATAAAACTCTTCCATTTTGTAAGAAGATAGATATTGTTCAAATGTCTTAACATCAGGGATTTTAGGATATGCTTTCCAACAAGTTTTAAAGTGATTTATTAAGCTGGACATGCCAACTTTTGTCTCATTATCGATCAGCTAATAAAATAAATAATTTTTCTAGGTGTCCCAGTTGGTTAAGCATCTGACTCTTGATTTTGGCTCAGGTCATGATCCTCAGGGTGGTGAGATCAAGCCCCACATTGGGCTCCCTGTTCAGTGGGGAGTCTGCTTGAGATTCTTTCTCTGTCCATATGCCCGACTCCTGTTCTCTCTCTCTCAAATAAATGAATACATCTAAAAAAAAAATAAATGATTTTTTAGTTTCTAGACAACTTACATAAATTCTCAACAATTTTCCACCATATAGGAAGTATATAAAGACTATAAAACTATCAAATTAAAAAAAATCAAATTGACATGAGTTGACTTCCTTCCTTTGTACTTTTCTCATTCTCAACTGCATAACAATATTTACTATAGTATCATCCATTTATTTTAACTAGTTTAACTCTCAGTCACCTGGAACAAATCTTGACCAAGTAGTGACATTATAAATCATAATATATTAAAATTTCATTTATCATATCTTCTTCATCAAAGTTTTAGTCTTGATCTTTGCAAGCATCTCTTTATCATCGTTATCATTAGTGTTGACTCTTGATATAATACCTTCTCTTCAAAATTATCAATATTTAATGTCTTCCTTTACCTGGATAATTAAAATACTATTTTGTTTCTTTTATGGGTTCTTTAGAGGTACAAGCCTGAATTTCCTACAAATTTTCAGAACTATGTGCAATATTTCATATATTATTCTTTTTAGACTAGATTCAGACAATGATTCAATTACTCCCACTGCTGACTTTTTTTCCTTGTGCTCCACTACAATGGTATCATTTCATGTTGGTAAGGTACTTCACTTCAAAATTCTTTACAGAACTTAGAATAGTTATAGACCAATTACAGGTTTCACAGTAATGTAGCAGATGACTTGAGGCTTTTCCAAATTTCTGGAGGGAGAAAGCCAAAATCCAAAAACCATGTAGTTGAAAGTTTTATACTAAGTGAACATCATAAACTTTGTTACAGTTTGACTTAATAATTTGTTCAAATTACTTTTTATAACTTAATAAGTGCATTTTCTTAAAATAAAAACATAAAATGTTTAAATTGAGTAACAATGGAATTGCTCCACTAGTGTGACATTTTATTTATGACTTATTTTTGTAGTAAAATCAATTTTTATAATATTAATAAAAATCAATAAATTATATGTGACCTAATTTGAACTTATGGAACAAAAATTATGCACTTTGGAATCCATTTGTTATTTCATTCTATTGAGGTTTAAGGTAAACACAAAACTTATAGCAGTCACATAGAATGACAAAATAGGCAAAATTGAGTTCTATTTCTTTATCTATACATTCATTGTGCTGTCACTGTTTATGCTATATCTACCTTTGAAAAACAGTAATATGTGGTACTACATTGATTCTCGGAGACACACACTAAACCTGATGATATTTAGAGATCAATATATTTAGAAAAGAATGACTATATCTGAGTCTACTTTTGTGAGGGGCTTACTGTATAACTGAGAGTTCTCTGAACTAACTTCCATATAGTATATAATTTATTTAATAAAGGACACATAATAAAATAGGACCATATATATATATATATATATATATTTAACTTGATGTAACCACAAAATATTTTGAACTTTAACAAATGATTCTCTAATGGAAGAGTGTTTTACTACTGATATTGTCTAAAGTTACTGGATCATGGTGGTAATATAAATTTAGAACAATATTTTATTTTATTATTTTGTAAAATATGTAAAGTCATGTACCCCCCTTATTGTCTGCTCTCAGGCAGAATGCTGCATCTTT
Organism: Mustela nivalis; assembly: GCF_964662115.1. Taxonomy (NCBI): domain Eukaryota; kingdom Metazoa; phylum Chordata; class Mammalia; order Carnivora; family Mustelidae; genus Mustela; species Mustela nivalis. The sequence goes on from NC_139026.1 coordinate 31,578,338, forward strand.
GTTGTCCATCATGGAAAAGTGACACTAGTTAGGGTTTTCTTTAATAATCAGTGCTTTGACAAACCTAGTATACATTGACTTCTTATTTCTCATTATAGAAAGCATATAAGACTGACTTTAGAGAGTTAGAAAAACCAAGTGTGTGAGTCAGAAAGTATGAAAGAAAAAAAATAGTATCCAGATTTGCTTACCAATTTAAGGAGCAACTTAGGTAGACTAATTTAGGAAGCATGTTTGGGTATCCTGAAATTAGCCCATCTTTTCTTGTAGGATCCGGAAGAAGCAAAGGAAGAAATAAAATACTGAGAGAATGTTACTTGATTGCTATAAGAAGATATAGAACAAATATATTTATCTTATCCCTAGAAATTTCAAAATTTATGGAATGACAATGCTTTGAGATCATATGGCAGAGATAGTGGTCACAAGTATAGCTTGAGGTAGAAATTTTTTTGCCTGAGAAACAGAAGAAAGTTGGCTTCCTTCCTTCCTTTCTTCCTTCCTTTCTCTCTCTCTCTCTGTCTGCCTCTCTCTTTTTTTCAAGAAAGTTGGTTTCTTAAGCCTAAGCAATTCCATGATAAGACATAATGGTGGCAATCCTCATTTTGCCTACATTTGATTAGGAAATTTGGTTCTTTCTCTTGTGACTAAAGTAATTCAAATGATGATTACCATGTAGAATGCCTGGCACCTCATAACCATTCAGAAGTGGTAACCATCCATGCTATAATAATAATTATGATTATTAACTTTCAACATATTCTATGTCATATTAAGACATTCATTTGATTTAATCAGCTTAAACTCTGATGCCATTTACATCATAATTATTTTTACAAACAACTTATTCTTAGCAGTATTTCTCATTTTCAGGTCTGTTGATTAATTGAACAGAAATATCTGATCAGATCTTTTTCTATATCACCTTCTTCATTTGCTCATTCTTCATTTGAATGCAGAAAGAAGTATATGATATATGCCTAAGTAGAGCTACCATATTTTTTACTTTGTTCATGCTTTTTTGTTGTTGTTGCTGTTGTTGTTGTTGTTGATTCTTTTCTTAAGTCTTGTACCGCTTCAAAGTCTTCCAGCACTCTATCTGTCCCTGCCATAGAAAATGAAAGTTAAGCTATGAATTTGGGAGTTTGCCATCCTTACCTATGAAAACGATTTCTTAGAGCCATTGCTAGGAAGTAATGCTATGAAAATGGTATGTATAAAAACATATGTTTTTAAATGGTATGTATAAAAATATGTTTTTATACGTGTTACAAGATTGTAGCTTCAAAATAGATGCTATTTAGAGGTTAAAATATTCAGAGGGTTGTGCTCTCTTCGGCAGCACATATACAATATATTCAGAGGGTCAATGAATACCTATTATTTCATAATTATTGATAATATGTATAAGTGAGCCAAATAATTTCTTCACTTACATATTTGACTTATTCTTACTCTTCCATTCCTTTTAGGATTTACTTTTGAATCCTAAGTTAAGGAAAATGTATGAAATTATCCATGATAAACTTCTTCAGTTGTAGCATATGCCTTAATTGAATACACCTAGAAGAGTAGGCTAGCATACAAGAGGAAAGTTAAATTTTTAGATAACTCACAGTTCAGGTTTTCTACACCGTAGACTTCATGAAGTTTGTTTTAGTTCCATACATAGATCATGCTCTTTCTCACTTCCAGACTTCAACCTTTGTAGTCCCTTCAATTCTGTAGACCCTTCTTCCCTACTTTTGATTTTGAAGTACATTAGAAATTTACTTTCTCTTGAATGTCTTCTAGAGCTCTTTGGTTATTATTACCCCTTATTTTATGCTTTTGTTTTACCCTGAACTTTTCTGTTTGTTCAATTGTTTTTTAATTGTCCGGTTCACATCTGAGAACCTAAAGCACTACGAAGTCTGAAGTTGTGCATCTGTCAGTATTTGTTGAACATATATTTAAATGAATGAGTAACAATAGAGCACACATATTGAGTGTGATGACAGTTGTATAATCATGGGGTTCTGGCAGGTTGCAAAAGAAAACAAAGCTCAAATAACTAATAGTGGCAATGAGTAAAGCCATGATAAGAAACCAGGTTTTCTCGTTTTTAGTCCAATTCCTATTCTACCACAGTACATTGCCCTAATTAATCATGCTCCTCTGACTATATAAGTTATGGTAAAGAAAAAGAAAAAAAAAGTGAGTTTTAATAAGACATTTGCCTAAAATCTACATTTTTTTTTTACTGATTTTAGTAATTCAGGTGAATTAAACTTGCTCCAGAATTTGTAATTTATTTTTTCTTCTTTGCATCTCTAAAGAGCAAGGATTCTATCAGTGAATAATGAATCACAACAGCTGGACTTTTATTGCTGAGCAGATATATATAGTGCTATAAATAAATCAATATTTTTATTTGTGTGCTATGGCCAGAGTATTTTTTTCTCTGTTAAATTAAGCCTTAATGAAATTTGTAAGCTATCTTGGACTTCAATAAAAAGTTCATCAGCAGACTACAAAGGTATTCCTTTGTGAGGTATCAAAATGGAAAAATAGTGATGGTAGATAGCCTACTTTGTAGAAGGAAAAACACCTAGATTTTAAAGACTCAATTTGATCTCACTCTGATTACGCTTCCAGAAAATTTCTGAGGAGAAGAGTAGAATAATCCATTGTTAAGAGAGACAGTAAGGTTGTAAGAGCAGTAGAGAAATAATGCAACAACCCATCAAAGAGAAAGAAAGGGAAGCATCTTCTCTTAGGTTGGGTACACTTATGCTACCTAATGAGTGCTTCCTTTAAATCTCCAACATCTCTCATAAAAAGGAAATAAAAATACTATAAATCAAAAGAAAAAGGTCAGAAAGGGCATTTCTTATTTATTCTTCTTTTCATCTTCTAAATTCTTCCTTGGAAAGGAAATATGTAAAAGAATTTCATAAATGTTCTTCTTACAGGTTATTTAGCACATTTTAAAGATATTCATTTCAGAAAGGATCACTAATAGACAATTATTTTTCCCTTATTACCCTCCAGTTGAAATTTATTTTGTATGTAGTACATGTTATTTTATATTATTAGAATAACAGAAAAATCCAAGTATGGTGTGCTTCTGCACTACTTAAATTTCTCCATCAGTCACTTGATTACATACCTAAGTCATGTTCATTTGATTACTATAAGTCTTATATGTTTCATTTTACAGACAAAAATGAAAACAGGATTAAAATCTTTGTACAATTCCTTTTTTTCTTTCATTTAAAAATATAGAAAATTTTGTTAACGGTTTCTAGGCAGAAAACAGATGTTATTTACAAAGGAGCCGATATTAGGCTCATTTCATGCTTTTTTCCTCTACAACTATTTTAATAAAAGGCAGTGGCATAATTTCTAGAGTCTGTGGGAAAAATTTTTTTAATTAACATATAATGTATTATTTGTTTCAGGGGTACAGGTATGTGATTCATCAGCTTTACACAATTCACAACACTCATCATAGCACACCCCAGTGATCATCATCCAGCCACCCCAACCCTCTAAAGTCTCCTTCCCTTCAGCAACCCCTCAGTTTGTTTCCTGAGGTTAAGGGTCTCTTATGGTTTGTCTCCCTCTCTGGTTTCATCTTGTTTCATGTTTCATTTTTCCCTCCCTTAGCCTATGATCCTCTGTCTTATTTCTCAAATTCCTCTTATCAGTGAGATGATATGATAATTGTCTTTCTCTGATTGACGTATTTCGCTCAGCAAAATATCCTCAATCCTCTACTTCCATCCATGTCATTGCAGATGGCAAGATTCCCTTTTTTGATGGCTCTATAGTGTTCCATTGTGTGTGTGTGTGTGTGTGTGTGTGTGTGTGTGTAAAATATATACCACTGCTTCTTTACCCATTCATTTGTTGATGGACATCTTGGTTCTTTCCATAGTTTGGCTATTGTGGACATTGCTGCTATAAACATTGGGGTGCATGTGCCCCTTCAGATAAGTACATTTGTATCTTTAGAGTAAATACTCAGTAGTGCAATTGCTGGGTTATTGGATAGCTCTATTTTCAACTTTTTGAGGAACCTCCTTACTGTTTTCTAAAGTGACTACAACAGCCTGCATTCCCATCAACAGTGTAGGACGTTTCTATGGGAAAATATTTGTTCCCCGACATTTATATAACTAGTTCTACTTTGTTTGAAAGAATGGGATGGACTTATACTGGTAACAACCACAAAATTGACAGAATTCTAATTGAACACTATATATTTCTGATTTAAATTAATTTTAATGGTGATTAGATTGTAATTAAATCATTCAGTTTTTAAAAGAGAAACAATAAAAATTGATCATAATAAAAGCAAACTAACTATATAAAAATGACAAATAAACTTCTGGAAATGTTATTTTTCAGAAAATTTAGTGTTCTGTTTTTTAAATTTACCTTAACCATTGGAGCAAATTAACAGCATGAATCGAGTTTGTTTCTAAGACTTGAATTGCTTTTTACTAGATCCCTAAGGAACTCAAGCTTTCAGTCTGAAAAAGTGTGTGCCATGTGTGTTGTAGCCACATTCCCACTAAGGTAGGAAAAAATAGTTTTTAAGGTAGCGTGGAGAAAACACTTGGTTATCCACAATGTCTTTCCTGTCTATGGTGAAGGCAAGGTGAGTGTTCTGCTGGTGGTTTGGTTCTTTTTGTCATCTGAAACATTATGAACTTCTGTCAGAGTCTGATTATCTTAGTCCACTTTCCTGCCCTCTTCCATCATCTTTTACAGGTGAATGGCAATATTAAACTGAATTTATTTCTTCAAAATACTTGTAATTATATACTCTATTCCAGGCATATTGAATATTAATGAGAACTACTTTGCTCTTTCCTAGATAAAGAAACATTATCAAATAAATAATTACATGTAACAACTGAATATTTTAATAAGAGCTACCCTATAAAGGATATAGGAGGGAAATAGAATTTAAAATAGCATGGTGAAAAGGGGAGATAGAATCTATAGCTCTTGTTAATTACATAGATCTATCAAAGTTTAAAGTGAAGTAGAGCAGAAAAGAAAAATAGGTCTAGCCAGTGGGAGAACATTTTCCTAACAGGAAAACTGGGAAAAGCTATATTTAATTCTACATTTGTATTGTATTTTTTTTTTAATATTTGAAAGAAAGTGGTGCCCAAATAAACATGGCATTGGATTTAACATTGTTTGAACCCTGACCTCCTCTTATTATAGACGACTTTTATTACCCTCTGACAAAATCCCCTTTTTACGCTAAAGATAAATATGTCAGTTTTACTAAAATTGCTATGAGTTTGTGTCAGAGTTTAATGTACCAAAAAAGATTATTCATCATATAACATGTACTGGATCTTGACCAAAATCATTTCAGAAGGCCTTTCTAATTTGACAAATTAAAACTGTTATAAGTGAAATTCCTAGAGGTAACAACACTCTCCAGGAGTGTGTAATTTTTATGTGTGTTATAAAGAGAAGCTCTGCAATGGGGCGCCTGGGTGGCTCAGTCTGTTAAGCATTTGACTCTTAATTTTTGCTCAGATTGCGATCTTAGGGTTGTGGGGTCGGGCTCCATGTTGAGCTCTATGGTGGGCACACTATTATGGTGAAGAAAATATGATAATCAAGGTTATGGTGATGCATAAAAGGGTTTTACAGTTCAAAGGTTGTAAAAATGGAAAGGTGATTTCTTTATTAAATACATCAAAGTTCCCCAGAAAACACTTTTTTCTCACTTGGGAATAGGTGAAAGTCACTGTTATTGCTATAATGATGGCCCTCATTAGTTATAAGGTATCCTGACCTCCATTAAAGTATTTATTTTGAACAGTGAGAATATAGTATTTACTAGGTCCTATTTAAAACCCTGGAAATTTGTTCAGAGCCCATAGAATATAATCGCTAGTGGCTATGACCCCCGAATCAGGCTGAGTATGAATGCTGTTTTGCCACTAGTGAACTTTGTAATCTTAGCCAAATTATTGGGTATCTTGGAGCATAATCTGTAAGGGGGGATGTGATATGTTTGATAATATATGTAGAGCTTAGCAGTATCTGTCAGAGAGGCAGAGTCAGTAAATTAACCATAACTGTTAGTGTTATTTTTTGTCATTGATGTCATTATTATTAAAGTTTTTCAAGGACAAAACATCTAGACTTGAAAATGACCTTCTCTGAAACTTTAGGAAGTCATATATCTTCTAGGCTTAACAACTAATAAATCACATTAAAATTAATTAAATTCTTTCAAGTAACAACTGCTTATCTCACTGAATTCCAAAGAGTAACTTATAACTTGGTACTATACAACTTAAATGTGAAATATTTTCCGAGTTTCAAGTGGATAATGGAGAAAGAGAAGATTTTAGAACGTTTTATAGATCCCTAGGGATTTTATTTGAAGAAATAATTAATTCAATATTCACTTAACTATGTCCAGAACTTAAAGTACTTTGATCATTCTTGGACTTAATGAGGGCTCATTTTGCTGTACTACATTCAACCATATTATAAAGTAGAATATCTTTTAATTTCCAATTAGACAATAGTACAGATAATTACCCCTTAAAAGCTTATATGGATACAGAATATGAATATTTGATTCTAACTCCTAAGTATTCAAATCAAATTTTATTATATGTAGAATAGTCATTTATAAATAAATTAGACACAGCACTTTTTTCATGTAAATGTTATGTCTTCCCCAGTTGATGTTTATTGTGCTTGAGACTGCTTTCTTGAAATGAGAATATATAACTTTATTTTCAAAAGGAATGTGTTCTCAATGTCATTTTTTTCTTTGTGGAAAGTTCTATGCATTTATTTCCTATGCTAGCAAAGATGATATTAGATAAGAGAGTTGAAATGTAAACTCGTATCTAAAATGAAGTTTGGATTTTTTAATTAAAATTTGAGATTTCTTTGTTTACAAATAAGGACAAGGAGATAAGGGGATCTGTTAAATAAAAATTATTCTAGGAAAGGTTTTTGTCCCTCAAATATTTTACTTCATACTAACTTCATAAAAACTGGTGTTAATAGTTTCAAAGATTTTATTTATTTATTTGACAGACAGAGACCACAAGTAAGCAGAGAGGCAGGCAGAGAGAGAGGAGGAAGCAGGCTCCCTGCTGAGCAGAGAGCCCGATGTGGGGCTTGATCCCAGGACGCTGGGATCATGACCCGAGCCGAAGGCAGAGGCTTTAACCCACTGAGCCACCCAGGCGCCCCAATAGTTTCATATTTGTTAGCAAATATTAGTGATTTTCTACTATGAACAACCTAATAAAGATTAAGAGAAGGAGACTCTATTTCATCACATCCATATTAAATCATCCATCTCTAGGTGTACATGGTCTACATAAGACTGAAGTGAGGACTGGAGAATTTTTTTCTTATTTATTATTTTTTTTATTGTGCTATGTTAATCACCTTACTGTACATCATTAGTTTTTGATGTGGTGTTCCATGATTCATTGTTTGCATATAACACCCAGTGCTCCATGCAATCCGTGCCCTCCTTAATACCCATTACCAGGCTCACCCCCCCACACCCTTCTAAAACCCTCATGTTTTTTTTTTTTCTGGAGTCCATAGTCTCTCATGGTTCATTTCCCACTCCAATTCCTCCCACAGACGCCTTCATTTTTCCCTTCCTTCTCCTAGTGTCCTCCATGCTATTCCTTGTACCACAAATAAGTGAAAACATATGTTGATTGACTTTCTTATTTCACTTAGCATAATTGCTTCCAGTTTCATCCATGTTGATGCAAACGTTGGGTGTTCATCCTTTCTGATGCCTGAGAAATATTCTGCTCTGTATATGGATGACATCTTCTTTATCCACTCATCCCTTGAAGAGCATCTTGACTCTTCCCAGAGTTTGGCTGTTGTGGACATTGCTACTATGAACACTGGGGTGGATATGGCCCTTCTTTTCACTACATCTGTATCTTTGGAGTAAATACCCAGTAGTGCAATTGCTAGGTCATAGGGTAACTCTATTTTTAATTTTTTGAGGAGCCTCCACACTGTTTTGCAAAGTGGCTGCACCAACTTACCTTCCCACCAACAGTGTAAGAGGGTTCCCCTTTCTCCACATCCTTTCCAACACTTGTTGTTTACTGTCCTGTTGATTTTGGCCATTCTAACTGGTAGAAGGTGGTACCTCAATGTGGTTTTGATTTGAATCTCCCTGATGCATAATGATGATGAACAGTTTTTCATGTGTCGGTTAAATATTTTCATGTCTTCTTTGGAGAAGTGTCTGTTCATGTCTTCTGCCCATTTTTTGACGTGATTATCTGTTTTATGTGTGTGTGTGAGTTTGAGAAGTTCGTTATAGATCTTGGATATCAGCCCTTTGACTGTAGTGTCATTTGTGGATATCTTCCCCCATTCCGTGGGTTGCCTCTTTGTTTCGTTGACTGTTTCCTTTGCTGTATGAGCATCTTTTAGAAAACAGATGCTGGTAGTGGTTGGATGTGGATTAGCAAGTACACAGTCACTGCAGGTGGACTGTTAGTTGGTACAACTACTTTGGAAAACTGAGCACACTTATCTTGAACCCAGCTGGAGATTCCAGTCATAGATATCTGACCCTGTGTGTGTGTGTGTGTGTGTGTGTGTATTTGTGATATATATATATGTATATATATATATACATATATATATATACACACATATATATATGTGCAAATGTTAGCATTTGTGTGTTCTAGCTCTAAATTTGAATAGCTCTTTTTTGACTTAGAGACCACCACATAGCTACTTTTATAAGGCTTTATTTTATCACATTTATTTTAACAGTACATATATATTTTCATATATTCTTTATATGTTTGCTACTTAAATTTTTTAAAAATTTTAAACACATCTGATAATTCTTTTGTACAGTAATATGTACTTGCTTACATATATATTGCATAAATACATAAATTTATATAAAGTATGCTTATTTATATACAGATCTAACATTTTAGTGATAAATTAATATATCAATATTTTCAAGTAAATTTTCAAGTGTATACTTCAACATAAATATACTTTGTATTAAATAGTACTTAAATATATACTTGTATATCAAATAAAATTAATGTATGAATTTATATAAAGATTCCATGACAGTTAATTTATACTTATTGAGTTGTATACTAAGTGCAAGGATTAGGTCTATATTGGTATATAGGCACATAGAGTTCAGTGTAAAATGCAATTCAAATAGAAAATGATTGCTTCAAAATTTATGAATTAAAAGAATTTATAAATTAAAAGAATAGCATATATTTAAAAGCACTTTTAACATGAATATTCATATTCATGTTAAAATTAACACAAATATTTATATTCATGTTGAAATTAACATATTAATATGAATATTAATAAACAGACCCATATAACTGTTATTTTCTTTAAGACATAGAAAGATGTCATTTTAATTTAAGAGATCTTAGAGTTTTAATTATATACATTTATTCCTTGTAGCTTTCACAATGAATATTATTATTCATACGTCATTTGTTACATCTAGTATTGAATCCTCTAGCACATTCATGTCTTTTTTTCTTTAGTGAAACAGTCTGAAACATGTAGGTTTAGCTAAAAATGCTCTATAAAATGAATGGATTTGGGGCTAGAAATCAGACACGGGCTGTAAAGGTATTACTAGAAATGGAAGAAGGATAAATCAGATGGACTAACACATTGTTTGAGGAAGCTGCTATGTGAACTCCCACAAAAAACATGTCACGCTGACTTTCATGAAAGAAGTAATCTGGGCTTTGTGGGTGACAGCTGTGGGCATGGATAGAGGAAACAATTTTCAAAATATTACATGTTCTACCAATAAAATTATTCTACAAGTGCTAAGAAATCCTTCTGGATATGGTAATGTGACTTGAATATGAAAAAATATTGAGCATGAGAATGAATGCATACAAATACCCACACAGTCCTTTGTTATTTTCTTAGACTGATATGTGGATAATAATTGCTAGAAAACATATATGCTATATGTCTGCAGTGCCATTTGAGAATACTTTAAAAATGTAGAGCTAAATGTCATTTCATTAGTGGAGGAAATAAGGCTTTCACTTTATCCTAGCTTCCTTCTGTGTGGCTGCCCCTCTCACAGTGGTGGCAGAATTGTGCCTCCAGTCAGCATGCATACTATAGTAATAGGATTGAGGGGACTGAATTTAGCATTTTGGTATCATTGTCAATATTTTTTGGTTGTGAAAATTTACCAAATTGCTATAAAAGATGTTTAATAGGGCATATTTTCATGGGTGCAGTTTGTTTAAAGAAGATTTGAAACACAGCATATTTCTGCAATGCCGTGGATTCTGTTTAGTAGTGCTACACACTGTACCTCATACTCCTCAGTGTTTCTCTAAGCTGTTAGAAGCCCTGCTAGCAAAAGCTAATCATTGCATCCTGCATGTACCCGCCAAGTGGGGAAGAACAATCTAGCCTTTTCTCATAAGAGGTAGAAAAACGTTTCTGAAAGGCAGAATCAAGCACAGAAACAGTATTCATTAGTCTTTCCTTGCAACATACACTTTTAAAATGGTCATAATTAAAGTGTAGTTCAAGGGACAAAGTTTTATAATTTACAAACTATGGTGGTGTGGGATATAAGTATTTGATGCACCTAAGTATATTCTAAGAACAATAAGTGAACCAGACTGCAAAAGAAGCAATATTTTTTTTTAGCACTGGAGGTATTGTTGACAAAATGCACAAAAGCACACACACACACACACACACACAATAGTAACAACTAATTTGAAAAGAGACTGATGATTTAAAATATAACCTAAATTTACTATGAAAAACTAGATGAAAATTTCTTTTCAGAAACTTGAACTGTAACTGATGAAAACAAAATTTGATATTAATTTTAATATCTGTGAGAGGCTTTTTTTTAACCCTTAAATAAATATTACCTGTTTAGAATTCCTTTTTTTACATATAAACTAGAGAATATCATTGAAGTCATAAGCCAAATTCAATATATCACAGTTATATATGTATTTGTGTGTGTATATACGAATGCACCCCTTTATGTGCACACAGGATATACAGGCTATATTGTACCTATACAAGTAACATATAATTCTATATAATGCAAGCTCTTTTTAGTAAAACCTAGTACTTACCGGAAACAAAATAATTTCCAGTGTATTCTTAAAATCGTTCAAGTAGTTTCATACTCTTGCAACCTGGGAAAAAAATCCCTTTATATATGTGAGATTATAATCATATTAAAGCAAACTTAATATACTTACATATATTTTACCAAAAACATCACATGCAATATATTGATTTTTTTAATAAAAAAAAATTCTTTTTTGAAACAACACAATATCAAAATTTGAACGAGAACTCTGGTGAAATTGTGAAAAAATAAACTTCTAAAATATTTTTATGTAAATGATGAAGGTAGTGCTTAATGGATTGTTACTAAAAATTAGGGCATTCAGAAATGTGATTTGAAAAGTTGTATGAGATGTGTGATTAAAAAACTCTGATATTCAGCCATGAGTAGTATGCTAATTAAACTGCATAATCAAGTAATGTCAAGGATTTAAAGATTATTATACAGCTGCTTCAGAATAAGTGTGGAAGATGAGTGAGGATAAGTTACTTTTTAACTCCTTTAAACCTTATATATATTCAAGCTGGAGGTGATAAGGAGGGGCATAAGAAGAAATTCCTGCAAGCTAGCCCGTCTTCCCACTTGGAAACTTCTCTTTCCACTTTAATTCAGCCTTATCATTTCAATCTATTTTTATTTGTTTTCTCTAGTGCATATCTATTATTTCACTAAATTTTGTCATTGGCAATTACTCCTTGTTTCAAAGTCCAAAAAATATGATTACTTCAGTGCACTAGCTCTCCATCCACTTGAATCCAAACAGGCCACCAGCAGACCCTCAGCACAAAATTTCTTTACATTCATAGTTTGCAACAGAATAAAAACAAGATGCATGGGATTCTATTTGAGTGAAGTCATCTTTTTCCACTTGCTTTAAATGTTATAGCGAATTTTCTTTTTTATTTAGGGTGTGGTGATCCGAATTTATTAGTGAGAATATTACCTTTTAAAATACAAAGCAAGATTTCTGTATTATTTGAAACTGTGAAAACGTCAGTTACATTTTGCCTTAGCCACTCAAGGATTAAACATTTTTGTTCCAAAAATGTTATGTACGTTCATGGAAAGATAGATTGCTTACAAGGTCCATACCACCTCCATATTTCTTCCCCAGAATGACTGAATGCTAAACATTAATTGTAAACAAAGAAGTCCTGCAATTTAAGAAGACCAGTATTTGATGATGATGAGACAAACATTTGCATACACTGAACTGTAAGCTCTGGGTGAGCAAGGGGCCATTTCTGTTATATTTCAGTCATATTTAATGCTGCAACCTCTGTGCATAACCTAATACATAGAGTGTACCTGTCACTCAATAAATATTTGTCATATGGAGTGATAAATAGTAGTATAAGGAATGTTACTTTGGTGACAGTAACATTTCTTGAGAACTTTGGGTGTGCCACTATTTCTATTTTTCATCATTATTATCAATCATGATGATAGCAAATAATATTAATATCTCAAAGTATTTTAACAAATAGTATACACTGACCATATACTGTGTGAGGGCTTCTTGTTGCAGACTGATTCTGGATATTTCTTTGCATAGACTTATGTGCAAAACAGGCATGTCTGTATTTCCTTAAAATTGCCTTTTTTTTTTTTTGCATCTTATTTAATTTGTTTAGCAGGTATTTAAAGTATGTATTTGTAATTGCATATGAATGAAGAGTTTTAAACAGGACAATATTTTTTAAATGAGTGAACTTATTTTGACAACTTTTTTTTCAACAGACTAATGCCCATTTTACTTTATAGGCTATTACGTTAACATGAGAAAATAAAACAGAAAAAAAATGGTTTACCATTAAACAATGTTCCAATGCATAGAAAATATCAAATATAAGTTCATTGTAAATTTAAATCACATTCATAGAATTGAAACCATCTCTTCTCCTTTATTGTTATTTTACACCTTTTATCCATTTGTTTTGTATTTCATACTTCAAAAAATCTCATGAAAGGCGATGTTACTCCAGTGTTGCATTCTAGCAACTATTTTAAAATCTGAAATGTGAAACCTGTATTTAATGATCAGAGATTTAAAAAAGAAACAGGAAGGATTTCTGGTTTCAGCTTCAACTTAGAACTTGAAAGTTGTCACTCCTGTCCTTACAACAACAACAGAATGAAAATGAAGTTGTTTTGAATTCATCCGATAAATGAGGTTGCAGGGCAAATCACCACCCTAAAATCTGGGGAGAGAGTGAATGCTGAGAATCGGAGTCAAGGTCTATTTACCTGTAACAAATACCACGCTGGAACTGCAAGTATCAGGAATATTTAATTGGTAATTTTAATGTAGACTAATTAGTTTGAGAGTCGAAAACTCCTGGAACCATAGTCTTAGGAGACAGCTTTTGTGGGGTTTACCTTCAGGAATCCCACCAGTTTCTCATGGTACAGAATCAAGAAAGATCCTCTTGTGGCTATGGCAAGGATAGAGAAACATAAAACTTTATATTAAAAGCCTAATTGCTGGATTTCAGGAGACATAAACATCAGTGCTCACAAAGCAGATGACATGAAAATAATACATATTAAATATAGTAAAAACTGAGCAACCGATGTGTGAAGACTATATATAGTGGTCCATTTGAATCATGGCTCCCCAGTTCCTGCCTCCAGTCTCCTCCCTCTGATTTAAATATTCTGAGCTGGCTTCTAAGATGGCAGAGAAGTAGGGCGACCTGGGGCTTTCCTCATCCCTGAACAAAGCTGAATTGAGGTCAAATCACTTGGAACACCCAGGAAATCGATCTGAGGATTCAAAGAAGGATTTTTACTATTAGAGAGAGCAATGTGGCAGGTGCAAAGTGTGTGGAAGTGAAATGGGGAGAGAAAAGCTGCTAGGGGAGGGGAGGGAACCCTTTGGCAGGGAGAGAAAAGGGAGAGAGGGTTTGAGACAGTGTGGTGTAGGTTAGCACAAGAAACCTCTCAGATCACAGAATAGGGAGCAGGGGGAACCAAGTGCACAGGTTTTTTTTGTTTGTTTGTTTTGTTTTGTTTTGTTTTGTTTTGCAAACAATGAGAGTAACTCAAGGTCTGAGCTTTTGGAAGTCCACGACAACATTTCTGGGAGAATTGCTCTTGTGAGCTCCAGGAGAGAAGGACAGTTCTGGCCCAGGAGCGCACACAAAATGATGTAGTGATCTTAGAGGTTGCACTGGGAAAGATTGGTCCTCTTCCTGCAGTGCCTTTGGAAGAGGGCATATATTCTCTCCAAGGACAAAAGACACTGTAGGAGCTAGCAAATAGCCTTTTGCTGGTAGTGAACAAGTGTGTATAAAAAGGCTGGATAACCTAGTTTCTGCTTTTCCTGTTGCCAAAGTGCAGAATCCATGGACAGCACAGGCAGGGGACTGTTTTCCTGGGACAAAAAGTACTAGTCAGTGCAGTGAGCCAGTAACCCAGGGGAGGGAGCATATCCTAGAGGTGGTGAACATTAAGATTTTGAGTTTTGAATCCCAGCCATGCCAGAGAAGAACTCAAGATAGCTGGGCACCAGCTTCCTGAACATTGGGGAGTGTAAGATCCCATGCCCAGGAGAGAGTGGGGAGTCGCCATTTTATCCTGCTACCAACATGGTTGGATGTCAGAGAGCAACACAGAGGCCCCCAGTAGAGGTGGAAGCCGCTTACATCAAACCCAGCTCCCCTGTATTTGGCAAGTGCTTCCCGCCCCCCCTCCACTAGGGAAGGACTGACCCTGCGCCTGTGCAGCAGGTCTCTCCCCAGAGGAGCAACACAGGCAGCACTCTCCATGTACCAAGTATACTGATCAGGCTGTATTTTTGTTTTTCTTCCACTTTTTTTTTTTCCCCTTTAGGATAACCATTGTTTTTGTTTGTTTGTTTGTGAGTTTATTTTCTCATTCCCTTTATCTTTTTTTCCCCCTTGTTTTTGTTTTTGAACAGGCTTCATCTTTTTCCCTTTTCTTTCTTTTTTCCCCCTCTCTTTCTCTTTGGAATCAGGCTTATAGTTTTTTTTTATTGTTTGCATTTTTTATTCCTTTTCCTTTTCTCTTATTTTTGGATCAGGCTCCCTGCCCCCTTTCATTTTCTCTTTCTTTCTTCTTCCTTTCCTTTTCCTTTCCTTCTCTTTTACCCTTTCCTTTCTTTTCTCCCCTTCCTTCCTTATTTCTTTCCCTCCCATTCTTTTTTCAACAAACAAATCAAAGTACTCCTAGCTAAATGTCCAAACACTCGCCTCTGCAAGCAAGGAGGAACTCTGCAGAGTATGGGGCTCTGGGAAGGAGCAGCCAAAATGCAACAGCATACAGCATACACCAGAAATACATCCTGTAGTGCCAGGCCCCAGACAGTGTATGACCTCTTTTTAATATAGCATTACTCTGAGGTGCAGGAAAATAACAAGTTTCATAACACACAAAACATAGAAATTTAGTCAGGATGACAAGATGGAGGAATTCTCTGCAAAAGAAGGGTCAGGAAGATATCACAGCTAGGAACTTGCTCAAAACAGATATAAGCAATATATCTGAACAAGAATTTACATCAGTAATCATAAGACTACTAACTGGATTTGAAAAAAGCATAGAAGACACCAGAGAAACCCTTGATGCAGAAATAAAAGACCTATATACTAGTCAGGCTGAAATAAAAAAGATGATGTAGCTGAGATGCAACACAGACTGGATATAATCACTACAAGGATTGAGGAAGTAGAGGAGAGGATAGGTGATACAGAAGATAGAATTATGGAAAATAATGAAGCTGAAAAGAAAGGGAAAGGAAACTATTAGATAAGGAAGCTGGACTTAGGGAACTCAGTGATTACATAAAGCAAAATAATACTTGTATCATAGGTGTCCCAGAGCCAGAAGAGCAGGGAAAGGGCAGAAAGTTTATTTGAACAAATTAGTGCTGAGAACTTCCCTAATCTGGAGAAGGAAACAAACATTCAAGTCCAAGAGGCACAGAGAACTCCCCTCAAAATTAACAAAAAAGAGGTCAACACTACAATGTATTATGCTGGAGCTTGCAAATTACAAAGATTAAGATAAAATCCTGAAAGTTTATTGGGACAGAGGTCCTGAACCTCCAAAGGTAGACATACAAGGTTGGCAGCAGATGTGTCCACAGATACCTGCCAGGCCAGAAAGGACTGCCATGATATACTCAACATGCTGAATGGAAAAATATGCAGTCAAGAATACTTTATCCAGCAAGGCTGTCATTCAGAATAGAAGGAGAGATAAAAAGTTTCCAAGACAAACAAAAGATAAAGGAATTTGTGAACACTAAACCAGCCTTGCAAGAAATACTAAAGGGGACCCTTTGAGCAGAAAGAGAGTCCAAAAGTAACAGACTAGAAAGGAACAGAGACAATCTACAGGAACAGTGAATTTACAGGTAATAAAATAGCACTAAATTCATATCTTTCAATAATTGCTCTGAATGTAAATAGACTGAATTCTCTAGTCAAAAGACATAGGGTATCAGGATAGGTTAAAACAAACAAACAAACAAACAAACTTCCCCTGAAACAAGACCCATCAATATGCTCCTTATAAGAGACTTATTTTAGACACAATAGTACATTAAAAGGATTATTGATCATGACCAAGTGGGATATATTCCTGGACTATAGGGGTGGTTCAACATCTGCAAATCAATGTGATACATCACATTTATAAAAGAAAGGATAAGAGCCATATGATTCTCTCAATAGAGGAAACATATCTCAAAATCATGAAGGGCATATAGGAGAGACCCATAGTTAATATCATCCTCAATGAGGGAAAACTGAGAGCTTTTCCCCTAAGGTCAGGAATATGACTGGGAAGTCCACTCTCACCATTGTTGTTCAACGTGGGTCTAGAAATCCTAGCCTCCGCAATCAGACAGCAAAAGGAAATGAAAAGCATCAAATTTGGCAAAGAAGAAGTCAAACTTTTACTTTTCACAGGTGACATGATATCTTATATGTAGTAAACCTGAAAGACTGTGCCGATAAATTCCTACAACTGATGCAGGAATTCAGCAAAGTTGCAAGATATAAAATCAATGCATCAGTGCACAGAAATCTGTTGCATTTCTGTACACCAGCAATGAGGCAGCAGAAAGAAAATCAAGGAATCAGTACCATTTATAGTTGCACCAAAAACCTAGGGATCCATAAGATCCCTAGGAATAAACCTAACCAAAGGGTTAAAAGATCTGTAGACTGAAAACTGTAGAACACTTATGAAAGAAATTGAGGAAGACACAAAGAAATGGAAAAACATTCCATGCTCATGGATTGGAAGAACAAATATTGTTAAAATGTCTGTACCACCCAATGCAATATACACATTCAATGCAGTCCCTATCAAAATATCAGCAGCATTTTTCACAGAGTTGGAACAAATAATTCTGAAATTTGTAAAGAGCCAGAAAAGATCCTGAATAGCCAAAGTAATGTTAAAAAAGAAAACCAAAGCTCAAGGCATCACAATTCTGGACCTTAAGCTGTATTACAAAGGTATAATCATCAAGACAATATGGTATTGGCACAAAAATGGACACATGGATCAATGGAACAAAGTAGAGAACCCAGAAATGGACACTCAACTTCGTGGACAAATAATCTTCATCAAAGCAGAAAAGAATATCCAATGAAAAAAAGACAGTCTCTTCAACAAATGGTTTTAGGAAAATTAGACAGCCACATGGAGAATGAAACTGGACCACTTCCTTATACCATACAAAAAGATAAATCCAAAATAGATGAAAGACCTAAACATGAGACAGGAATCCATCAAAATCCTAGAGGATAACACAGGCTGCAACCTCTTTGACCTCAGTTACAGCAGCTTCTTGATAATATATCTCCAGAGGCAAGGGAAACAAAAGCAAATATGAACTATCGGGACTTCATCAAAATAAAAAAAACTTCTGCACAGCAAACAACCAATAAAACTAAAATGCAACCTACAAATTGGAGAGGATATTTGCAAATGACATATCAGATAAAGGTCTAGTATCCCAAATCTATAAAGAACTCTTCAAACTCAATACTCAAACAATAAAATTCTAGTAAAGAAATGGGCAGAAGACATAAATAGACATTTCTCCAAAGAAGACCTACAAATGGCTAATAGACACATGAAAAAATTCTCAACATCACTCGGCATTGGAGAAATACAGACCAAACCACAATGAGACATCACTTAACACTGGTCAGAATGACTAAAATTAATGACTCAGGAAATAATAGATGTTGGTGAGGATGTGGAGAATGGGGAACACTCCTACAGTGTTGGTGGAAATGCAAACTGGTACAGCCAGTCTGGAAAACAGTATAGAGGTTCCTCAAAAAGTGAAAATAGAACTATCCCATGACCTAGCAATTGCACTACTAGGTATTTACCCAAAAGATACAGAAATACTAATTTGAAGGGACAACTGCACCCCAATGTTTATTTCACCAGAAACGTCCACAATTGCCCAAATATGGGAAGAACTCAGATATACATCAGTGGATTAATGGATAAAGAAAATATGACACACACACAAACAAAAACTGAATATGGAATATTACTCAGCCATCAAAAATAATGAAATCTTGCTGTTTGCAATGATGTGGACAGAACTATGCTAAGCGAAATAAGTCACTCAGAGAATGACAAATACTATATGATTTCACTGATATGTGGAATTTAAGAAACAAAACAGATGAATGTAGGGGAAGGGAAAGAAAAAATATGATAAAAACAGAGAGAACAAACCATAAGAGACTCTTAACTCTCGGGAACAAACTGAGGATTGTTGGAGGGAAGGTGGGTGTCTGAATGGGACAATTGGATGAAGGGCATTAAGCGGGGGCACTTGATGTAATGAACACTCGGTGTTATATACAAACTCTGCCCTGAAACTAATGTTAACTAACTTGAATTTACATAATAAAATAAAAACAAAAGCCTAATTGCCATAGTTCCTATTACTGCATATATCTGGGTTTCAGCAAAATATTACAACACATCCTTTAAAAGTTAAGAAAAAAACATAGCCTGAAGAGACAAAGTATATATAGAAGAAAATGTACATGAACTTGGGTTCTTTAATGAGTTTTTATCTATAGCACCAAAGTGTAATCCATGGAAGAAAATTTGACAAGTTGTTCTTTATTAATATTAAATAAGTAAGACTGTTAAAAGAACAAAACTATAAGCCCTGCACTTGGAAATTACTTGCAAAACAAGTATCTGATAAAGAATTTGTATCCAGGGGCACCTGGGTGGCTCAGTGGGTTAAAGTCTCTGCCTTTGGTTCAGGCCATGATCCCAGGGTCCTGGGATAGAGCCCCACATCAGGCTCTCTGCTCAGCGGGGAGCCTGCTTCCCCCCACTCTCTCTGCCTGCCTCTCTGCCTACTTGTGATCTCTGTCTGTCAAATAAATAAATAAAATCTTAAAAGAAATTATTAAAAAAAAGAATTTGTATCCAAAAATCGTAAAAAAATACAACCCAAAAAACAAAGAAACAAAACCCCAATTCTTTAAAATCAACAATAAGAAAACATACAGCTCAGTTTGAAGATGGGCATAAGATTTGAACAGACTCTTCAACTAAGAAGATAGACAGATGGTGATCAAGCACATGGGAAGATGCTTAATATCATTTGTTATTAAGAAATTACAAATTAAAACAGGAATGAGGTACTACTACACACATATTATCACTAAAATCCTAAAAGTTTAACGGTACAAATTACTGGTGAAGATATAATCAACAGAACTTTTATTCATTGCTGGCAGGAATACAAATGATACAGACAGTTTGGAAGACCATTTTATAGTTTCTTACAAAGCTAAACATAATTTGACAAGATGATCCAGCAATTGTACTTCTAGGTATTTACCCAACTGATTTAAAAAATTGTATACCCATGGAAACTAGCATGTGGATCTTTATAGAAATTTTATTTTATAAATTTATAGAAGCTTTATATAAGCTTTATTTTATAATTTTATAATTATTTTGTAATTAATACAAAATGAAGCAACCATTGTGTGATTCAAAGCTATTGAATGGAAAGGCAAACTATGGGCACATCAATACAGTGGACTAATATTAAGTGGTAGAAAGAAGTGAGCTGTCAAAATATGAAAAGACATTGGTCAATCATAAATGCATTTTGCTAAATGAAAGATGACAATATGAGAAGGATACATGTATAATTCTAACAAAGTCAAAATTATAAGTTGTGGAAATATCCAAGGTTTCTTGGGTGTCAGAGGGAAGGAGAGATGAAGTGAGGGTTTTTTTTTTTTTTTTTTGACCAGGAAGCTATTTATAATCTTTAATGGTATATATGTGTCACTATATATTTGCTAAAACACATAGAAATATACAGACAGTTTGGAACCCTAATATATATGCAAATATATATATATATTGGAGGTCAGACATCCCAGGCTGGAATGTGAAAGGGATAGAAAATTTAACTCTATTGAAAATGCATGAAACAATCTCACTGAAAGAAGGGAGGAGGAAAAAGATGCTGACCTAATTAACTTTGGAGATGATTAGAGTCTGTACATGAGCACTGTACTTTAGATGATAAATTTGTTTCCATCGGGTATACACATTAACAACTCTGATACTACTGTACATATATAATGGATTTAAACAATTAAATCAATGGAATGCTGATGGTAGGTGTCAGGTTTATCAGGATCAGAGCTGGAGTTGACAGATAAGTGGAGGTCTGCTTACTTGGACAGGACAGGATGGAATAAGCCATGTGATTATGGGGTATAGGAGAAAGAATCCATATAAACTCATATGTAGCCTAGCATGGACACAGATTGTTACATAGAGAAATATTTAAAGGTATACACATACACCTGGGTATTACACATGTATATTTCCTTGCTCTATTAGCTGAAAGAGCTGAGAAGCAAAAATTTCTCAGTAACAATGGGCACCTTTAGCACCCAGATACTATTTTATAAACACAACCCTGAGATCATGACCTGAGGTAAAATCAAGAGTTGGGTGTTTAAGCAACTGATGGACACTGGTGCCCCGGTAAGATTTTAATAATCAAGAAATTAGATGAGGTGGTATATGGCAATCTGTAAAATTGTTAGTAAATGATGACTTGGTAGTGTGTTCATAGTTAAAATGTGTATTACTGAAGGACTGGTGGTTCCTATAGCCTAATTAGAGAACATAAACTTCTTGATAGTCACTCTTTTTCTTTTTATTGTATCATTTAAGATTGACTTGCTGATTACAAATTTGGTATATTTCATTAAACCAACTACATGCTTCATAGTAGACAATGGGCAAACTGCAAAATATTCTCTAGGGTTACAGGCATATCTACCTGTACAGCTTCTTAGAGATTAGCTTTTCACATTTGGGAACATCTGGATGATTTTCTAAAGTTCTTTTTATGTTGTTCATAGCCTGTTGAATTTGGGAAATATGCTAGAGAACTAGATGCATTTTACTAGTTTCTAAGTCTTTTGTGTGTTTTGCATGGCTATTTTTTAGAAATTGAATGAGACTTTACCTGATATACAATACTTTCTTCACTCCACTGTTGAAGAATAGGTTTGACCTAGCTCTTTCACAGTAGAATATAGCCTGCTATCATTATGAGGTAATTTTATTTTCTTATCAAGTTTGCTGCTCCACAATATATTTAATGACTACCAATCCCTGTTTTGAATTCTCAATTGCACTTTGTTTATAACTCTTTTATGTTATAGCATGTTTTTCCTTGTGTGTAGTTTTTTTGCCTGTTTGATTGAAGTTTTCCTATTGAATTGTTTCTAAAATCTTATAGGAATGGTTAGTATTTTTCTTCATTATTTTATTACCTGGAGTGCCTTGCACAGTGATTTAGCATAATTATTAAAATCTTTGTGTGGGTGCATAATACTATGTAAAGTAATTGATATTTCTAGGCTTTTTCCATAGATGAAGGTATAGTATGGTTTGATGAAATGAATACACACTAAAAATATTGGTTGTAGATTTTTGTCACTGACTTTGGGGAACACACCAAACAAGAGAATAAAGAAAAAAGGGTTGAAGTACATGATTTATAAAAATTTTTCCCCACAAATTTAAATGTATATGATTTTAAAACATCCCCCCCAAAAAATGTCATTGGAGCCAAAAGACATTCAAAAAAAAATTAGAAAATACTGTGAAATGGTTGTCCAGAAACTTTGCACTCAATATTTGGTTACAGGGGAGAATATATTGTTTTCATGATAATCACACTCAGCTTTCTTACCAATCTAAGGGAGGATCCAATAAAATTGCCTCTTGATATATAATTTTAACATTTTCTTTCCCACTCTCTATAATGATCCAAAACCTCTGCCTATTCCTAAGAATTCCTGCCCAGCATAATAAAATGAAATTATTATCTTACACTGGAAAAATATTTATAATTTTTCACCTCTGATTTTTTTTCATCAGAGGTCAGTAATGATTTAATATTTACTTTTGGGCTTTTTTTTTTTTACTGTGGTAAAATATATAGCATAAAATTTATCATTTTAACACTTTTTAAGTGTAACAGTTCAGCCATACTGTGCAATCATCACCACTATTCACATCTACAACTTTTTTCATCTTCCCAAGCTGAAACTCCTTACCCGTTAGAAAATAGCTCCTCATTCTTTCTCCTTCCAGTCCCTGACAATCACCACTCTATTTTCTGTCTCTATGAATTTGACTAATTTAAGTATAAGTACAATCATACAGAATTTGTCTTTTTGTGCCTGGCTTATTTTACTCAGCATAATGTCTTCAAGATTCATCCATATTGTAGTATGCGTCAGAATTTCCTTCCCTGTAAGACTGTATAATATCCCATTGCATATATATTCCATATTTTGTTTATATAGTCATCTTTAAATGGGAACTTGGGTTGCTTCCACCTTTGAACTATTGTGAATAATGCTGCTATGAACATGGTCCATACATATCTGTTTGAGCCCCTTTCAGTTCATTTGGGTATATACCCAGAAGTGAAATTCCTAGATCTTATAGTAATTTTATTTTTTATTTTTTGAGGATCTGCCATATTGTTTTTCATAGCACCTTCAGCATTTTATGTTCCTGCCAATAGTGCACTGGAGTTTGAATTTCTCCACATCCTCACCAACAATTTTTTTTTAAAAAAGGCTCCCACTAAGGGAGCCTTAGGCTCCCACTAAGCAGGGAGCCTAATGCAGGGCTCTAATCCCAGGGCCCTGGGGTCATGATCTAAGCCAAAGGCAAATGCTTAACTGACTGAGCCTCCCAGGTGCCCCCCCCCAACACTTGTTATTTTCAGTTTTTCTAATGATAGCCATCCTAATGAAGGGTTTCTTATTTGGTTTAGATTTGCATTTCTCTAATGATTAGTGATATTGAACATCTTTTCTATGCTTATGGACCATTTGCCTATCTTCCTTTGAGAAATGTTTAACCTTTGCCTATTTTTAAAAATTTTTTAAAGATTTTATTTATTTATTTGAGAGACAGTGAGAGAGAGCATGAGTGAGGAGAAGGTCAGAGGGAGAAGCAGACTCCCCATGGAGCTGGGAACCCAATGCAGGACTTGTTCCTGGGACTCCGGGATCATGACCTGAGCCGAAGGCAGTCGTCCAACCAACTGAGCCACCCAGGCATCCCAACCTTTGCCTATATTTTTTAATTGCACTGTTTGTTCTTTTTTTTGCGGGGGGGGGGGTGTTGAGTTCTAGGAGTTCTGTAAATGTTTTAATTATTACACCTTTATCTGATATAGGATTTTCATATATTTTCTACCATTCTGTGAATTGCCTTTTTTTTTTTTTAAAGATTTTATTTATTTATTTGTCAGAGAGAGAGTGAATGAGAGGGAGCACAGGCAGACAGAATGGCAGGCAGAGTCAGAGGGAGAAGCAGGCTCCCTGCGGAGCAAGGAGCCCGATGTGGGACTCGATCCCAGGACGCTGGGATCATGACCTGAGTCGAATGCAGCTGCTTAACCAACTGAGCCACCCAGGCGTCCCTGTGAATTGCCTTTTGATTCTGTAGATTGTATGTTTGCTCAGAATTTTTAAATTTTTAAATATTAAATTTGATGTCTGGTAGTTTCAGATGTCATATCCATTAAATCATTGCCTAATGCAATGTCATGAAACTTCCCTCTGTGTTCTTAGAGCTTTACAGTTGTAAGTTTTACATTTAACTCTTTGATCGATTTTGAGTGAATTCCTGGGTATAGTGTAAGTGTTCAACTTCATTCTTTTGCATGTGGACATGTAGTTCTCCCAGCACCATCTATCAAGAAGGCTATCCTTTCTTTTGAATGACGTTGGTACCATTGTCAAAAATCATTTCACCATAAGGGACACCTGAGTGGCACAGTCCATTAAGTGCCCAACTCTTAGTTTTGGGCTCAGGTCATGATCTCAGGGTCATTAGGTCCTGCTCAGCACTCAGGGCAGAGTCTGCTTGGGATTCTTTCTCTCCCTGTACCCCTCTCGCTCATCCTTGCTCTCCCTCTAAAATAAAATAAATCTTGAAAAAAATCATTTGACCATATATGCAATTTTTATACATATGTGTAATTTTTTTACTCTCTGTGCTTTTCTGTTATGCCTGTCTGTCTTTAGGCCAATACCACAGTGTTTTGATGACTGTGGCTTTGTGGTCAGTTTTGAAATTAGGATGATCAGCTCTACCATTTTGATTTCTTTCTTAAGATTGTTTTGGCTAAGGTCCTTTGAGTTTCAATAAGAATTTTAGAATGGATTTTTCTATATCTGCCAAAAAGTGTCTTTGGGATTTTGATAGGGATTTTACTGAATCTTCAGATAACATTGGGTGGTATTGACATCTTAACAATATTAAGTATTCCAATCCATGTACACAGAATGTCTTTCTATTGATTTGTGCCCTCTTTATTTTTTTGATAATATTTTATAATTTTTAGTGTTCAAGTCCTTCACTTCATTGGCTAAGTTTATTCCTAAGTTAAATATTTATTATATGTTTTTAATGTAAGTCTCTATTTCTTTTTAATTCTGTCATCTTAGAAAGATGTTCTATGTAAGTTGCTTTTTATTAAACTTCTCATAAATATTTCCTGTCTACTAGACTTATGTCTCTTTTATTTATAAGCAAGATGCTATTTCTATGTTTATTTTATTCTTAACTTTATCATTTTGCAGCTATCTCTCATGTTGTAAAGTTTGTCACCCTAATAATTTTTTTCTTTTTTTTTTTAAGATTTTATTTATTTATTTGACAGACAAAGATCACAAGTAGGCAGAGAGGCAGGCAGAGAGAGAGAGAGAGAGGAGGAAGCAAGCTCCCCACCAAGCAGAGAGCCCGATGTGGGGCTTGATCCCAGGACTCTGAGATCATGACCTGGGCCGAAGGCAGAGGTTTTAACCCACTGACCACCCATGTGCCACATCACCCTAATAATTTATTAAGGATAAATAAGTTATAAAAATTGAAAAATGTATAAATGTTGACCTGAGTTTTAATAAAATAAGCCACATTTTTGGACTCCTATATCTAATATCAAACTAAGAGAAAATAAATTATTTTATAAATCATATACAGTGACAAAGGAAGTAAATCTCCATTGTGATTATTGCTATTAAAAATAAATTTGAGGGGCGCCTGGGTGGCTCAGTGGGTTAAGCCGCTGCCTTCGGCTCGGGTCATGATCCCAGGGTCCTGGGATCGAGCCCTGTGTCCGGCTATCTGCTCAGCAGGGAGCCTGCTTCCTCCTCTCTTTCTCTGTCTGCCTCTCTGCCTACTTGTGATCTCTCACTGCCAAATAAATAAATAAAATCTTAAAAAAAAAAAAAAGAGCCAAAGCTGTTTAAAAAAATAAATAAATAAATAAAAATAAATAAATAAATTTGAATGATAAAAATTTTGCTATACATTCAGATTTTTAATATTTTAATTGAAATTATAACTGGGGAATAACAGTATTTTACAATAAAGCTTGCAGATAACCATGAGTTTAACAAAAAAAATAATTAAAAAGCCAAATTCTGTGTAGGTCTATATCACAACCATGTAATGAAAATCAAATGCGGTCCTTTCCCACAACTTAGTTTTTACATTGTTAATTGAAAAGAATAAGAAAATCAGTGTCCATCAGTTGAAGAATATTTTAGTGTATTTCTCCAGAAGTTAATAAGATGGTTTCAAGGGCACCTGGGTTGCTCAGTGGGTTCAGCCTCTGCCTTCAGCTCAGGTTATGATCCCAGGGTCCTGGGATCGAGTTCCGCATCGGGCTCTCTGCTCAGCAGGAAGTCTGTTTCTCCTCATCTCTCTCTGTCTGTCTCTCTGCCTACTTGTGATCTCTCTCTCTGTCAAA
Organism: Mustela nivalis; assembly: GCF_964662115.1. NCBI lineage: Eukaryota > Metazoa > Chordata > Mammalia > Carnivora > Mustelidae > Mustela > Mustela nivalis. The sequence goes on from NC_139026.1 coordinate 31,604,857, forward strand.
TAAATAAATAAAATCTTAAAAAAAAAAAGATGGTTTCAAGGTCTTTTTTTTTTCTTTTTTCTTAAGACAGTAAGTGACATTTAACTATACAGAACAAACTGATAGTTACCAGAAGCGAGGTGAGTGGGAGCACGGGTGAAATAGATGAAGGGAACTAGGAGGGCACTTGTGATGAGCACTGGGTTATGTATGGAAGTGTTGAACCACTATATTATACAGGTGAAACTCATATCACACTGTACGCTAACTGAAATTTAAATAAAATCTTTAAAAAAATGTAGTAAGTGGGGCACCTGAGTGGCTCAGTGGGTTAAGCCTCTGCCTTCGGCTCAGGTCATGATCCCAGGGTTCTGGGATCGAGCCCCACATCGGGCTCTCTGCACAGCGGGGAGCCTGCTTCTTCCTCTCTCTCTCTCTCTCTGTGTGTGTCAAATGAATAAATAAAATCTTTAAAAAAAAGTAGTAAGGAATTAGAAAAGGTGGAGGAAAGGGGAGGAGTGAAGCAAGCAACAGGTCAGAAAGAAGCAAGAGGAATAGATAAATATAGAAGAATGAATGAAGAGGGGAATAAAAAATAGGAAGAAAAACAGTAAAAGAGAGGAGTGGAAAAATAGAAATGGAAATATCAGGGGGAAAAAATAGAAGACAAGAGCATTGAGATGTACAGTATTTGCCGCAAACTTAAAATATATAAATCTACATAGATGTATAGAAAGTGAAAAGCAAGCATAAATTATTAAGGACAAAAGGAAGGGAGGGAGGGAGAAAGAAAAGGAGAGAGTCCAGGAGAGGAGAGGGGAGGGGGGGTAAGGAAGGAGGAGGAGTTTCCAAAAGGGAATATATATTTTACATGAGATTGACTTTATTGAAATGGTCACCAAACCATCACATAAGAGACAAACAATCTCAAAGAACAAAATTGACTATGTGAAGGAATTAAGATGGCTTCAAAGAGAAAATAATATTTAACGAAAATATTCCAAATTTAGGAAATCCATAAAAAGGAGATCTAGATAGTTGTAGTAAAAATCTCCAGGTAAAAGGGGCAGCATGTGTAGGGGTTTTAGAAGGAAAATCCAACCATGTGGTCAGTTTTTTTTTATGTCCTTAAGGTTGCAGTCTTGTCAGGGTAGATGTCAACTGAGAAAGCTCTGCAGTCAGATCTTATTAGAGATGGTCATCAAGAGGTTGTGACTTCTGACCCATGAGTGGACTTGGGTATGAAGTCACAGCCCTTCTGTGCTTGGAATAAACATTCTACACACCATTTCCACAGTGGGAGCTGCTTTCAAAGATGCAGCCTTGAGAGACTACTCAACTCAGTTAAAGCCTCTAGATTTACTTTTAAGCTTAGGGCAGGTGTGGAGATTTACTCATCTTACAGCCACCCAAGACAAACCACCAGATAAGTTCCCTTGCTTATTAAACTTGCTACCTACCCATCTGTTGTGGCCTGCTTCTTCTGTCTTTCCAGCTCCTCTGCTTATAAAGGCCAGTTTCAGACTTCATCCTAGATGTTCTTAAGATTTCAAACCAACACATGCAGATCATTTTAAAGATTTATGCATTATTCTTCAGGTGATGATGAGTCCATAAATTGTTATAAGCAGGAAAATAATATAACTATGCATAGTTTACATAGAATTGGCAGCTATATAATAGGTTTTGATGTAGTAAATCCCTTGAAACAGGGAAATGCAGTAAAAGGTTCTTGCCATTGTATAGGTAAGAGATGGTGAAAGCTAGAAATAATACCATGAAAGCTAGAAATAACAAAAGATTTTAAATAAGGTAGAATCAATAGATAATGATCTTGATATTAGAAGTAAAGCAAGAATGCATAAATAGTGTGACTACTAAGTGTCTGTCTTGGCAAACTAGGTATGTGGTGATGGTTTTTACTGACCAGTGTCACATGAGGAGTGATCTTTCTGAAATGCAAATATGATTATTTCTCACTCCAATTTAAGAGCCCTCAGAGACTCTCCATTCAAAGATAAAGTCCAAACTCCTTTATATATCATAAATGACTCATGATTTCTCCTGATACATCTTTTTTTTTTTTTTTTCTTTCATGCCCTTCATACCTCACTCTACACTTCAGCCATACTGAATTACTCTCACTTGTCCAAATGCAATGTGCATATTTCCCTTGGGGCTTTGTTCCCAGTGCCTGGAAATATTCTTTATCCTTTTAACCAGGCTTTACTTAGCCTTTTCTTAACTGTTACTTCCTATAAACAAACAAGTACTAATACCCCAAGAATAGGTATCACTCATATAAAATTGCATATGGTCCTGAATTTATCTTTGATATAGCGTTAGTAAAATTGGCTGTTTCTAAGTGAAGATCTACATCTGAAATTCTTAAAGTATGTGCTTTGTTCACTACTGTAAGTATTAATTATATTCACTGAGATGCTCAATACACATTTGTGCAATGCAGTTGGGTATTGGTTCAATCGTCAGCTATTAGAGATATTAACTTTTAACATTTTTCATTTGCTTTATGTATCTTCAGCCACCGTGGTCATTATAAAAACAGCAATTGAGAGTGATAAGTAGCTCTCCTCCTTCCCTTTTTCCCTTCCTTTCTTTTTCTTTCATGGTCTTTGAAGAATCGGCTAGATAACTAGAATTCCCCCCTGGAATAGTGAAGCTACTTCTTTTCTACTCCCTTGTGTTTTTTCCCCGGTGATAGCTGCAGTGTTGTCACTTCTGAAGAGAGAGAGAAGCTGGAGCATTTGCTCCAGTGTTTCCTTATGCCTCTCCCATTTCTTCGCCCCTCCACCTCCTGAATAAAGTGATCAGCTATAGGATGGATGGAAGAAAAATGGAAAATTTGAATTACTTTTTTCTTTTGGCTCTCAGGCCATCACATCAGATCATTTTTGCTTCCCTCACAATGTATGCACCTAAGTTTTGTCTCGGAAGCAGCAGTTTGTTTACACAAGAAATAACCAGACATAGAGCATTACAGAATGTCATGAGGAAAGTTATGGAAGGACAATATTGTAATTTTTTTAGCAGCATTTTAAAAGTACATGAGCTCATGCATTGTGATGGTCTTAATTGTCCTTTCTGATAATGTATAAATTGTTTTATATAGAAAATCCAAGTAAAAAAAAAATGGAGCTGAAAATTTTGATAACCCTTCTGTGTTTTGTATATTGCCAACACACCAGTAAAGTGTACTAAGTCTCATATTTAGAATATTGCTAAAATTCTAAAAGAACTACCTAGCTGAGCAGAAAAATATATTTTATCAGAATGTATCATTCCACTGAAACAGAATTCAAAAATGGCTTGTTTTTGTTTAGAAAGAATAATTTATGAAGTGTAGTTTAATTTGGAACATCTTATTTTCTTTAGGAGGGTATTTGAAGAGTCAATATTTACTTGTGTGGTCACATATTAGGATTCTGTATCCCCTTTTCTATTTGTATATACCTTCTGAATTTTCATTTATGTTGAAAATGACACATTTCTTTGTGAAACCGCATTAAAAGAAGTGACTATTGATAAAAAATAAAATTCTTCATATTAAGGTACATCTTAAAACAAAACCTTCTACATATAACACAGTGAAGTAAAATGGCTTTAGGACCTAAAGGAGACATGTTCTATACATAAATGATCTTTAAAACAGCAAAAGGGATATGATTTAATTTGTTAGCTGAAAACTTTAAGTGTTTCTCTCAGATAGAAATGTATATAGCACGATAGTATGGATTCTAGACAGTAGTTTGAAAGAAGGCAATAGTGAAAATGAATTTCATGCTAGTAGACACTTTAAAAACTAGATTTAGCAGCAGTCACATTAGCTTAGATAATGGGAGAATTTTTCTTCATTGAAAATGCTCTGTGTCGCTTAAGAAGAACTTACTGAGGCAGCCTGCCATCTAGCTTTTTCACAGAAAAACAGGCTTACAGACTGCAGATGAGAGAGTCTGGAGCAGAGACAATTTTAACTTAGCCATTCCTAATTTATCTCAAGCATTTTCAATTCATCTTCACTGCTCTATGCACACAGGAACACCAGATTGCCATCCCTGGGGAACAGAATGCAACCAGGGATCTGGAGAGCTGTCACATTCCAAGAAATATTTAAATTGTGCTGATTTTCTTCTGGAGAACTGAGCCCAGGGAATGAAACTCTCCATCAAGTCATAGCTTTGCGGGCAATAGATCAGAGGATATTGCCAGTTTTCTAATGGATTATTGTTATCGGGCAGGTTTTCTCTGAAGGTACGTATTTTCTCAATTCATTACCCTCTCCTATTTATCAGGTGATGATCTAATGAGCTGGAGATCCAAACCGGTAAAAAAGAGAAAGATGTTAAGTAGTCAGTATTGACTAAAGAATGACACTTTATTGCTGCATGTTTATAGGTGAATAATCCGACTCCTTTAGTAAAGATTAGCAGGGTGTAGTTGGAATTGCATTGTCAGCAAAAACAGGCAAAACCAAAACAAAACCGTGCTGCAAGCTGCATTATCATAAGTTCATATTAATTCTCTTGAGGATTTTTTGTAGCTGCAGCATATAATGAAGGGAAATACATACTTTGGAAACTCAGTTAACCTTATACATCTTAAAAATATTTTTACATAATCATGATGTTTCCTCCGTATATTCTCTGATACAAACTTTGTCTCAAATGCTGCTGTTAATTTTGGTGCCATTGATATTTATGGTATATAAATATATGTATGATAAAAGTATTTGATTTAAAGAAACTCCAGTGGGAGTCTTTATGAGAATATTATATTGGTGTACTTTTCTGGCTTTATAGGTCTTTACTTTTAAGTTTAAAAGAATCTTTCTAAAATTAATTGCTACATTTTTAGTAAAATATGCTTATCATAAAAATTTGTTATTCAACTTTGTTCTGTCAAGTGAAAAGCCCCAGTACATCTGTGAAGTACACAAAACTGTTTAGCAAAGTAAAACGTGGAAAGCTGGCAAACTTCTAAATATTAACTGAATTAATAAAAATGGAAAAAGACTCAACCTACCCTGAAATTTAGCTTATTGTACCTATGATATATTAGACCAGGCAGAGGGGTGGCTACTGTGCCTGTTACCTGAAAGTTAAAGGTATGTGTGTAGGAGGGTGTTTTGTGTTAGCAAGTGAGTGGGTGTGTAGGATAGAAAGCAAGCACACAGTAATCACAGTGAGCTTATGAAAACTGAAGAAATATTTTAAAATATGGTATTAGGGCTCTTGATGTTTTTAAGTGTTTTATTGTGTGCATAGGCTCAGCGAACCCTATCATGGTATCGATATTCTTCCATGTTAAAAATGACTATTAGAATAGGTAGAATAGCAGGTGTATTTCACCTGGAGCGTGGTATACCTGCTGCTGTCTTTGGACTGGAACACAGAGTCTGTGGACCCATCAGTGGGTTAATCACAGGCTCCGGAGAGGAAATGGTGGCTCCGCTTCACGAAAGCACTTGTTAAATGTGTTCTCATTTCTTTTGAGCCTTTGAGAGACTCTTAGAAGAATGAAGGAGAGGGAGGAGGATTGAGTCACCCAAATAGTTACTCGGAGTTTATTTTCTCTTATCCTCAGAGGGATTGTAAAAGGGGAAAAATGGAAAAGATGAAGGAGAATAGGGTCCTCAAAGAGTACTGTTAAGTGCTTCTTCTTCTTTTTTTTTTTTTTTTTTTTTTTTCATGAATCTTACAAGGATTGAGGAACAGAGGCTTAAATTAAGGTTTCCCTGTGGATTCCTCCATTTGGCAAGCTTTCTCTCCTTTATGGATTATTTTCCCTCCACTCACTTAAAAAAAAAAAAAAAAAAAAAAAAAGGTGAGCTTGCTCCCAGTCTGGTTTCTTCCCCAGTAACTTCCAGCTCTAATTTAAATCTACAGAAGTATACTCTCTGAAATTGCATACATGCCTGAGTGTCTCACAGTTTTATAATTCACTGACTTATGAATGTCAAAGCTAAAGTGATTTAACACTGTTTATTTATTTATTCAAGCATAGGGGAGATATGACAGTAGCTTAGTAATATATCCTATAATTTGTATTTTGGGTGTTAGATGAATAGAACAAATATGAAAATCAGGAGGGGCAGTTTTAGTTGTCAAATTGCAATAAAAATTTTTATTGCTCTGACTTATTAACCTTTTCTACCATATCATGCTAGTGTCTCTTGCCTCTCTATAGGGTTCATTCACTTACCCAGCTATCTAAATCTGCTCAGCTTCCAGGTCTAGTGCTAAAACTTGTTTTACTTCATCTAATGGTGAGTTCATTGCAAAATATATTACTATAATTTCATTTTATTAGTTGCTCTTAAATATTTAATATTTATCGAGTGCCCATGAATTGTTTGGTGTTTTAAAGCAAGATATAGGAAGAAAGTACATAATGGTATTTTCTCTTAAATCAGGCAGTTTATTAATATTTCAGGACTTCTAATTGGTGCCCACAGAGGAAGGCAATTAAGGCTGGCTTTTTAGTGGCTGCTTACGCACATGTAAGACATGAAATATCCTGTATTCAATGGTCAGTGATTTGCATTCAACTTCACTGTGGATCCTAGGCTTATCATCCAGTTGTATTCAAATACCTTCTCCACTCTATTCCATAGACCAGTATGTCATCATAGGCAGAACTTTGGATTGAGGATAAGGGAAACTAGATTTAAATGTGTTAAGCAAGTTTGTGTAAGTTAATTGGTCTCCCATATACCTCTCTCCTATTAGGTATATAATAGAGACAGTGGTATCTACTTTTTAGATTCTTGTGAGTAGTAGAGATCACACATTAACAAACCCATAGTGTGTGCCCAACATATATTTGATAAACAGCATTTATTTCTGAATGTATTGTATCATAGTCTCACATACAAAATGTACCAAATGAAGCTACTGTGAATCATCTTTCTTCAGTGATGCATATGTGTGTATGAATGTGTATGTGTACATGTGCATTAGCATAGATCCATTGTTTAAAAGTCTTAGTGATAAAAATAATGTATTGATCATGTCATTATTGCTCAGCACTAAAGTACTCTATAGAAGTACTCTATACAGAGATACAATTAGAAATTAAGATTAGCTTGAGAAATAGGTTGGCATATTCTCTATGGCTATCAAACATCTAAATTTTCAACCATACCTTACCAGAGAAAGCAGATAGAACTGTATCTCATATTCCCATTTTTCCCTTCTCCCAAAAGATATGGAAATAGAAGACAAGCCAGTAAATTCTCTTGCTCATTATCTTGTGCCCTTTGCCCCTTTTGTTTGCATTTTATTTTGCTACAGTGGCTTGTTTAGCGAGATGGCCTCAAATTCTAACTGCACAGAGTAGTTTACGCATACAAACCACCCCTTCAAGGAACAAAGCAACTCTATGAATACTTTTATTAAAACAAAAGACAGCTTTTGCTTTGAAAAAATGCTAAACATTTTTTTTAACAAGAGTGAAACTATTAAATGTGAATGTTCAATCCAGCCAGATGTTGACCTTAACTGTGAGTTTGAATCTTTATAAAAAGAGTATGCAAATCCAAGCTAGAAACTGCTTTCTTTAGGTCTCAAGACTGCTGAAAAATTCTGAGTCTGAATTTCTCTGATACATTTCCTATTGAGTTAAGCATATACAGGAAACCTACTTTAATATGCTGAGTTATATGGAGAGGTAAATTAAGCATCATGTATGTCTTTCATATATCTTTTATTGGAATTTGGAAACAGATGTACAAATGTCCTCTTTATAAAAGGGAACCACTAAATAATTATTTTGAAAGTGTGTTATAGGAAATTATCTTGCACATTATGACTAGATCAAAATGTGGATACAAACGCAAGTTCCTGCTGAAAAGCTGTTCTGTTCTCCTCTTTCTCTCCCCGCCCTTCTTTTTTAGTCTGTTATCTGTTGTCAGCGCCAATCCTGTCTTAAAACCAGTGAATCGACCTACTCACCAATTACGTGAAGGTTTAGGTATCTGACCTCATTCTCTACAAGACCCTCGAATTTCTTGTTCTATTACTGTTTGATTGCAAACTTTGGGTATTTTGACTGAGTATCTAAGGAGGTTAGAACCTGTGTCCGAATTCCAGCTCCGTTTCTAAACTGTAAATATGTGTGGGAGGGACAGTAATGACATTCATATGGTTGTGTGGAATGAGTGACAAAATATCATAAGATCATACTAGAGAGGCTTGTTGATGTAAATACTAAAAAATGGTTCTGAGTGTGGTATAGCTATCACCACATCACCATCTTCAACCTATCCCTGATATTGGGTTTCCTGTTATTCAGTATGGTTATCTGATCCCCTTTGGGGGACCCAGATATGTGTTCACTTGTGTTCTTCCTTTGCCTATGGCTTCCTCTAAGTAAATATTTTTATTAAGTCACCCCTGCCCCTTTGACCTCACTTTAAACAGCTTAGCTACCAATTCTTTGAGGTGTTTTTCCCTCAGCTTTTCTTTATGGGAAAACAGGTGTCTCTGAGCTTAGTTATTCTCTCCTTGTGTCTAGGAGTTCTAACTCCCAGTATCTTGCAAGGTGAGTGTATTTGAAGACAACATTTTTTAAAAGAAGTAATTAAATTAAAATGAGGTCATAAGGTAAATTCTAACCCAGTATGCCTGATATCCTTGAAGAAGAGGAAACAGATACAGACACGTGAAGAGAAGCCCATGTAAAGACACTAGGAAAAGGCAGCTATCTATAAGCCAGGAAATAGACCTCAAAAGAAACCAACTCTCCTGACACTTTGATCTCAGCTTCTAGCCTCCAGAATTGTGAGAAAAAAAAAAAAAAATTTGTTGTTTATACCACACAGTCTGTGGTACTGTGTTCCAGCAGCCCTATATAACGAATAGAGTAAACACTTTAGATTTTGGGGCCCCATAAGCTCTCTGTCACATATTCCTCCTCCTTCTTCCCTCTTTGTCCTTATTCAGCCCTTTAAAAATGTGAAACAAAGGGGCACCTGGGTGGCTCAGTGGATTAAAGCCTCTGCCTTCAGCTCAGGTCATGATCTCAGTGTCCTGGGATCGAGCCCACGAGCCCACGCATCAGGCTCTCCTCCACGGGGAGCCTGTTTCCTCCTCTCTCTCTGCCTGCCTCTATGTCTACTGGTGATCTCTGTTTGTCAAATAAATAAATACAATCTTAAAAAAAAAAAAGTGAAACAAAACAAACAAAAAAACAAGTGCTCATAGGAGCCATATTTGGCCCTGAGCATAGTTTTCCAACCCTTGCTCTAGAACAGAAAGATCCTCCAAAGTTTGGGCAAAATATAATTCTAAACTTCCGTGTTCAAGATTGTCTACTTTGCAGATAGCCATTGATTTTTAGCCTAAAAATATAGCTTTATCTTTTTTTCTACCAAAATCTTTCAAATTCCTCAATTTGAAGTGGATATCTGTAGAGCTTATTATTTTCACTCTTAATGGACCTTTATAGCCCTAAAGTTAGAATGGCATCTAAAAAACATTAATACTAGCATTCTGCATTTGTTGAATAGATTCTGTGGGCCAAAGACTATTCTAAACACAACATATATTTTCTCATGTTAATCCTACCAATAGCCTTGCAAGGAAACTGCTATTATAATCATTTCTCTAAAGTGGAAATTGAGACAGAGAAAGAGATGAAGCAATTACCTGTGGTTATTTAGCATAAGTAACTTAGTGGTTAACCAAAGTTTGGTTAGGGAATCCTAGCGCAGTCTTGCATTTAACCACTATACTATAAGGCTCTCAGATCACGACAGAGTTTTACACTTACTATAAGATCAGCTATGAAGATGTTGAAAATTACTATCAAACAGCAGTTCAGGTGAAAGAGAATGGAAATGATGCAGTGCTTATTTCAATCCCATATTTTTATGTGAATGTAGTAGGCATGATGGTTTTCTAGTTAATTATGCAATTTTTGTTTGTCTTTTCTTATGGAGTTCATGAATTATCTTTTTAAGAATTTTTTTTTTGTCTTCAGAATATCATTTGGTGAATGAGTATGGTTAAAGAGCTTAGGTTTATTAAAGAAAACCTAAAGAACAAAATGGTATAATTTTGAAGCTCATAGGAATTTCACATTTAATTTTGCATGTAAGTAATTTAATGCTTAATTTAATAATTCATATTATATGGGGAAACAATGAATAACAAAACTGACTACTGGGTATAAATACTGTATTATTTCTAGTTATTTTTATGGAATCAACAGGTACTCAGTTTAAATGTGTTCAAAGAATGACCTGTTCAAAGGAAAACTTCACCAGGTAGCAACTCTGTCTACTTTAATTCTATGAAGCATATGTTGTGTGTTGTGTGAATTCCTGGATTGTCCTTTTTAATTTCATCAGTACATCTGATATGCCTTCAGTATTTCTGTAAAATACTGAATTATCTAGCCATATCTGAATTTGGTAGAACATCTTTGAAAAGAAAAATAGGCCACCACTACCATGCAGTGGAAGTACTGTTGACCTACTTCATGAATTATTATTCTGTCACTTTACTAGCACAAAAATATTCTTGGGATATTGTCCTATGTCCGCATCTGATATGAGAAATATAGCCATCATAAAGAAGAAGGTTGTCTATCACCTGCCAAAATCTATCAAAGTAAATAAGCAGTTCTAATAGTTTCAGCTTTGAATTATAATGTCTAGTAATTAAAATATGTGCATGTATGTATGTAGAACCTTAACAAAGCACTGTGATTGTTTAGAAAATTATTGCAATGGGTCTTGTTAATTTTAGGTTCTATTAGGTCCCTGGACATTGTAGAGCAAAACCAAAGTAAACTTCCTTTTGTTATATTTTCGGAGATAACTATAGTAGATAACTATGGACATTCTATTGTTCTGGAATTGTTTATCTTTAATATGAATTTATATTTACTCTCAGTTTTTTAAAGAAATATGTGAGTAGCCATGTGAGTGTGTGTGTGTGTGTGAAGGTATTTATGTACATGTCTGTGTGTGTCACGTCTGTCTGTGTTTTTTTTCCAAGAATTACCCATGGGAGATTTCAAAAGCAGATCTTTAGTTCATAGGCAAGATACTGAGATTCATCTTCTCACCTCACCAGCAAGTGGACTTTGAAATATGTAGGAATTAGAACATTAAGTACCACCGTGGGTTATCTTGCAGTTCTCTCTCACCTTCCTTTTACTTAGTGTTATTCGTCACAAAATAACTTAAGTTTTAGAAAATGTTCTACCAGGAATATTTTTTCCCTCTTTTGGATTATTCTTGTGGGGTAAAACTTGGGAATATTTTAGGAAAGGGAAAATTTTTACAAGAATTGGTGGAATTTACATGAGGGAACGAAGGTTTATATTGCCAAAGAAGAATATTATTTTTAGGTTGTCAATAGGGGTGGGAGTAGGCTGGATCTTGAGAATAACACTGAGAACTGGGATATTCCCATAAAAACAATTCTCTGAAGTGTTTAAGTTCTTATATCTTCTCCATTGACTCTGAGAATTGTTGTATTTGGCTTTAATTACAACTCTCGTTTTCATTTTGCTTTTCTAGTTATCTCCAAACTTTGGTCAACTACCACATGGTTCGTAGAGTAGAGTACAGACCAAATCTGGACTAAAGGAAAATTTCTAATCTGCACCTGCAGCTAGGTACACATAGAATCATGAACAGGCATGTACATACCTGCATACTGATAAAGATATATCAGTATGTATATAGATTTAGTATATATATATATATACTATATCTGATAGACCAACAGATAGGCACACAGGGACAAACTGACAAGTAAATGTGGAGAAAGGTTGACAGATCAGAATTGACAGTGGGGCAGGGATGGGCAGACCAATACACAGGGACAGGCAACATACTGCATAGAGATGTGGATGAACAGGCAGGCAGATAACATAGGCAAGCAGATTCAGACAACAGGGGAATTGATGAAGAGACAAGAAAAAGACAGTGAGCTTCGGACCCATGCTCGAACACCGACAGGCAGATCTGGCCATTCATTGGCAGCCAAGCAGTGATATAAACGTAGACAGGTATGTACATACACTATATACTAGAATCTTATCATATATTCATGAGGCAAAATCCCCCAATACATACTTTTTATTACTTATTAAAGGATCATTTCTCAGGTATATTCATCTATGCATTTTTGTTTTTCACTACATAGATGCAAGAAAAAGAATCATGGATAAGTATGAAAAACATGCTTTGTCATTCTTTTTAATTTTATCTAGTACTTCTGTCGTTGGATAAGAGATACAAAAATTGTGAAGTTATTGTGAGGATGCTGTTGAAATGTTACCTTAAAGTTTTATCAAGCTTTGTAATGTAAGAGTCAAGTCAGAATTCAGCAAGAGAATGATCAATTTTCTTTCTCCAGGAGAAGCAAAAACAATTATAAAACAAACAAAAGAACAAAACACTTGTGCCTCGAAAACATTATTAATGTCAAAACAATTATTTTAGCCCTTAGTGTTTTGCTGTAGGTCACTGAAACCACTAAGTTACTTTGATATTTTTTGTTGCAATAAAATGAGAAAAGCAGGGGGAAAGTATAATGCACCTTTGATTGAATGGAACTTTAATGGCTCGAATGAACATATATCAAACTTTTAAAGTCTTATAGAAAGTTTTGAGTATTGTATTGTATTTAACTGGTGATTTGAAATAGTCCTTCAGAATGTTTTATAATTTTAAGAATTATAGGGTTAAAGGATGGCAAAATTTAGAAGTTATTTAGGAGATGCTTCTAGAGGCTTAGAAGGGTATGTACACTGTATAACTAAATGCATGTTAAATTATCATTAGATAGGGGCGCCTGGGTGGCTCAGTGGGTTAAGCCGCTGCCTTCGGCTCAGGTCGTGATCTCAGGGTCCTGGGATCGAGTCCCACATTGGGCTCTCTGCTCAGCAGGGAGCCTGCTTCCCTCTCTCTCTCTCTCTGCCTGCCTCTCTGCCTACTTGTGATTTCTCTCTGTCAAATAAATAAATAAAATCTTAAAAAAAATTATCATTAGATAAATATTTGCATGTGGTAGCTTTACCACCACCATTTGCATGTGGTGCTTTAACCACACTTTATTTTTCACTGGTGGGTGGGCATCTTCAACTTGCTCTGAACTTTAAATAATCTTTCACATATTTTAATATTTTACTTTTTTAAGGAAACATTTTTTTGTTGTTGTGTTATGTTAGTCACCATACAGTACATCATTAGTTTTTGTTGTAGTGTTCCATGATTGATTGATTGCATATAATACCCAGTGCTCCTTGCATCCGTGCCCTCCTTAATACCCATCACCAGGCTATTTTTTTCAACTATTTTCCCCATATGTATGTGTATATATATATATATATATATTTTTTTTTTTTTTTTTTTTGAAGATCTTATTTACTTGAGAGAGAGAAAGCACATAAGCATGAGGAGGGGTAGTGCAAGAGGGACAAGCAAACTCCCCACTGAGCAGGGAGCCCAAGGACTTGGGGTACCATCCCAGGATCCCAAGATCATGACTTGCCAAAGGCAGAAGCTTAACCGACTGAACCACCCAAGTGCTCCATCTTTCATGATATTTTACAACTACCCACACTTGGTACTTTTTACAAATTAACACCAAATGAAAAGTGAGATTTGTGTTTTCCTTGAGGTTACTTTTTTTGGCAGAGGATATTTTCCTTTTTATTTTAATCTCTGGAAAACATACATGCTTATATATTGAACTCACCTTTAAATAGCTTTTTGAGGTATAATTTACATACCATAAAATTCATCAGCTTTCAGTGTATATAGTTCAGTGACTTCTAGCACATTTACTGTGTGAGCAACTCTCCCCACAATTGAATTTCAGAACATTTCCATCAGCACAAAGAGAAATCTTGTGTCTATTTTGAGTCATTCTCATTTCTCATCCTGAATCAAGCCAACCACTAATCTACTTTCTGTCTCTCTATATTTGCCTTTTCTGGACATTTCATATAAATGGAATCATACAATATGTAGTCTTCTATGTCTGGCTTCTTTCACGTAGCCTACTGTGAGGTTTATCCATGTTGTAGTACCTTTCCATTGCCAGACAGTGTCTCATTCTTTGGACTTACCAAATTTTATTTCTCCATTAACTAGTAAGTGTACTTATAGATGTTTCTGAGTTTACCTTTTATAGTTATTCACCCTTAAAGAGTGAAGAATGTATTTATTTTTTTTAGACTGTCCATTCACAGAGTGAATATATGCTTGGAAACTAATGTTTAAATTAATTTACCCTATATTGAGGTTTGCAAACTGCTTTTTTAAAACTAAGAATGAGGCAAAGATAAATAATAAAAATAAGTTTGTTTATGGAAGTATGTTAAGGTGATCCATAATGATATATTCTATCCTGATAAGCTTAAGATTACTTATATATAATATAAATAGATTAAATATAAATAATCTTAAATATGCATAATCTTACTTTACACATAAAACATATCTCTAAATAGAAATAAAAATCATAAAGTAGTTAATTTTTTGATTCCTGTTTTAAAATAGAAAAAAAAGTTATTGAAATGTGTTGCTGTTTTCTGATTGAATCAACTATTATGGAAATATAAAATTTGCAGATAATGAGCTTTATTTTGCCCTTTTTGTATGTAATAGATTTTCTACTTACAATGCATTTTTTTTTCTATTTCTAGAAATTTTCAATGCTTAATCTTACCTGCTTCCATAAGTTACCATGTGAAAACTGTTTCAAGTTTTGAGATTTAGGATTTGCTAACCTACTGAAAACAGTGTAGGTGTTAATTTTCAAATCATATGGATGACTGGGACTACCTATGAGTGAGCTTATTCATATCAATGATTCCTGTCTTTTTCCAAATTGACTGATATCCCAGAGAGCTTGTAAACCTTTTACGAGGTTTGTACTTGATGATGATTTTTCTCCTTCATTTATTTGTGATTAACTGACATGGAGCCATGACTTTATTCATATTTTTATTTTAAAATAGGTAACTTGGTTATGAAGCAAAATTTGACTTTTAAATGGATTTTTTTCCGTGTCACAGAGAGTATATCAGAGCAAACAGAATTTACTGCAACATTTTTTTTTTAAATGTGAGAAATACACATCTTTCCAGTATACTTTCCTTTTGTGCATCTTTTCACTATACATTCTTCTAAGTTTTATTTATTTATTTAATTATTTAGGTTTTACTCAGCCTGGGTTGTTTCATCCACTGCTGCATCTTTAGCTCCATCTAGGTCAACAACTCTAGTCATGACTTCATTCCTTTGATCTTGACCTGGAAATTTCAAGTTCGATATCCAATAGAAACTTCGCTTGTTATGATAAAAGAAAAACAAAAAAATCACTTATTCAAACATCTATTCAAGAAAATATAAAGGAGAAAAGAGTGCCTACATTTTTTAAGAGAATTTGATGGTTTCCCATTTTCTAAGGTACACTGTTGCACCAAGAATACAGAGAATTTGGATCTAATTAAGTGCTCTGTTTTCTGTCATTATTCTTAAAGGTGCTGTAAAACCAATCTATTTAATTTTTGCTGCAAATGTGGTACAAAACTGTACCACATTTATTATTTATTATTATGGGAAAGAGTGCCATACTCAATCAGTTTTCCTATAAAAAAAGTAAAGGTCTTGTATCTTCTAATTTATTACAGTGAAATATTTTAATTCTATATATTATATCATTAAAATCTGCTGTCTATTATAATGTGAACTTCTTTTCTAAAAATTAAGTAGCACACTCTGTTATTTAAGTTATATAGAAGATTAATAACATAATTAAAGATTTTCCTTATTTGAGTTCAGAATCTTTCTTTTTGAAATAAAATAGTAACTTTATTATGTTTTATATTTTAGGAAAAAATAGACATTGGCTGAAATTATAAAACCACAATGTTAACATTTTACTTGAGGTTTGGCAGAACATCCACTATTCCCACTCTATTTCAATTTAACTCAGTTGCTGATTCCCAGAAGCAATCTAGAAATGTTGTAATACATCAGCCTAAGGAAAACCACACATACTCTTATGAAGTATCCCATTCTGACACATGCCCACCACCCACAAAACACTTTATCTAAGTAGGATTCTCTTCATTATGATACTTACATTTCCATGGATTAAAAACGTGATGAACTGTTTTGGGTAAAAATATATATATATTTTCTTTTAGCTTTTGCTACACAGACAACACTTAAACAGACTGTGATGGCATCATTGAGGGCATGGACATACGAAGAGAACTTTGGGTATAATTTTTTAATTGACCTTGAGTAAATATCTTAAATTACCACATGTATAATAGGACAGATACTTAACAGTAGATTCCTGGAGTTCTTCAACTTCAGCCTTTTTTTTTTTTTTTTTTTTTTAATTACCTGATTCTGCCTTGCATCCCACCAGATTAGTGTGGGATAACCATGACCTCATGACCTAAACTGTAGTAATTGGATTCTCTTTCCTTGGAATCTAGAGTAGAGTTATAGGAACTCTCATCAGTCTTAATTTGGTGTCTAAACTGGGTAGTAAAGTAGAGCAGGAATTTGGCAGCCATTACTAGGCTATGTGCACCTGGGACAGAACAAGGCAGTCTGTGGAGAACAATAAGGTGAAATAAAGCTCAAGGTTGGGGGAGTGGTGGGTTACTCTGTGAGATACTCCACAGTTAGAGTTGGGAGGCAGACATAGTAATAGCTCGAGTAGCTTTTCTGGGTCCTGGCTGCCCTCACTTACTGCTCTTGGATTCTGGAAATCATCCAGATTCACTGTATCATTGATGCAGTAAATGATACACTGTATCATTCCAACTGACCTGAAAGAGGCTCTTAGCACTACTGCTAATCACACTAACCTGCTCATTACTGCAGTCTGTTGCTCTTCCAAAAAAATTATTTCAGCAGTTGGTTGTTTTTTTTTTTTTTTTCTGCTTTAAACCTCTAACAGCTCCCATTTTCACTTGTTTCTTGTTTTAATCAGAAGAAAAATTATCAACTCCTCTTAAAATATATCAATATATATTTATCTGCTTTAGCTAAGAGGCACTCTAGAATCACAATACAGGCGGCTGGTTGAGAGATTAGTCTCTGGAGCTAGTAATGATGAGTTTAAGACTCAGACACCATTCATTATAACTTCTTGTATTTTATTTTATATCTTTAAGTATTCTGTGTCTCCTTGATTTGTTAAGGGTCCAGAAAGGTGAAATTAAATATCCACTACTAATGTGTTTTCCTCCTTGTATTTCCTATAGATTTGTTAATGCATGTTGAAACTCTTATTTGATATGTTGATATTCATAACTATTTTATCTGCTGTATTATTTGTATCATTTAATATTGTAGAGAGCCCTGATTTGTCACTGTGAATGCTTTTGGCCTGAATTCACCATCATTTGTTGTTGATAATAAATTCTATTTTTGTTTGTTTGTTTGCATTGCCTATGTCTCTGTACATTTTTAAAAATCTTTATGAATCACTTTGCTTCAGATTTATCTCTTATATACAGCAAGGAATTAGGATCCTTTTGAAAACCATTGTGGAAATCTTTCTCTTTCACAAATTTAGTTAATTCAAATGTACTAATTTGAGAAATGTTTATAAGTCCTATCTTTTTGATGTTAGCTATTATCAGAAAGGTGAGGAATCAGCATATGTCCTGATTTCATTTCTCTTTCTTCTATCTTTGGTGCTTATGGCATTTCTGCATTAAGGCATACAACGCGTATCTTCTGTTCCTTCCCGCAAACCTCACATTTACATGTACAGATAAACGTATAACTATTTCCACTGACACCACCTCCAGTCCTTTCCCAGAGATCTTTATGGTAATCTTTTGGTCAGCTGGGGCTCATTGCTGAGCACTTTTATTAGAAACAGTTCATAAAAATATTTTTTGTATATTAAAAATATTTTATTATTTTTATTTTTGAAAGATATTTGACTCAATATAAACTCCTTCAGTCATAGTTCCTTCTGCTGAGCATTTTTGTTTTTCCATTTTATTTTCACAATTAAAACTCTTCAGAAGAATTCCAAGATTAGCCCTTTTCCCTCCTAATCTCAATGTAAAGGATTTTTTTTTTTTTTTTTTTTTTTTTTTTTTTTTTTTTTTTGCCCAACTCTGTGTATAGCATCTTTTATAGGATGTTGTGTTTAATGTCAATTTGCCAGAGTATACTTCAATGTTGATAGTTTGGGGTGAGTTTTCACTGGGATATGATGCTCCTTTTTAAATATGAAGATTCAAGCCCTTTGTGTTATGAAATACTAGCTTCATTCCAATTCTTTTTGTTCAGTGGGAATGCACTTATACAAACACTGGTTCCTTTTATCGTTCCTAGAAAACATCTACTGTTATCTCCATAATCCTTTTTCAGCTTTCAAAAATTTTACATTTCGTTTGCCCACTGCCTATTCTCTATATTCCTTTTGATTGTTTTCTCCTTATTTTTTATGTCTATTACTTCCTTCACAATTCTTTTTAGCTCCTTTAAAAAAAAAAACCCTTGTATTTATTTTTCCCCATTTTTTTTATCCTGCATATCTTTTTGATAAGTTTTATAATTTTATTCCACTACTTTTCTAAGCCTTAAAGGAATCACATTACATGTCCTTCCATTGCCTTATCATTTCTTCCTTAAGAGAGTAAAATTCTGGTTTGTGCTTATACTTCATTGATATATTTGTATTAATTTTTACAGTTCATAGAAAATGTTAGATTACTTACTCTGATGCAGTAATTTCATAGGGTGGTTTATCTGTCATTTTTTTCTTGTTCTCTTCCTTTAATTTCCCTATTTTTTAAAGACTATTTTTAAATATTTATTTATTTTAGAGAGAGAGAGCACAAGCAGGAAGGGCAGAAGGGGAGGGAGAAAGAATCTGAAACAGACTCTATTAAGCGTGGAGCCACATGCAGGGCTCAGTCTCAGGATTCTGAGATCAGGACCTGGGCCAGAAACCAATAGGTGGAAACCTAACCCACTGTGCCACACTGGAGCTCCTCAATACTGTTTTTTTGCAGGTTATGTGTTTGTTGATTTTTTTTTTATTTATTTTCATAAAAGTTCAATTGCCCTGAACCATTAATTGGCAAGAAGTTCAGGTAGGTGAGTGGCCAGGGTTGTATTTCAGGCTAGGTGGTGGTTTATTTGTTGGGGGCCAGGGCACGGTTGGAGTTGAGGACCAAACCAGGCCCTGACTTGTGTCTCCTTTAGAGTCCGGACACCTTGACAAGGGGTTAAGGACGGGAAAGTTGAGTAACACTGAGAAAGGGTCTGTGCTATGTGTCGTGTGCTCACCTACGTGACTTCCCACACACTCTCCTATAGAAGGGAACAGTGTGGTCAGGGTCATGAATTCTTAGTTGGTCCTTGTTGTTCCTGTACTTCCCATAACCCACTCCCTGGTTGATTGACTTGCTAAGGGCTTTAGCCAAACTACCTGGCATCATGAGGTTTGATTGTAGTTAATGTAAACTTGTAGAAACTTACGGTCATCTGACTAGGTACTGATGTATTACTCCTCCTATTGTGGTCTGCCTTATAAATGCTTGTAAGATGTGGAATAAAATCGGTACTGTTGGACATCCTCCCCAGTGTCCCTCCTGCCCCCATCTCTTTGTCTCTTAATTTCTTTTCACCATCCTCTTACCCTCACATTTCCTGGTTGATTTGTCACGCTGGCCGCGACATTTATTTATACCCAAGATTTTGAACATGAGTTTATTTAGTCTTTACTCCTCCTGGATCAGTAAGGATAGAAGAAAAGTTTCACCTCCTTTCACACAGTTGTGAAGACTGCTTTTTGCAAATATGACTTTTCAATATGATTTCTTATCTAGAAGAATCTTTTGCGTCTTAGAATGGAGCTGATTCCAGAGTATCACCCCTCTGACATACGCACCTCCCATCAAGAATGGGGGTGAATGTGAGATAGGTTTTTGACACCTGAATGTTTGCATTCATGTTTGAAAAGTGACTTTACTGGCTTTTGCTGAAGTTTCTGGCCTTGCAGTTTTCTTTTTGCCTTCTGCTTCATATGCTGGTTTTTATATTCACTCTATTTCAGAAACATTTCTACTATTCTGTGTTTGAGGAGTTAGCTATTGCCTAGTTTCACCAAAAGTGGAGATTTTCTTCTTGGTTTCGTGTTTCCCTTGTTGTTTGGGACTGTTCTTATGGGAAAAAAATAAATGGAAAATATGCCAATTCTATTTCTCTGTACCCAAACTAAAATTTTCTTTTTTTTTAAAAAAATATTTTTTTATTTATTTGACAGAGAGAGAGGGAGAGAGAGATCACAAGTAGGCAGAGAGGCAGGCAGAGAGAGGGGGAAGCAGGCTTCCCGCTGAGCAAAGAGCCCGATGCGGGGCTTGATCCCAGGACCCCGAGATCATGACCTGAGCCGAAGGCAGAGGCTTAACCCACTGAGCCACCCAGGTGCCCCCAAACTAAAATTTTCTTAAATCGTATTTTAGAAATACGTATCAGATCATGATCCACTCCTCAGAATTTTCTGGTGATTTCCTGTAACCCTTATCAATAATGTCAAGTCCTTAAAAGGGTCCACAAAATCATGTAATGATGTGGACTCAGGCCCGATCTCTACTTTCGCCTTCTGTCTTCCTTCCTTCTCCACCACTCTGTTGTAGTCATGCGTACCTTCTTGCCATCACCGAATTATGCCAATCTCAGTTTTTTGCTTTTCTCGTTCCAGACATTTGCACATTCTCTTCCTTGTGTCGGCAATAATTTACATCAAAATATATATCTTTTTAAAGATTTCATTTGTTTATTTGACAGACAGAAATCACAAGTAGGCAGAGAGGCAGGCAGAGAGAGAAGGAGGAAGCTGGCTCCCCGCTGAGCAGAGAGCCTGATGCGGGGCTCGATCCCAGCACCTTGAGATCATGACCTGAGCCGAAGGCAGAGGTTTTAACCCACTGAGCCACCCAGGCGCCCCTACATCAAAATATTTGCATAGACAGTGCTCTCATTTCATTTAGATCCCCGCTTAAAAATTTCTTCCTCAGAGATTCATTCACAGACTTTAGTATTCATATCATCTCATTAGTCTTTTGCATTTTTTTTTTTCATATTACTTAGAACTGTCTGGTACTACGCTTGTTTTCATGTTGCATTTTACTGCCCCCCCTTACTCCAATATAAGCTCTATGAGAACAGTGATTTTTAAATTCTTGTTACTGTTTGATCTTGGCATCTAGAACAGTGTCTTACATGTATAGATATAATATGTTGGAATTAAAAAATGTTGCTAAACTTTTCCTTCATGTTTTCTGTTGATTAAAATGGAATTCCTTCTGACATAATAAATAACGAGCAATTTATAGTACTTGCTAAGTACTCTTCCGGGTGTTAAGGGTATTTATTTAATTTGCAGACAACCCTTGGGTTAAATACCATAATTATGTTTATTTTACAGATGAAGAAATTAGGGACAGAGAGGTTAAGTATTGTTTAAAAGTGATGGAGAATGATAGAATTCAGTGCTGTGGGTCTTAACCAGTTTGTATCTCTCTCTGTATATATGGCTTACTTATTTAAACATAACCTGACATTTTAAACTTTTACCTTCTTGCTCACAGTGTTGGATCCAATTTACGGGTTGTTGTTTTAATCACATTTTTACAAAGATCCTACTATTTTAAACTGTAAGTCATTGATAACTTTTCAGAAAACAATGTTGGGTTCTTCTC
Source organism: Mustela nivalis (assembly GCF_964662115.1). NCBI lineage: Eukaryota > Metazoa > Chordata > Mammalia > Carnivora > Mustelidae > Mustela > Mustela nivalis. The sequence goes on from NC_139026.1 coordinate 31,626,577, forward strand.
TATCACAAAATTCTCTTTTCCTCTGATGCCAATATTGTTTCTTTTCTTCATTTATTTTAGCTGATGTTCTAAACTGTAAGACAAAAGCTGTATCATGATGTCCTACGTGTTTAGCAATCTGCTCTAGATATGTCCGAGATGCCATTATTTCTCTACATAAGTGAGATTTCAACTGCTTGCTGTTTTTTAAATTTATACCACACTTTTCCAGTTAAGTTGGTTTATCTATGCAGACTCATTCTTTAGATGCTCTTCTTCCCATCTTACTGAAATTATATGCATACTTCAAGACTCTTGTCAAATATGACAGTTTTCATCAGAATTAGAGAAATGTTTCCTTACTGCATAAAACCTAAGTCTGATCTGTCCCTCTTTTAAAATATTATCACATTTTTTGTACTCCTCCTCTATTATGTATGTGCTATTTCATTTTGTATAGTAGTAATGCTATTAATCTTATTCTTGTCTTCATTAGATAGATCTCCCTTGATTTATCTAATTTATATTAAATCCAATCTATCTGTTAGACTTTTTCTTCATCACACTCTTTGCAGTTTATAATTATGCATTTTGTTTTTATAATTAGGTCTGTCTTCTCATTAAATTATAAGGTCTAATTGGCTAGGCATATATTTAGTATAGGACCTACACATAACTAAAATTTTAAAAGATATTTTTATTGGTTGAATGGAAGAAACATATTTAACTTACCATATTTAAATCTCTCTATTTTAGGAAGGTTATTTTTTTAATAGGTACTTCTTTAACTCCTATAGTATCTGGCATGCATTGGTTATCTATAAATATTTGTGAAATTTAAAATTGTATGAATATACCAAGAAAGTCAAATATTACCAAACTCCCTCTGGAATGATTTCATATCCTGGGTACTGATTTTTTTTTTTAAAGATTTTATTTATTTATCAGAGAGAGAGGGGGGGGGGAGAGAGCGAGCACAGGCAGACAGAATGGCAGGCAGAGGCAGAGGGAGAAGCAGGCTCCCTGCTGAGCAAGGAGCCCGATGTGGGACTCAATCCCAGGACGCTGGGATCATGACCCGAGCCGAAGGCAGCTGCTTAACCAACTGAGCCACCCAGGTATCCCCCTGATTTTTTTTTTAAATTGAGATGTATTTACATATAACATTGTGTTGGTTTAAGGTGTACAACATGTAGCTTTGATACACTTACATATTGCAGAATGATTACTGCCATCGTGTTAACTGACATCTCCATCACATCACATAATTATTATTTCTTTTGTGGTGAAAACATTTAAGACCTAGTCTCTTAGCAACTTGCAAGTCTAGAATATAGTATGGTTAATGATAATCACAGTGATGGGCATTAGCTTGCCAGAACTTAATCATCTTTTAATTGCAACTTTGTACTCTTTTACCAAGACCTTCTCAATTCCCCACACCCTTGTCCCCAGTAACCACCATTTTACTGTGTTTCTGTAAGTTCAGCTCTTTCAGATTCCACTTAGAAGCTATACACTATTTATCTTTCTCTGTCTGACTTATTTCTTATAGCATAATACCCTCAAGGTCCATCCACGTTGTCACAAATGTCAGGGTTTCCTTCTTTCTCATGGCTGAGTAATATTATGTATAAGTATTATATAAATATTATATATAATTTATATATTTGTAATTCAATATCCATACATGTGTATATATAATATTCAAAATTCATATCTATGAATATATATTTGTTAGTTTATACGTGTGTGTGTGTGTGTATCTCATCTCCTTTACCCATTCATCTATTGAGAGACACTTAGACTGTTTCCATATCTTGGCTTTTGTGACTATGCTGCAATAAACATGGGAGTGTGCATATCTTTTTTGAAATCCTATTTACATTTCCTTTGGGTATATACCCAAAAATGAGATTGTTGGACCATATGATACTTCTATTTTCAACTCTTTAAGGATCCTCCATTCTATTTTTCAGAGTGGCTGCACCAATTTATATTCCTAAAAACAGTGCACCTGAGTTCCCTTTTCTCCACATCCTCACCAGAAATAAATAATACAATTGAAAAATACACAGAGAAGGTGAATAGATATTTTTCTAAAGAAGACAAGCAAATGGTCAACAGGGACATTAATGGTGTTCAGCATTAGTAACCATCAGAAAATGCAAATCAAAACCACAATGAGATATCACCTTACATCTGTTAGAATGGCTATTGTTAGAAAGACAAGAGATAAGAAATGTTGGTGAGGTTGTGGAGAAAAGGGAACCCTGGACACCAAGCTCATTAAATAAATTTCCAAATATACATTCCATTAGCCTAGGTACCAGGATCAGTGCAAAGGTTTGTTTCAGTACTCTATTTTCCCTAGCTTCTTAGTTAGTGTGGGCTGCCACAACAAAGTATGATCAGCAAGATGGCTTAAATAACAGAAATTATTTCTCTCCGTTTGGAGGCTGGAACTCCAAGGTGAGGATAACAGCATGGTTGGGTTCTGGTGAGAGCTTTCTTTGAAGCTTGCAGATGGTTGCTTTCTCACTCTGTCCTCAAATGGGAGATGAAGTGGGAGAGGAAGAGAGGGAGACAAAGGGAAAGAGTGAGGACATGTTCCTTCGTTGTCTGTCTTCTCTCTTATAAAGAAACTAGTCCCAAAAGGACCCCATTCCTATGACCTCATCTAGACTTAAAGACCTCCCATGCCACTCTTCAAATACCATTACCTTGTGTGGGTTAGAGCTTCAACATATGAATTCTGTGGAGAATTCAGTCCATAGCACCTAGCTTTGGCCCATATGCAAAAAGATCAAAGGATCAAAAGCTCTTAGGACTGTATTACCAGAGATTCAGTTGTATCTGTGTTCTTTAAGTAGGGTGGAATTCCATACCAGAAATTATATGGAGAGAACTTCTGACCATAGTGATCTATGAACATTTATATTATGGATACTACTTATACTACTGATTTACTTAATTATATCTTCATGGCTTTTAGAACAGTTAAAATCTCTCCAGTGTGAGGTAGCTTCATCTCAGGTAAATCCCAGAGAATCTTTGGAGGCTTATAGTATCTTAGACCCATTCTGTTACCTAAGTGTATTTGTAATGATTTGAATACTTATGGATCTAAGTTATTTCTTTCTGTTCTGTCAACAACAATCATTCAAATTTAAAAAAATATTTATTAAATATTAAGTATTGAGGATGTAAAATTGTTATGGCCCCTGCCCTCTGCAAGTCTACATGTATAGGCATGGGCACAGTTGGTGCATGTAATAGAGACAAATAACTCAGCCTGTGAGAGTGAATTTGGGGAAGTTTCTTTCTGCAAGTGATGGCTGAGCTTAAGCTACTCTCCTTTGAAATAGCAACTCCATTTCTAAGATTTATCCTAAGAATGTATCATTAAATATGGGAAGACATATTTAAGTAGCTTCATTGCTATGCTTTAACCAAAACTTTGGAATCAACCTAAAAGTTTATTAGCATAATGGATGTTAAACAAATTATGTACTTTTCATGTTTTGAGTAACATTCAGTCATTGAATGTGGTATTAAGGAGGGCAGTTGCTGTGATGAGCACTGGGTGCTGCATGTAAGTGATGAAACAGTAAATTCTACTCCTGAAAACTAGTATTACACTGTATGTTAACAAAATAGAATTTAAGTAAAAAGTTAAAAATTAAAAAAAAATAAAAGGTGGGTGAGTAAGGAGGAAATAGATAAAGGGGACTAAGAGTACACTTACCTTGATAAGCACTGACAAATGTGTAGAATTGTTAAACTATTATTTTGGACACCTGAAACTAATATAACACTGTATATTAATTATACTTGAATAAAAAAATTAAAAAGTGAAATCACACAATAAATAAAGGGAAACAAATAATACAAATCTTTATTAATGAAAGGTAATAATTTGGTAGAAAAAGCAGATCACAGAATTCATGTAAGCTGCTGTTTATGTGAAATGGAATAACCATAAAATGCCCATCTTATTTCTTTTTTTATACCTACATTGTTCAGATTTTAGTCATTTCTCCAAATGTAAAACAGTTATTTGAAATGTATAAGAGTAATAGATTCATTTAATAAAACATTTATACTATTATCTAGTTCCCATATAGTAACTAAAAGTAGTACCTTATAAACTTTTAAAATCCTTGCTGATTCTTACATGTAAACTCAAGAAGAAAAATATTTACTTTGGAATTTAATCAATATTTGTTAATGGTTTATATATGAAAAATAATTATAATCATGATTCTGTAAATACAGAATTTCACTGCCGACTACTAGAATAGGAATTAACTTTGTCAAAATGATCTAAAGCAACATTTAAAGAATTAAAAAGTCAAATTCTATCATTTTTATCATGAGTAATTGTCTTGTATTTTTATTTCTTCTCTTAATTCTTAAAATGAGAGTATATTTTATTTTTTCAATATCATTTTGCAGTTGTGACACTGCTTACAAATGAGCATGTCCTTAAAAGATAACAGTTAATCATCATAGTATATTATAGTTTAATAATATTTTAGAAATTACTCCATTAGTGTTAAAATACCTCAGATTAAATAGCTTAAAATTCACTTTGTGGTAAATGTTACCAAGCAACTTGAATTAATTTTTTATCAGAAAACATTTAAGGCAGATATAAATTTAAAATGTGGCTATGTTCAAAGCATTGAATGATTCTGCAAGTTAAGATACATAGTTAAAAGCTTATATACAGTAAATTAAATTTGAAATAGAATATTTCTTTTATACCAAGAAATATATAATTTTATGATTCTCAAAATCTTCACGTTTGGTTCACATTAACTATATTCTCATTTTGCAGGTAGACAACAAGATGTAATAGGTGGTCCTCTAGTTCTTTGAGTCATTAATTAAAGCAAGATTATTTGTTCCTATTATGCTAGATTTGGAGCTGTGGAATGAAAAATCAAAAACCAGGACTTAGTTCCTCTTCTCAAGAAACTCACAAAATGTTCTCTTTCTCTCTTTTTTTATTTTATTATTTTTTTTAGTTACTTTTTCCTTCTGCTGTACCTCAGGGTGGCCTGGCTAAACTAATTTCTTCTTTTTTTTTTTTCTGTTTTCTTTTCTTCCTTCTTTTTTTGGGGCGGGGGGGTAGGGTGTGTGGGGCCGATGTGAGGGAGAGGGTAGGGAGAGAGAGACTGTTAGGCAGGCTCCAAGCCCCATGAAGTGGGGCTCCATCTCACAACCCTGATATCATGTCATGAACTGAAATCACTAGTAGCTGGCTTCACCAACTGAGCCACCCAGGCAGCCTTGGCCTGGCTGATTTCTAATTCAGTCTCCTAGTCATAGCTCCAGCATCACCTTTTGTTTAAAGTGTCTGTTTTTTCCTGCTTCCCTCCACGTGTCAGACTGAGTTAGAGAACTGCTCCCTGTGTAGCAAACAGCATGAGCTCCCATCTTCGGTAATAACAGTTATTCTTCAATCTAGGTATAATGCATTGACTTATTTTACTCTCCCTAACTGCTTGACATCTGTGGTATCAAGAGTGTTTGGTATAATATTAAGTTGATATTCTCTAACTATATTCTCCTTACTTATTCAAAAAGGATTGCATGTTCTTACAGATTCTTTGGGCATGCACTTCTATTTCTGCTGCCTTTAATTCTTTTAACTTTCCAGTATTCCTTTTTTCCCATCGCCTTTACTTAAGATAGAAGCCAATCTTTCACAAATCAAATCTTCCTTGAATCCTTGGCTGGATGAGAGAGGTTATCAAGTAATGACAGTAACTATTCATTTTTTCTTTCTTCTCTTTTACTTTGGGAATTTTGAAAAATATAAAAACAGTAGAAATAAATGTCAAGAACTCAATATTCCGATTTCCCAGAATTATCCGCTGTTTTTAAGGTGGCATATTTGTTTCCTGTCTTTTTACGGTGTTTGCGTTTATATTGCATTGGCGGAATATGAATTTTGTTTTCCTTTAAACTGTACACTATTAAACAAGAAGATGAATTATCTCATGTACATAAAGCAAAGATTTTCTCCCCCAAATCCAGGTATAATGACCTTTATAGGTATGATGCATGGACTTCTACTCCATTTTTTGTCATTTACATGGCAGTGACAATAGATCTTGTTTACTATTACATTGTGAGTTTTTGTTTTTATTTTTTTCAATTTTACTGAAATGGCATTATGTAACATGAACTATATTACATTTTTTTCATTTAGTAATTTCCCAGAGATTCTTCCGTATTACTGTACATATATATTTGGTTCCTTCAATTGCTCTATAGTGTTTCATTCAGTACATGTTGCATGTGTTGTCCCTGGCTCTATTTATGCATAGTTAGTGTTCTGTTTCTTACTGTTAAAAACAAGGCTTCGTCAAGTTCCTTTTAACATTTGGACGTGTCTCAGCTTGTGGAAATGTTATTCTGCAGGATACTTGGTATTACAACAGTGAGGATAAGAAACACTTTTTCAATTTACTATTTACTCCAATGTTGTATCAGTTTATAATCCCACTTAGTGCCTGAATCTATTCAGATCTTTTTAAAACATTTTCTTTTTCTCTTTATCTCCTGAAATAATTCATAAACTAGAGTTGAAAGTTTGTTTTTTCTTCCCTATAAAATGGCTTCTATCAAATCTTAGTGCTCTGTAGTTTAAGAAAGTTTAAATAAGACCTTAAGGCTTTATTGGGAAGAAAATACCACAGGGTTTAGAACTAATCTTAAAGAATTTATTTGGGAAATTGCAGGAAGTATAGGCTTTCTTTGGCAAATTGTGAGTTTACAGACAGAGGACTCCACACATCATTTTAATAAACACTTACTCAGCAAATATCTTTTTATGTCTTCTATAAACAGAGTGTTGGGCTGTGTAAGAAGGAAGGAACAGACAAGGTATGAGAATAGAGGAGGGAAAAGATTTTGATCGTCTGGAGTTTATACTATTCTACAATTCATTTGGTTACCAGAACTACCTACATACCTAAAACCTAGAGGGAGAGGACTGCCTCTTCTTACAGCACCACATATATGGGCTATTACCTGCTCTTTCTTTGCAGATGAATCTGAGCCACAAATGTCTTGTTTTTTTTTTTTTTAGGCCTTTTAGCACCTTCGCTAAAATTTGTTGGGTCCTAAATGTAGCATTGACTGGACCATAGGCTTCATGATGAAAAATAACATAGATAATTCAATCAGGTTTGTGAATTTCAAAGCCATTTTCATTTTTTACTGCTTTCCTCTGCATGCAGAGGAAATGAGGACTTTTTTTGTAGCATTTACAGTAATTCTGTTTGCCTCTCTTATCTAGGTATGATCTATACTTTTTCTGTTCTTTAGGTTTATATATGCCAGCTGAAATGAGTGAGCGATGGGTAGATAATATAATTTCAAGCGTGGAACAGTTGTCTTCATTATATTTTAAAACCAAAGGCAGGAATTTAGACCTTTTTTCATGGTTTGAAACATTCCTTAAGATAGTGACAAACTGAGGGTTGCTGGGGGGAGGGGTTTTGGGAGAAGGGGGTGGGATTATGGACATTGGGGAGGGTATGTGCTTTGGTGAGTGCTGTGAAGTGTGTAAACCTGGTGATTCACAGACCTGTACCCCTGGGGATAAAAATGTATGTTTATAAAAAATAAAAAATTAAAAAAAAATCACCTTAATTAAAAAAAAAAAAAGATAGTGATTATGCACCACCAAACTAAATGTCCAGTAACACTAAGCAATCGCTAATATTGTAGTTTTTCACAACTGCTACAAGCAGGGAGATTAGCACTAATGTACAATAAACTCTTCCTGCAGCATTTAAAAATTTTAATTCATTTTGTTCGATTTACCCATTATTTCATTCATTCATCTGTGCAGCCTGTATACATTTTCAAAATGCCTCGCCTGGCAATTTCATACTTACTGCAGGTACATCACTGTAAAAGAACAAATTTCAAATTCTCTGAGAGCTGATATTCTGTTATGATTTTTCCTACCACTTAAAATTTCTCTTCATGTATTATATTCATACTCATTTTTTAATGACTCAGTTAAATAATGATATTTTTCTTGAATGTCTTATTTTGTTATTTTAACTTTATTTGAGATTTGCCAAAGATAATCTATGGCTTAAATAAAAATTTCACATATGGGTTGGGAATAGTTTTTTGTTTCTTGTCTCCAATAAAGTTCTAATATGATAGAGTATATTCCACCATTCTATTGTATCAATATTTTTACTCATTGAGCCAAGTTTGGTGGAGCTCTACTTAATGTTCCATGCATAGGAAATGGCATATTCTTTATAATAATTACTTAAAAGTGGTCACCAAAAGAATTTCACCATGGCCTGATCTTAAAATTTTCCACTCTGTAAAACTATTTTCCTAGATATATCTTCCACTTTCAAATCAGACACCAAGCTTATTAAGTTTAAGATATTATATCTCTGTTGTCTTCCTTCATAAACCAGTTTCTGGTGGAATTTTTGAAAAATCTTTACATCATTTTATTATTAAGTTCTTTAAAAAATTAAATTGGGGGAGAGCACTGGGGTGGCTCAGTTGGTTTAACAGCTGCCTTTGGCTCAGGTCATGATCCCAGAATCCTGGGATTTAGCCCCACATTGGGTTCCCCCTGTTCTGTGGGAGCCTGCTCCTCCCTCTGCTTGTCACTGCCACTGCTTGTGCTCACTCTCTCTCTGTCAAATAAGTAAATAATATCTTTTTAAAAAATTGAAAAAAATTAAAAATTAAATTAGGAATAACATTTTAAAAGTCTTGTATAGTTTAAAAAGCTATTAGTCATGGTCATTAGGGCTATTCAAATATATTGTGGTTTTCCTTCTTCCAGACAAATGATTAAATTGTAGTTTCCTACCACTTCAAAAGTCATGGTCCCTAGATTCACTTCTGTCAATGAAATCAGACGTAACCTCACATATCAATTGAAGGTGGAAGGGGTTGATTGATGGCGTCAGAGTTCAGTCTTTCCTTTTTTTTCCCAGCCTAAGAAATTATGTATGTGTGGAGATTAAACCATTGTTATCCTGAATCCCTGAAAGTTCATTATAAATGGGGCCTTCCTGCCAACCCTATTAGACAGATCATGAGCAAGAAATGACCCTTGAATTATTGAGCCAAATATTATGCCCTTTGTTATGGAACTATATCCTTTGCCATTTTTTTGTTTGTTTCAAGTTTATATTTAAATTCCAGTCAGTTAACCTATAGTGTATTAGTAGTTTCAGGAGTAGAATTTTGTGATTCATCCGTTATTCATAATACCTAGTACTCATCATAAGTGCTTGCCTTAATGCCCATCACCCATTTAGCCCATCCCTGATGCCTGCCTCCCCTCCAGCAACCCTCAGTCTGTTCTCCATAGTTAAAAGTCTGTTTTATGGTTTGCCTCTCTCTCTGTTTTTCCCCCTATATTCATCTGTTTCATTTCATAAATTCCACATATGAGTGAAATCATATGGTATTTGTCTTTCTATGACTGATTTATATCCTTAGCCACTTATAATAGAATAGAATACATAATAATTTTTTATATTGAATTAGAGACAAATGAAAATTCAATGTAAAATTTCTTTCTTTTGGTTTATATTTATTCTTAAAATCTTGCTAGATGAAGCTCTGATTAAACTTCTCTTCAGATTTTCTAGTAGTTGCTTTTATAAATCATAAACAAAGATGAAAAGGAAGAAATGAAAAAAATCTTTCCTCCAGGTACATCCTTTGGAAATAGCATGTGCCCTAATTGCCCAGTACAACCTAAACTTCACAGCACAGAGGTGATGCACAAATAATGCTTTTTGTTTTTTCCTGTGTGCTTTTAAAACAAAACTTTGTAGAAAACTGTAATATTGTATTTGCTCTATAATCACTGTTATTAGCACTATTTTCCATACCAGGGGTTTGGAAACATTTTTGTTTTATTAAATAACTTTTTAAAATCCAAAGCTGTCACAGTGCAAAATGATTTTCATTATGATTATATTTTATAGCAAAACATGAGAGATATTCTAAATTAACTCTAAGTTAGTCCTGCGGGATGGTTCTTGAAAAATATATTCTTTGTTTTTTGTTTGTTTGTTTGTTTGTTTGTTTTACTTTTTAAAAAAAAATTAGTCATTTGAGAGAGAGAGAGAAAGACAGAGAGACAGAAGTAAAGAACCAGAAGGAAGGGTCAGAGGGAGTGGGAGAAGCAGAATTCCTGCTGAGCAGGAAGTCCGATGCCAGGATTGATCCCAGGACCCTGGGACCATGACCTGAGCAAAAGGCAGATGTTTAACTGACAGAGCCACCCCGGAGCCCCTGGTCTTTGTTTTAAAGTACAAATCAAAGTTGCTCTGCCAACTATATGTTGATTTAGTAAGGTATGTTAACTGGCACAAGAAAGTTAGAAATCTTGAAATGAAGAAATGCACTTTATGTTGTTCACCTTGGCTTTTCCCCAAATATATTTTATATTGTCCTTCACTTCTTCACACAACAGATTTTTTTGTTTGTTTCAGGTTTGTTTTGTTTCCTTTTGTTTGTTTTGCTATCATATGTCTAGATACAGATTTATCCTTCTGAGGAGCATTTGTGTTTCTTGAACTTGAATAGGCAAGATTTTTAATCAAATCTGGCATATCCCCAATCATTATCCACACTAAAATTACTTTGCTCTGTTTTTTTCTAATTCTTAAGGTGTTAGGCTTGTTCATTCTTAAGTTTGCAAACCTCTTAACCACTCAGATTTTTCACTTTTTATTCTTCTGGTTTTTCATAATTAATTATTTATCTTTTCAAGCTGTGCTAAATTGTGACTTTACTTATTCATTAATATTTTAAATTTGCTTTTGCAATTTTGCCTTTTTAATTTCTCTATAATTCTTAAGTATTTGTTATGTTTGTTTTGATTCTCTATTTTACAACTTTATCTGTAAAACATTTTCTATGGTCTTGATTATAGTTCTGTTATTAGTCTTGGGAATTCTAATTCTCTTCTTTCTTGCTTTTGAATGTTATTTATTGTAGAAGTTTTTTCTTGTGTTGTGCAATTTTAGATGAAGTATGTCTCTTCAGTGGTACAGTTTTCTCCTGTTCTGGTGTTAAACCTTCAAAGAATCCAGCAGACAAATGGCTAAACAAACTGTGGTACATACATATCATGGAATACCACTTAGAATAAGAGGGAACAAGTTGTCCACAAATGGAACAACTTGGACCAATCCCTAAGGAATCATGCCAAATGAAAAAGCCAAGTCCAAAAGATGACCAACTGTAGAATTTCATTTAAATATTTAGAAATGACAAAGTTTTAGAAATGGAGAAGAGATGAGTGCTTGCTACATGTGAGAGTTGGAAGTGGAGTGGATGGGGGAGGTGGGGGAAGAATGGCAAAAGGGAGATGGGTGTTATTATATCAAGGCAGCAGGAAGGATCGTTTCGATGATATGGGTCAGGATTTTGACTATGGTAATGAACAGAAGAAACTACATGTATGATAAAACTTTATAAAATGAGATGTATACACATGCACAAGTATAAGCAAGTAAAACTGGAACATATTGAATAAAAGCTGTGAATTGTATTACTGTCAGATTTTTTGGGTGGCGATATTACGCCTGGTTTTACAAAATAATACCATTGCAACAAACTGGGTGACGTGTACACAGGAAATCTGTAATACTTCTTATAACTTCATGTAAGGCCAAAATTACCTCAATAAAAAGTCCAGTTAAGGACAGAATATATAAAGAAATATGCCATCCACAATCTAGAAAAAGATATTTGCTATCCGTATAACTAACCAGGGATAAGTGAGAGAGTACATAGAAAACTCCTAAAAGAAACTTCCATTCTAGCGAGGGCGATTCACTGCTTCCTCAGTGATGAAAGGGTCTAACGTGATCAGCCTGCCAGAAGGTGAAAGAAAGGCTCCTGGCCATGGGGAGTGCTGCCACACTGGGTGCTCACCCCTGGCCTTTGCTGTTTGGAAATTAGACACTACACAGTCTAGTCAGATGAGCTCGAGGATAAGTCCATGCTGTTTAGTTACTGAGAAGAGTATATACTCAGAATCTGTGCCCTCTTTTGGAGGTCCTTCCACATATCAGACTTCCTCAAAACCAATTTCTGGTTTTGATCTTTATAAATTCCTGAAATCCTGGTTAAACTGTTGAACTTGAATCCCCATAGCTCCATGTGGCAGGCCATCTCTCCTTCGCAAGAGAACAGTAAGATATAGAGCCTGGTGTATGCCAACTAGGGTTATTTCCTTTTAACATTATCCTTTTTAAAAGGCACCACTTAATGAGGATGCAAAACAGTGGCCCCATGCTGCTATTGCTACATGGATTCTTTCTTCCTTCAGAAATGGGATTGCCCCATGAAGCCATGAGTACAAGCTAGGAAAGGATGGGACTAGAGCAGAAGAAAGGATTATGGCATCCATTTATTAGGTTGTACCTTACAGCTCTATGTTAGCAAGATTCTATAACATACTGTTTGGAAAGGCAGTGTTGTACATACAAGAAGGCTTTCAGTCCCTCCTTACCCACATAAGAATAAAGGCCCTGGGCTTCCAGCACTTCCTTATCCCCTTATCCCCTTATCTTCTTATTGCCTGCCCTGAGTCTATCAAGGCTTGTATCTTGCCCTGTTCTAGACTCAGTGTATCTTTCTTCAGGCAATATCTTTCCCTGTTCTAGACTCAGTGTGTTCTCCTTCATTTTACTGAAGTGTCTGTCCTATGACCCCTGGATAACCCCACTATCATATCCGTACACTACAGAAGAGGATGGGATTCTTTATTCTGTGGCACAGAATGTGCATGTAAAGCCCTGTGTCAGCTGCCAAGAGGGACCCACTGTCTAGAGGGCATCTACACCTGCTACTGAAGTTGATTTTCGCTTTGTCTCTTCACAGTGTGCATAAGGTGTTGTTTCATCCAGCACTCAGCTGTGCTCTGATTTCCTTGGTGACTCAGAGACCAAGAGGCAGTGGGTGGAAGTGCTGGATTTCTGCTCTTGGTGATAGGCAACTGTTGTCATTTTCCCAACATACACCACTTAAACTTGATAATAGATTACTGATGCTTATGCCTAACCTGATGCTTCAGTGGCTCATGTTATACCTGGTGTGTGACAAACTTCCCAGATTGTACGGTCATTGCTCCATGGCTAAGTGTTTTGTCTCTTCTATAGCCCATAGCAAGCTGAGAGTGGTCTTTTAATTACACAATTATTTCTCTTATTTCCTTCTTTTCTACTTTCTTGTCCTTCACTTTTCTCCAGTTATAAAGATCTATTTTATGTTCCTCAAATATATCAAATATGATCTTATCTCCTTCTTTGTAATTGTTATCTTTAACATTTTTCTCTCAGGAGCTGCATGACTTATTTCCTGCCATTCCTGGTGTCTCTGCCTCCACAACGCCTTCTCAGGGATGCCTTTCCTGACCACCCAGTTAAGATAGCAGTACCCACCCACCCCCATAATTCATTCACCTTATTTTTCTCCACAGCATTTATTACCTCCAGTATTCTATATTTTACCTCTTGTTTTCATTATTTGTGTCCCTCACTACCTTTACTAAGGAGCTTACATTTTTTGTTTTTTCATTGTTTTTGCATCTTTTTTCCCTGCTGGCTTTGGCACTAATATAACTTGCCCTAGTTTTTCAGTAAATATTCTCTTAGTAAATGTTTCACATTCCTTTTGTGATCTTGTTTCTAATATTGACTATCTGACTTTCCCCTCTTTGTATGCCATAGAAAGAATAGTAATTAACTGTATATAATCATTGTATCATGTAAGTTATCTGAATTAAAATTTAGATATAACATTAGCCACAATTTGGGAATTGTCTGTTATATTTGATGTAATATCTTAAAAAGATTGCTTTCTTGACTTTTTACTATATGAGGTACTGAAAACAGAAGAGATAATGGTGATAATTTAAATATAGTAATATAAGAGAAAAATGAAACTTTGTGGAATTGAACATTGTGGGATATATTTACTTTCAATCTAATATGAAAGCATGGACCAAATATAAATGAAATATAATAAAATTCAATAAGTAAATAAGACTTACAAAGTTGGGAGCACTTTCATTCCTCCAGGTTCTCATACTGAAAACTGCTTTGAACAATAATAACAAAAATTCTTGAGGTTTACATAACGTTTAAAACTTCAGTCTTAGAATATTCTCTAAAATGCATTTTCTATGTGCATACTGCAGAGGTGATAGCTGAAAATGCTTGCTATCTCAAAGCTGCTCTTTAATCTACCATTCTGTCAGTTTTAAACCATTATTTATGATGCAGACATAGCTTTAGTAATTACGAAGAATATCTCAGAAGAGAGAACAATCCTAGAAGCTACTTAAGAGTGAAGCGTGTATCATATTTTATACTAGGTAATCTTTCCTAGCTTTTCATGTTTGCCCATAATATGGACACATGTGTTAAAGATGTTACAAAAATTACTATATTTAAATTACCACCATCTCTTCTGCTTTAGGCTATCTCATATTGTAGAAACTCAACGAAACAATCTGTTTAAAAGTTTGTATCAAGCATATAACATACCATTTCCCACATTGTTGTTAATGTTACATTCAAATTTAAATTCAGTTAAATTCCAAGAGGGAATGATTGTATGCAAATTATAACAAGCAGAAATCACTAGAAAAACATGTAAACGAGCAAGAGTCATGGTAATGGTGCTGGTGAGGGCAAAAGAAAGTAAGGAGGTGTCAGGAGTGATAAATAGATAATTACCTCAAAATCTAGGCTACATTTACAAAAACTGAATCCTTCTGTCCCTATTGATTTTCACATTTTGAACTTCACCTTACCATAATTCAGATTTTGTTAATTAATTCTGTCACTTGTTATTTTAATTGGGTAAAGTCTGCTAGGCAAATTGAATTATTTAAGCAAAGGTCCCTCCTATAAGGTGACTCTGGTTTAGCTTGTGCTATTCCTGAATGAAACTTGTTTTTCTAGCTGTAGCAAAACTTAAATCACTTGGTTCATATACATTAAAAACAAGCAAAGCCAAACATTCCCATATTTAACTTAATAAGATAACTTGAGTCTTACAAAATATTTCATTTAATTCACCTTTGTATTTCTTCCAAGACTTTGCATATGTGTTAACCAATTGATAACATGATGACTAGTTGAAGTAGAAATAATACATTTTTTAAATTATTATTTTATTATTTTAAAAATATTTTTAAAGATTTTATTTATTTAGTTGACAGTGAGAGATCACAAGTAGGCAGAGAGGCAGACAGAGAGAGCCTGATACAGGGCTCAATCCCAGGAACCTGAGATCATGACCTGAGCAGAAGGTAGAGGCTTAACCCACTGAGTCACCCAGGAGCCCCTTGAATACATTTTTTAAATGCCAAAGAATAGCCAGTGCTCTAAGCTCCACCATCAGCCTTATTGCAATGGTATATTTATTATTTTTTTTAACTTTCTCTAAAGAAAAGCAAAGCAAAGTTTGCCTGCTTTTCTACACATATTGCTTAGATATAAGAGCCCTTTATGTATTGAGCAGCTATAAAATGCTATGCAGGAAGACAAAAAAAATCTTAAATCATTACCCCCCAAAGGAGTTCCTAATTAATTGGAAAAGACTCTCATATAAAACTGAGTTAAAGGGTGCCTGGGTAGCTCAGTCAGCTAAACCTCTGACTCTTGATTTCTGTTCAGGTCATGATCTCAGGGTTGTGAGATTGAGCCCCTTGCTGAGCATGGAGCCTGCCTAAGATTCTCTATCTTCTGCTCCTGTCCTCTCTCTC